>NC_080379.1:105389291-105698508 GCF_014773155.1 Arachis stenosperma | reverse complement strand
CTTTGGATTATTCTCTTTCTTTCCTCTTAAATTGGTTTGTTTTCCCTTAGGAGCCATGATCTTGATGAATATTGGCTTTAGTGATCACGGAAAAGCACACCAAACTTAGAGGTTTGCTTGTCCTCAAGCAAAAGAAAGGAAGGAGGAGAGAGAGGAGAAGAGCAAATTCGAATGGTGTGGGGGAATGGTGAGGCCGAACGTGTTTTTATAAGGGGGGAAGGAGATTTCGAAAAAATTGAAAGGAGATATGAGAAGATATGGAGAGAATTTGAGAGAAGGGTGAGTTTTTGAACAA
This sequence comes from Arachis stenosperma, assembly GCF_014773155.1. NCBI lineage: Eukaryota > Viridiplantae > Streptophyta > Magnoliopsida > Fabales > Fabaceae > Arachis > Arachis stenosperma. The sequence goes on along the minus strand of NC_080379.1, from coordinate 105,698,213 downwards.
GATTTGGGATTGATTTGAGAGAGATTTGAAGAATGATTTTGATTTTTGAAGATTTGAGAGTGAATGATGAAGGGTTGAAATGTGTTTATGTGGAAATGTATGGGTAAGAAAAGGAAAGTTTGAAAAAAATTTGATTGGAAAGCAAAATCTTGGTCCCCCACCTTTCTGGCGTTAAACGCCCAGAATGGCATCCATTCTGGCGTTTAACGCCCATTTGTTGCCCATTGTGGGCGTTTAACGCCCAGCCAGGTGCCCTGGCTGGCGTTAAACGCCAGAATTCCCTTTATCATTGGGCGTTTTGCTAAACGCCCAGGATGCTGCACACCTGGCGTTAAACGCCCAGAATGGAGCCCATTCTGGCGTTTAACGCCCAAAGTACCCCTTACTGGTGTTTTTTCGCCAGTAAGCTCTTTTTCTCTGCTTTTTGCACTGAATCCTTCTGTAACTCTGTGAATTCCTTCATTTTTGATACTTGCCTTTGTAAGAACAAAACATATAACCTGCTAATGACTGGGTTGCCTCCCAGTAAGCGCTTCTTTACTGTCTTTAGCTGGACCTTTACTGAGAATCACTCAAGTCTCAGTTTTGAGCATTCTTGCTCAAAATTACTTTCAAGATAATGCTTGATTCTCTATCCATTAACAATGAACTTTTTGTCAGAATCAATATCCTGAAGCTCAACATATCCATATGGTGACACTCCTGAAATCACATATGGACCCCTCCACCAGGATTTAAGTTTTCCTGGAAACAATCTGAGCCTAGAGTTGAAGAGCAGAACTTTTTGTCCTGGCTCAAAGACTCTGGATGATAAATTCTTGTCATGCCACTTCTTTGCCTTTTCCTTATAAATTTTTGCATTTTCAAAGGCATTGAGTCTGAACTCCTCTAGCTCATTTAGCTGGAGCAATCTTTTTTCACCAGCTAACTGAGCATCCATGTTTAGGAATCTGGTTGCCCAGTAGGCTTTATGTTCCAGTTCCACGGGCAGATGACAGGCCTTCCCATATACCAATTGGTATGGAGAGGTTCCTATAGGAGTCTTGAATGCTGTTCTATATGCCCACAGAGCATCATCCAAACTCTTTGCCCAATCCTTTCTTCGGGCTATCACAGTCCGTTCCAGGATTCTTTTTAGCTCTCTGTTAGAGACTTCAGCTTGCCCATTTGTCTGTGGATGATACGGAGTTGCCACTTTGTGGCTAATTCCATATCTGACCATAGCAGAGTATAGCTGTCTATTGCAGAAATGAGTGCCCCCGTCACTGATTAGTACTCTGGGAACACCAAACCTGCTGAAGATGTGTTTCTGGAGGAATTTCAGCACGGTCTTGGTATCATTAGTGGGTGTAGCAATTGCTTCTACCCACTTAGATACATAGTCCACTGCTACCAGAATGTAAGTGTTTGAGTATGATAGTGGGAATGGACCCATGAAGTCAATTCCCCATACATCAAACATTCTATCTCTAATATCCCTTGTTGAGGCATGGCATATCCGTGAGGCAAGTTACCAGCACTTTGGCAACTGTCACAGTTACGCACAAACTCTCGGGCATCTTTATAGAGAGTAGGCCAGTAGAAGCCACATTGGAGGACTTTAGTGGCTGTTCGCTCACTTCCAAAATGTCCTCCATACTGTGATCCATGGCAGTGCCATAGGATCCTTTGTGCTTCTTCTCTGGGTACACATCTGCGGATCATTCCGTCTGCACATCTCTTAAAGAGATATGGCTCATCCCATAGGTAGTACTTGGCATCTGAAATTAATTTCTTTCTTTGCACTCTGCTGTACCTGGGGTATGAACCTTACAGCTTTATAGTTTGCAATATCTGCAAACCATGGAGCTTCCTGAATGGCAAAGAGTTGCTCATCTGGGAAGTCCAGAGATCTCAGTAGAAGGGAGGGACGCCCCAGCTACTGGTTCTATTCGGGACAGATGATCAGCTACCTGGTTCTCTGTCCCTTTTCTGTCTCTTATTTCTATATCAAACTCTTGCAGAAGCAACACCCATCTTATTAACCTGGGTTTTGAATCCTGCTTTGTGAGTAAGTATTTAAGAGCAGCATGGTCAGTGTACACAACCACTTTGGATCCCACTAGATAGGATCTGAACTTGTCAATGGCATAGACCACTGCAAGTAACTCTTTTTCTGTGGTTGTGTAATTCTTCTGTGCATCATTTAGAACACGGCTAGCATAATAAATGACGTGTAGAAGCTTGTTATGCCTCTGTCCCAACACTGCACCAATGGCATGGTCACTGGCATCACACATTAGTTCAAATGGCAATGTCCAATCTGGTGCAGAGATGACTGGTGCTGTGACCAGCTTAGCTTTCAGGGTCTCAAATGCCTGCAGACACTGTGTGTCAAACACAAATGGTGTGTCAGCAGCTAGCAGGTTACTCAAAGGTTTTGCAATTTTCGAAAAATCCTTTATAAACCTTCTGTAGAATCCTGCATGCCCCAGAAAGCTTCTGATTGCCTTAACATTGGCAGGTGGTGGTAATTTTTCGATTACCTCTACCTTTGCCTTATCCACCTCTATCCCCCTGCTTGAAATTTTGTGTCCAAGGACAATCCCTTCAGTCACCATAAAGTGACATTTCTCCCAGTTTAAAACCAGGTTAGTCTCTTGGCACCTTTTCAAGACAAGTGATAGGTGGTTAAGACAGGAGCTGAATGAGTCTCCATATACTGAGAAGTCATCCATGAAGACTTCAAGAAATTTCTCCACCATATCAGAGAAGATGGATAGCATGCATCTCTGAAAGGTTGCAGGAGCATTACACAGACCAAAAGGCATCCTTCTGTAGGTAAACACGCCAGAAGGGCAAGTAAATGCTGTTTTCTCTTGGTCTTGAGGATCTACTACAATTTGGTTGTAACCTGAATAGCCATCCAAAAAGCAGTAATAGTCATGACCAGCTAGTCTTTCTAGCATTTGGTCTATGAATGGTAAAGGAAAATGATCCTTTCTGGTGGCTGTATTGAGCCTTCTGTAGTCAATACACATACGCCACCCTGTGACTGTTCTTGTAGGAACCAGTTCATTTTTTTCATTATGAACCACTGTCATGCCTCCTTTTTTTGGGGACAACTTGGACAGGGCTCACCCAGGGGCTATCAGAAATAGGATAAATGATCCCAGCCTCTAGTAATTTAGTGACCTCTTTCTGCACCACCTCCTTCATGGCTGGATTTAGCCTCCTTTGTGGTTGGACCACTGGTTTGGCATTATCCTCCAACAGGATCTTGTGCATGCATCTAGCTGGGCTAATGCCCTTAAGATCACTTATGGACCACCCAAGAGTTGTCTTGTGTGTCCTTAGCACTTGAATCAGTGCTTCCTCTTCCTGTGGATTTAAAGCAGAGCTTATAATCACTGGAAAAGTGTCACCCTCTCCCAGAAATGCATACTTCAGGGATGGTGGTAGTGGTTTGAGTTCAGGTTTAGGAGGCTTATCCTCCTCCTGAGGAATTTTCGAAAATTCCTTTGTTTCCTCTGGTCCTTCTTGATCAGGTTGAGCATCTTTGAAGATGTCCTCAAGCTCTGATTCTAGGCTTTCAGTCATATTGATCTCTTCTACCAGACAGTCAATAATGTCAGCGCCCATACAGTCATTTGTTGTGTCTGGATGCTGTATAGCTTTTACAGCATTCAACTTGAACTCATCCTCATTGACTCTCAGGGTTACTTCCCCTTTTTGTACATCAATGAGAGTTCGTCCAGTTGCTAGGAAAGGTCTTCCTAGAATGAGAGTTGCACTCTTGTGCTCCTCCATTTCCAGCACCACAAAGTCAGTTGGAAAGGGGAATGGCCCAACCTTGACAATCATATCCTCTATTATGCCTGATGGATGTTTAATGGAGCCATCAGCAAGTTGGAGGCATATCCGGGTTGGTTTGACTTCTCCAGCCAACCCAAGCTTTCTGATAGTGGATGCAGGTATTAGATTGATGCTTGCTCCAAGATCACATAGGGCTGTCTTGGTGCAAGCACCTTCTAATGTGCATGGTATCATAAAGCTTCCTGGATCTTGAAGCTTTTCTGGTAAGCTTTTCAGAATGACTACACTGCATTCTTCAGTGAGAAACACTTTTTCAGTTTCTCTCCAATCCTTCTTATGACTTAAGATCTCTTTCATGAACTTAGCATAAGAAGGTATTTGCTCAAGTGCCTCTGCAAACGGAATCTTTATTTCAAGAGTCCTTAGATAATCTGCAAAGCGGGCAAATTGCTTATCCTGCTCTGCTTGGCGGAGTTTCTGAGGATAAGGCATCTTGGCTTTATATTCTTCAACCTTAGTTGCTGCAGGCTTATTCCTTACAGAAGTGGTTGAAAAAGCCTTTTTAGAGGGATTACTGTCAGCACTCTCAGGTGTCTGATCCTCCCTTGGCGTCTGAACGCCAGAAATGGGTGAAGATTGGGCGTTTAACGCCAACTTCTCTCCCTTTTCTGGCGTTTGAACGCCAGAACTGGGCAAGGAATGGGCGTTTAACGCCAGCTTTCCTTCCCTTTCTGGCGTTTGAACGCCAAAAGTATTCCTCTCTGGGCTCTTACTGTCCTCAGAGGGATTTTGGGCAGTGGCTTGGTTATCCTCTGTCAATTGTTCCTTATTTGACTTTTTGCTCTTTTGAGTGGTGTTATTCAGTGTCTTCCCACTCCTCAGTTGAACTGCTTGACACTCTTCTGTTATCTGTTTAGATATCTGCTGTTTCGCTTGATTCAACTGCATTTCTATGCTCTTGTTAGCAACTTTAGTTTCATGGAGCATCTCTTTAAATTCTGCTAACTGTTCTGTCATCAGGAGCAATTGTTGATTAAGCTCAATCATCCGTTCTTGAGGATTAGGATCAGTGACTACTGCCATGACTTCCTCTTTTGGAGAGAACTCATTGCTAGAGTACAAATATTGGTTTCTAGCAACAGTGTCTATAAGCTCTTGAGCCTCTTCAATTGTCTTCCTCATGTGTATAGATCCACCAGCTGAGTGGTCTAAAGACATCTGAGCTTTTTCTGTAAGCCCATAGTAGAAGATGTCTAACTGTACCCACTCTGAAAACATTTCAGAGGGGCATTTTCTTAGCATACCTCTATACCTCTCCCAGGCATTATAAAGGGATTCATTATCCTCTTGTTTAAAGCCTTGGATGTCCAGCCTTAGCTGTGTCATCCTCTTTGGAGGGTAAAAATGATTCAGGAATTTGTCTGATAACTGTTTCCATGTCTTTATGCTTGCTGTAGGTTGGTTATTCAACCACCTTTTAGCTTGATCTTTTACAGCAAATGGGAACAGTAATAGTCTGTAGACATCCTGATCCACCTCTTTATTATGTATTGTGTCAGCAATTTGTAAGAACTGTGCCAGAAACTCAATAGGTTCTTCCTGTGGAAGACCGGAATACTGGCAATTTTGCTGCACTATGATAATGAGTTGAGGATTTAACTCAAAGCAGCTTGCTTTGATGGGAGGTGTACAGATGCTACTCCCATATGCAGCTATAATGGGGTTAGCATATGACCCCAGAGACCTTCTGGACTGATCAATCCCACTTAGGTCCATAGTGGATAAAGGGAACTGATATGGATTGCAAATAGATAATTTTTTTTTTTTTGAATTACCCGAAAAATAAAATAAAAACAAAAGGAAAATAAAATAAAAAAAATTCGAAAATTAAAAGAAAATAAGATCAAGGCAAATTGAAAACTGAATCAATTAGTTAATTAAAAAGATTTTGAGATTAGCAATTAGAAAGATATGATTGAAAAATTTTTATGAAAAAGATTTGATTTTTGAAAAGAGGAAAGAGAAAAACAACAAAATGACACCAAACTTAAAATTTTTAGAAAATCAAACACTAATTTTTGAAAATTTTTAAGGGAAAAACACAAAGAGGACACCAAACTTAGAATTTTTACGGATCAAAAAGGGACTAAGGACATGCAAAATCGAAAATTAAAAGAAAAGCAAAAGCATGCAATTGACACCAAACTTAAAATATGAAACTAGACTCAACTAAAAGACTCTAAACCAACAAAAATAAAACAGTCATAATCTAAGCAACAAGATAAGCCGTCAGTTGTCCAAACTCGAACAATCCCCGGCAACGGCGCCAAAAACTTGGTGCACGAAATTGCAATCACACTTTTGCAATCGCGCATAACTAACCAGCAAGTGCACTGGGTCGTCCAAGTAATACCTTACGTGAGTAAGGGTCGATCCTACAGAGATTGTCGGCTTGAAGCAAGCTATGGTTATCTTGTAAATCTTAGTCAGGATATCAGAAATTATCAGGTTTGATTGTGAAAAGTAAAAGAACATGAAATAAGTACTTGTTTTGCAGTAATGGGGAAACAGGTTGAGGTTTTGGAGTTGCTTCATCTTCTGAATCTCTGCTTTTCTACTGTCTTCTTCTTCAAGCACGCAAGGTTCCTTCCATGGCAAGCTGTATGCAAGGGTTTCACCGTTGTCAGTGGCTACCTCCCATCCTCTCAGTGGAAATGTTCAACGCACCCTGTCACGGCACGGCTATCCATCTGTTGGTTCTCAATCAGGCCGGAATAGAATCCAGTGATTCTTTTGCGTCTGTCACTAACGCCCCGCCTTCAGGAGTTTGAAGCTCGTCACAGTCATTCAATCCTTGAATCCTACTCAGAATACCACAGACAAGGTTTAGACCTTCCGGATTCTCTTGAATGCCGCCATCAGTTCTAGCTTATACCACGAAGATTCCGGTTAAAGAATCCAAGAGATATCTACTCAATCTAAGGTAGAACGGAGGTGGTTGTCAGGCACACGTTCATAGTTGAGAATGATGATGAGTGTCACGGATCATCACATTCATCCAGTTTAAGAACAAGTAATATCTTAGAATGGAAGCAAGCATGATTGAATGAAAAACAGTAGTAATTGCATTAATCCATCAAGACACAGCAGAGCTCCTCACCCCCAACCATGGGGTTTAGAGACTCATGCCGTGGAAGGTACACAAAGAAACGTGTAAAGTGTCATGAGGTACAGATACAATGTCAAAAGATCCTATTAATAGTAAACTAGTAACCTAGGGTATACAGAAATGAGTAAATGACGTAAAAATCCACTTCTGGGTCCACTTAGTGTGTGCTTGGGCTGAGCATTGAAGCTTTCAAGTGTAGAGACTTTTTCTGGAGTTAAACGCCAGCTTTCATGCCAGTTTGGGCGTTTAACTCCAATTTTTATGCCAGTTCCAGCGTTAAACGCTGGAAATTCTGAGGCTGATTTGCAACGCCAGTTTGGGCCATCAAATCTCGGGCAAAGTATGGACTATTATACATTGCTGGAAAGCCCAGGATGTCTACTTTCCAATGCCGTTGAGAGCGCGCCAATTGGGCTTCTGTACCTCCAGAACATCTACTTTGAGTGCAGGGAGGTCAGAATCCAACAGCATCTGCAGTCCTTTTCAGTCTCTGAATCAGATTTTTGCTCAGGACCCTCAATTTCAGCCAGAAAATACCTGAAATCATAGAAAAACACACAAACTCATAGTAAAGTCCAGAAAAGTGAATTTTAATTAAAAACTAATAAAAATATACTAAAAACTAACTAAATCATACTAAAAACATACTAAAAACAATGCCAAAAAGCGTATAAATTATCCGCTCATCAATGGTCCAAACAACATAAGCATCCATTGCTTTCTTATATATTTATCTCCTTGTTAAAATATTGGCCCATTCTATATGTTTTCCCATTTCTTATGTCACCTGCGAAAAATCCAATATGCCAATTTGAATTCCCTTGAGAAATCGTTCTCTCCAAATCCCCTTCCAGACTCAAATCATCATCCCCATAATCCTCGCCTCCATTAATCTCTTTCAATGTATTTGGATCGGTTTCCTTTTGTTTCTTGAAGAATTTTGAATGCTCTTGATTCCATTAATTTAAAAACATGTCGTGAATTACTGTTCTACCCTTCTCTTCACGCCCTTGCCAACAATCTCATATAATCCGTCGTCCCTGTCACCACCAATTCAGCCGCTGGATCCCATACCACCGCTGACATTTTATTTCCTCTACTGCCTAAATCATGATTTGCCTTCATTGTTCGTGAATTTTCACCTTTCAGAAAACTCTTCGCTCCATATATCTCACATCCCACCTCCTTTATAAAAACATCAAACACACTAGTGTCAATTGTGATGTGAGTCCATTCATTAATAACATCAAACACACAAGTATCGATTTGAACTCTTCCGGAGCTAAAAGATAAGCTTGACTCTGTCACTTCATCACACCGTACTACTTTCCCGCATTGTCCACCTGTTGTTTTGAATGTTTCTGCAGACCATCATGCAACAACACTCCAAAGCGTTCTCACCAAACTCGTCTTATCTCACTTTGTTTTGATACTTTCTATCTCCAAACACTGTGAAAAAATTGCAGGAGACTATTCATTTTGAAAGTAAAATACTCCCCTGCATGCTTCACGGTATCAAAAGTTAATAGTGTCTTATATGTTCCTAGCTCTCAGACTTGAATAATCTGAGGCATATTCTTGCTAACTACCTTCTTTAACGTATTGAATTCTATGGCCGTAGTCGTTCCCCTGACTAGACTCCTTGATAGCCAACTCATATTCTCTTTTGCAACTGTCACTTCAACCTTCTTCGTACTTCCATTTCTGTTTGGGTCCTTAACCTTTACATTTTTCATCGCCACTTTTCCGTTTGGGTCCTTAATTACTGCATTCTTTATTGTCACCTCCCCAGCTGCATGAGTAACTATATTGTCTCCACGTTGAGTCTCTCTATTCGCAACATCATTTCTTCCTCTTTCTTCATCATGCACCCTTCTTTCTTTCTTTTCTATTATCCTTCTATATTTAGCCTCTCTCACTGAGGATCAAAATAATACTTTATTCTTTAATTTAACAATAAATATAAAAAATCGATTAGTTTAATAAAGGGTTAAGTACTTTTTTCGTCCCTAACGTCTTGGGTCAAAATCAAAATCATCCCCGACCTTTTTTTTCTTATTAAAATCATCCTCAATATTACTGAATATTTTAAAATCATCATTTTTCAAATTTTTTTACTAAATTACCCTTTATTATCATCTCTCCCCTTTACCCTCCTCTGTTTACCTCCTCAGCCTCCCTCCTCGGCTCTTCCCTCCTCCCTCTTCCCTACTCCACTCTCTCCACCCAAATCTTCAACAACAACAACTATTTTTTTAATTTTAAAAAATTAAACAAAGCTAATGCAGCATCAACAACAATATATTCAGATTCCAACTAAATCTTCAACAGCAACAACTATTTTTTTAATTTAAAAAAATCAAGCAAAGCTAACACAGAATAACGCAGCATCAACAACACTGTATTTAAATTCAATCCAAATCTTCAACAGCAACACCTATTTTTTTAATTTAAAAAAAATCAAGCAAAGTTAACACAGAATTAACAACAACAATATATTCAGATTTAAAAATCCATCAACAACAATAACACCAATTCAAATTCAAGAGAGAAGAATGCAGAAAAGAGAGAAAAGAGAAGAAGAAAACTTAGAGAAGAGGGGTGGTGTTGCTCCGTCCTTCGCCATTTCTCGGTTGAGGGAAAGAGGAGGAAGAAGCGACGGCGCTGAAAGCTATTGTCTTTGACGACGGTGATGGAGCTCGACGCCGACAGAGTAGCTCCCACCTCAGTCATAGTGCGATGGCAGTGACTGCACTCTTCTCTGCCGGCACCTCCTCTTTCTTCCTTTCCTTTCTTCTTGCTATGTTTCTCTCTTCTCTCGTTCTTTCTCTCATCTCCTCATTTTGCCTCTCCCTAGTTACGATGCGACAGTGATGCCGGCGGCCACACACCTCTGTCGTCACTTCCCTCTTCTTCCTTTTCTTTATTTCTTCTCCCTCTCTTCTTTTGTTCTGTGTTTTTTTTATTTTCTGTTTTCGATTGGAGGGTGGGGGTAATGGGATGGGATGGGATGGAATGGGATGCGGTGGGTGGGGTAATGGGATAGGGGTAGAGATGAAAAAAGTACTTAACCCTTTAATAAATAATCTAACAATTAAATTAATAATAGTATTATTTCGAAGTGTTATCTAAAATTGAATTAGATTTTGGACTTGGACACGATGTCCGAATACCTGAAATTGAGAGTTTCAATTTGTTCTTCGATCAAAGCAGACTAAACTTATGTCGAACCAACTTGAGATAGTTCGATCAGTTCTTTTTCAAAAGTGTTGGCTGAACCTATGTTAATAGCCTAGATATGAACAAGTATAATGCTTTTGAAAGATTTTGATATTTAATGTTTTGTAAAATCTTATTTGATAAGAAATTCCTAATAACGTTGTCCTCTCGAAGAATCAAGTGACAACATAATTCAATTGGTATCAGGAAGATAGAGAGACGCTAGGAAAGAATCCAAAAAATATCTTATTATCGGAGAGATCAATTTCATTTTCTACCGGATTTATCTATTTATTTTTATTTTTTTTCTTTTTTTTCCTTTTTTTATGAAACAAAATATATTTTTCAAAGGGCTTGAAAATCTATGCTGCCACGTGGAAGTGAGAGAATTTATACACACCCAAAAGCCAATAAATAAAACGAAAGTCAAATAGAATATGAAATATGAAAGCATAACTACGGACTAGATCTACGGTTTAAAAGCTGCCACACTAATCTAATCAACGGCGAAGATGGATCCGTGCTTTATGGGTAGGGGTGTGCAAAAAAACTGGTGTCACTGAATTGAATTGAAACTGAACTAAAACTGTTTTAAATAAATCAGTTTTTTTAAATAAAAAACTGAAATAAAACCATAGTTTTTTGTGAAAACCAGTTTATTTAAAAATAGTTTTTATGGTTCAGTTTAAATTTAAACCAAATTAAATCTGGTTTTATTTAAACTCCAAAATTAGTTTTTACATACTCTTTTTCTCTCTCTCCCTTCACTCTCTCTCTTCTCACTCTTCTCTCTCTCTTTTCCCTTTCTTCCTTCTCTCCCTTCTCTCTCTCTCTCATTCTCTCTCTCCTCCTCTCTATCTCTCCCCCATTTCTGTCTCTCTCTCCCCCCATCTTTCTCCCTCTCCCTTCCCCTTTCTTTCTCTCTCTCTCCTCTCCCTCCTCTTTCTCTCCTCCTCCCATCTCTCTCTCTCTTTCCCCCCTCTTTCTCTCTCTTTTTCTCCCTCTCCCTCTCCTTCCCCTACCTTCCTCTCTCTCCTCCCCTCTCTGTTTTCCTCTCTCCCCTTTTTTTCTCTTTCTCTCCTCCTCCCCTCTTTTCTCTCTCTCTCCTCTCTTCTTTCTCCCTTTCCCTTTCTTTCTCTCTCTCCTCTTCCTCTCCCTTCCTATCTCTATCTCTCTCTCTCCCTTTTTTCTCTTTCTCTCCTGTCCCTCCCCTCTCTCTCTTTTCCTCTCCTCTTTCTTCCTCTCTCTCTCTCCTTCTCCTCTTTCTCCCCCTCCTTTCTCTCTCCTTTTCCTCTTGCTCTCTCTCCCTCTCTTTCCTTTTCTCCCCTCTCATTCTCTCACTTTCTCCCTCCCTTCCTCCCTTCTCTCTCTCTCTTTCACTTTTTCCTCTCTCCCCTTTTTTTCTCTCCTCTCCCTCCTCTCTCTCCCCCTCCCCTCTCTTCCTCGTTTTCTCTTTCTCATTTTTCTCTTTTTTCTTTATCTCTCATATTCCTCTCTCTTTCCTTCCCTTCTTTATCTCTCTTCCTTCTCCTTCTTCTCTTTCTTTCTTCTCTTTCTCTCCTTCCTTTCTCTCTTTTCTCTTTCTCTCTCAGTCTTCTCTCACTCTATATCCCTTTTTCTCTCTCCATCTCTTTTCTCCAAAACAAGAGAGAGAAGGAGAGACAGAGAGAAAAGAAAAAAAGAGAGGAGGAGGAGAGAAAGGGAAAAAGGAAAGAGAGGAGGAGGAGAGAGAGAGAGAGAAGAAAGGAAAAAAAGAGCGTAAGGAGAGAGAGAAAGGAAGAGAGACAAATAGAAAGAGAGAAGGAAAAGAGAGAGAGATGAGGGTGAGAGAGAAGGAGAAAGAGGGAGAGAGAGAGAGAGATAGAGAAAAAGAGGGATAGAGGTGAGAGAGATATGAGAGAAAGGGATAGAGAGGGAGAAAAGGGAGAGAGAAAGAAAGGAGAGGGGGAGAGAGAGAGAGAGAGGAGGGGGAGAGAGAGGGAGATAAGGAGAGAGAGAGGAAGACAAAGAGGGGAGAGAAAGAAAGAGGGGGAGAGAGGGAGCAAAGAAGAGAAATAGAGGAAGAGGGGAAGGAGAGAGAAAGGGAGAAGGAGAAAGAGAGTGAGAGAGAGAGGGAGAGAGAGAGGGAGAAAGAGGGAGCAAAAGAGAGAGAGGAAGAGGAGAGGAAAGGAAAGGAGAGAGAGGGGGAGAGAGAGAGAGAGGAAGAGGGATAGGGGAGAGAAAGAATGAGAGAAATGGATATAGATGGATAGAAGGAGAGAGAGAGAGAGAGAGAGAGAGAGAGAGAGAATGAAAAGAGAGAGAGGATGGAGAAAGAGAAAGGAGGGGGAGAGAGGGAGAGAAGAAGAGAGAGAGAAAGAAGGGAAGGAGAGAGGGAAAGAAAGAAGGGAGATAGAGAGAGGAGGAGGAGGAGGAGAGAGAGAGAGAGAGGGGGGAGAGAAGGAGAGAGAGGAGGAGAGAGAAAAAATATAAAAACTAATTTTATATATGTTAAAAGTTAAAACTAGTTTTAGCCTATAAACCAGTTTAAACTAGTTTTTTCAATTAAAACTGGTTTATTTTTATGAACTAGTTTAAACTGGTGTACTGTATTGTAAACTGGTTTAAAACCAGTTTTTTATGTGACAAAGCAGTTTGGTTCAGTTTCTAAACCATTTTAAATGGTTTAGTGCAGTTTCAGTTCAGTTTATGAAAAAACTGAACCATGAACACCCCTACCGACTGTTGTTTACTCAATTGAGTGCTTATATGGCTGATTGCTTCTCTATTGTGGTTTATGGATGCTGAGGTTTTTTTTTTTTTTTTGCATTCACTATTCTGCTGCATTCAGGTAACAGTTGCTCAATTTCTGGAAGTGTTTGTGCAGTGGTGATTTGTGCTCAATATCTGAGTTAAAACTGTTACTGCTGCTACAATTTTTGTTTTAATTTTTGTTTCAACTTGAACTTAATCACTTGATTTTGGATGATTAATTGTCTGAATTCATGTTGAATACTTGTGGTTGGGTGTTAAATTCAGAGAAAGAATGCTGCTTGTAGCTGGTTGGCTTAGTTTAAATTGCTTATTAATTTTTTGTTGCTGTTTGTTAGCCTAGTTTCTCAATTCATATGAACTCGTATATGGTTGTTTTTAATTGTCAATGAATTCATAGGAAGTCTGAATTGATTGTTTGAATTTGGGAAAATAGGCCAATTTACTACTGAAATGCTACAGGATTTTTCCTAAACCTATTTCATTAAATGATATTGTTTTACTTGATGCAACAAGATTCTAATTGACGGAATTCTGTATCAAAAAGAATCTTGTTGGCTTAAGGGTTTTGGAAATTTTCTCAAGAGTCTCCTTACAAGTCTTGGCCAATTCTTTAATCTCTTTGCTTATTTTATCTTGTATGTTATTTTTAAGCATTGAACAATCCTTGATTGAGTTTCGATTTGACCATAAACTTAATTCATTTAAATTCAAGTCTCTTTTGCATGTTCTCACAAGGTTGGATTTCTTTTTACCTATATGGCTAAATTTGATTCAATTTTCTCCATGTCTAAGTTGCCTTGAGTCACATGGTAAATAAGCTTGTCAATTTTCCATTTCAACCATGTGATTTTCATACCTCGTATGAATTTAGTGTTTGAATCTCTCAATGTTTTTAACTTGCAAACACCAAATTGCTTAAATTTATGCCAATTTACTTATGATTGATATTTACTTGGTTATGTGCTCTACATGTATATGTAAATCGCTTGTTTTAGCATCTTGAACTTTTGAAAAGTGAATAGAAACTTGCTTGTTTTGACATTTTTAAAACTTTTTGGAATCAAGGAACTTGTGACTATACACTTAAATTTTGATTTTCCCTCCCATTTCTTTTACTAACTTTTTCTCTCTTTTTACATAACTTTTAAGCTTTGATTTCTTTTTCAACTAACTTTTTCTATTTCTTTTCTTTTTCAATTAATTTTTCTTTTTCTTTGCCTAACTTTTAACTTTGCTTTTCTTTTTCATCTAACTTTTCTTTTCACTTTCAATTAACCATTTTTCTTTTTACTAACATAACTTTTAACTTTTAACTTTCCTTTTTATTTTTCAACTAACATTAACTTTTAACTTTTAACTTTTAACTGTTTTCTTTCTCTTTATACATAGTAACAATTCTTCTTCCTTCTTTTATTCTTTGATAAACAAGCAAGTTAGCTTTCCTCATGTCCTGAATTTGATTGGAAGTTGTTTGTGTTTGATTTAATTTGATTCTCATGTATGCTTCTATTCAATTTCTATTTTCTGTTCACTTCTGTTATATGTTGCTAGATGATGCAGTTTCTGCTTGTTATCTGTTTATCATACTTCCTTGATTGTGTGCCTATAGATTATGTTCATATCCCCATTTTCTTTCTTGTTGTGTAGATGGCTGACAGAAAAGGAAAGGGTAAGGCCACAAGCTCCGGCAAAAGAAAGCGGACTTTTCAGTCCGTTGATACTCCTAATGCTGCATTCGATGCAAGGCGTATCAGTGGGAGTGACAGAAAAGCTCAGAATACACCTCCCATTGATAAACATAAGTTCAGCAATGCGTATTCGGAGCAGAAGTTTGAAACGTTCCAAAAAAGGAACTTACTTGTTGAGCGGGAACTCCATATCCCAGATGAGTTGAGCCAGTACACTAATGATAGGATTGCTCAGCGGGGTTGGAGTTTCCTAGGTCGGGAGCTTCTAATGGTGAATGAATCATGGGTCAAGGAATTTTATGCGAACTACTATACTGGGGCCCTTGATGCAGTTTACTTGAGAGGCCAGCAGATTCTGGTCACTGAGGAGGCGATTGACCATGCCCTCCACCTTGAGCCTGGACCGAGTGGTAAAGATGCATATGAAGAGGCTGAAGGTGAGAAGAACATGAAGACTTTTGATTGGGACCAAGTCTTAGCTGTGATTGCTGAGCCTGGGAGTCAGTGGATATATGGTGCCGATATGACGACTCCCTTGGGTATTCGTGTCCGTTCTTTGACATATGAGGCCCGTATTTGACAGCAGTTGCTGTCCAACTATGTGATGCCAAGCATCCATGAGACGAGGGTTATTGCGGATATGGCTGTTATGGTCTGGTGTGTCTTGGAGGGCCGTGAGTTACACCTTCCATGGCACATTAGACGGTCCATGGGGCAGGCTCACTATGTGGGCAACTTAACATTTCCATGCTTGATTACTCAGCTAGCCATAGAGGCTGGGGTTCTTTGGATGACTACTGATCAGAGACCGACAGTCGCCGTCATAAGAAGATCATTCCACATGGCGACTGGCCGGGACTTGAGCTAGCACTTGGACGACGCAGCAGACGAACACCAGCACCTTCTACAGAGGCGGGACCTTCCACATCAGTCCCTTCAGCTTCAGCACCTACCGATGCGACACCACCAGCATTCCTACAGCCACTTTACAACCTGATCCACCAGTTGTCTGATGACATAGCCAGTTCAGAGCGTCACAACCAGCGACGTTTTGAACAGCTAGAGCATCGCAACTAGTGACATTATGAGCATTTGAGGAGACTTATTCTCTGCGGCGGTGTTGACGTTCCACCTGAGCCAAACACTCCACCCGAGTGTTCTGAGGGGGAGGAGGCCGAGTGTGACAGGCCAGAGGAGCTCGACACCCACCAGCAGACAGAGGAGCCGATGATAGTGACGAGTCTTTCCACTCCGCTTGATCTGAGCATTGAGGACGGTGCTTCATCCTAAGTGTGGGGAGGTTGCCCAACTTTAGCAGCACAATTTGGGTGACAATTTCATTTCCGAACACTTGTAGTTTAGTTTTTATTATTATTATGCTTTTTAGTTGCTTTGTATATATTTTATCCTCTTGAAAAACTTTTTACTTAGTTTATTGCACTTTCTTAATTTATTGCACTTTTTAATTTTGCTTTTACATAACTTAGTATTATATAGTAGTTATGCATATTTTAATATTTTGCTCTTAATTTTGGCTTGTACATATGTTCTTTTTGGTTTTTAGTCTTGATTGTGATTTGGGATGATATGATGATTGCACCTAGTTTGATTTCCTATATACTTGCTATTTTGGTTTGATTGAAAGTAGGTATTAAACTTAGAATTTGACTTTTTCCATCCAATCATATTATATATATACATATATAGAATAAATGTTAGTCAATTTAATGAAATTTTCAAGAAACTTACTTTTTATAAAGGGCATTGAAATTCAAATTGAATTGAGTTGAAATTCTTTGAAACTTGCATGATTCATACATTGTGGAATATGGTTTTTGAGTTAAAGAACACATAACTTGTGAGATTTTGAGCCTTATTGTGTGGTTACACTATTTGACTACTTATTTCATTCTTGTGTGTTGCTCTTCTTTATTATTGCAATCTTTAGTTTGTTTAAGTCTATATATCCATTGTTTAATGTATATTTATGCATTTATGTGATTAAGGCCATCACTTCATTATAGCTCACTTTACCCAAATAGCCTACCATTTCATTCACCTTTGTTTGCCACTTTGAGCCTATGAATGCCCCTTTTTGTTTCTTATTTTGCCACATCATCAACCTTAAGCGAAAAATAATGAAATGTCCTTTATTTGAATCTTTGAGTAGCTTAAATTAGTGAGAGTGTGTGTGTCAACTAAGTATGGGGAAAGATGAAAAACTTTGATTGATGAATATGTATTTTATTCTTGTTGAAAAATTTTGAAAATTTGGAGTGCATACTCATGTAATATTATAGAAACCATATGCATTGATGAGTTGGTATATATATATATATATATATATATATATATATATATATATATATATATATATATATATATATATATTATGTTCTTAAAAAAAAGAGAGTGAGAAAAAAAAGAGAAAAGAAAAAAGAAATAATGAAAAGGGGACAAAATTACCCCAATGAGAAATTCAATAAGAATTAATGCATATGTGATGAATTGAATTAAAATACATGAGTGTGTGTTTATGTAAAAGTGAGATTTTGGGTAGCTAAGTTTGATATTAAAGTTGTATAGATTGTGTATATGTTGGGTGAGAAATTAGGTTAATCAAAGATTCAATTGTAAACCCACCTAGCCATATATATATCCTTACCTTTTCCCTTAGCCCCATTACAACTTTGAAAAGACCTCATGATTTTTGCATATGCACATTAAATTTATGTTGATTGGTTAGATGAAGAACAAACTTTAGAAAGCATGATTAGAGAAGAATTAAGTGAATTGACCCTTAAACACTTGAGTGACTAGAGTGCATACACATATCCGGTGAAGGTTCAATTACTCAATTCCATATTTCCACCTTTGATTATTGTTATCTTGCAAGTTCGGTTAAATTCTTTTATATGACTCAATCCAATTGTGAATGTGATTTGGTTATGATTCCCTTAGCCCTTTGATTGTGTATGGATGTTTTCTTGGAAATTGATTTACTTGGACTAATAAAATACATGTAGCTAGTTAGATAGTATAGTTACATACATATAGGTAGATTGCATATAGTTAGTTACATTGAATAAATGTTGATTCCCCTTCTTGTCTTCCTTTGGTATAGCATGAGGACATGCTATTGTTTAAATGTGGGGATGCGATGAATCCACATTTTACAATATTTATTTGCTCTAATTGGGTGAATTTCATCAACCTTTCTTGCATTTATCCAATAAAATAGCATAATTTTGTGATGTCTTCCTAATTTATGCTTGAAAGTGAAAATATGCTCTTTAGGCCTTTTTATTGCTAAATTTTATTCACTTTGATCCCATTTGGTGCCTTGATACATTTGTGAAGTGATTTCAGGTTTTCAAGGCAAATTTGGGTTGAAGAAATAAAGAAAGAGCATCCAAAATGAGAAAAATCATGAAGAAAATGAAGTTTGGAAGCTGCTGCAAAGGTGCGTACGCACAACGGTGACTTCATGCAAGGATGCGTACGTACCAAATGTCGTGCGTACGCACAATGGGATTTTTGCGCAACCGTGCGTACGCACGACTGCATGCACATGAGGTCATTAATTGCAAATCCTTGGGGGCGATTTTTCACTCATTTCTGAAACTATTTCAAGCCAAATTGAAGATGGATGAAGGGGGAGCACTTAGTTTTAGGTTTTTACATATTTTTGCTTAGTTTTTCTAGAGAGAGAAGCTCTCTATTCTCTCTAGAATTAGGATTTCTTAGTTTAATTTCCTTGCAATTTCTCTTTTTAATTCTTATTTTCTTCTAGTTTCTTCTACCTTTCTTTGTTCTATTGCTTTAATTTTTTTTGTTTATCTTGTTATTTTCTCTATTTTGCCATTTTTATGCTTATGGATACTCTTGTCAAATTTAATTTCAATTAATGCAAATTTATGTTTTATGTTCATTTATTGCTTCCTTTAGTTGTTATTTTTATTTTCTTACTTGTTGGTAGTTAGATTTTATTTTTAAAAATTTAATGTTATTTTATTTTCATCCACACCAAGTGTTTGATAAAATGCTTGGCTTAATCTTTACTTAGTTTTTCTTAACTCTTGGCTTGAAATTGATGACTTTGGTGATCCTTGAGTCATTGATGTCCATTCTTGTTTGATATATTAGAGTTTTTAGTTGATTTGGTTTCATTAACTCTATGTGACCATTAGTGTTGACATAGGACTTATGGATTGAAATCAACTATGCCTATTTAACTTATCCTCGATGTAGTGTTGACTAAATAGGATTAACTCTTCATAATTATCATATGTTTATGGTCAATGGCTAGGATAGATAACCTTAACTCTCAATTACTTGCCAAGAAGTTTCTTGCATTTGAATTTTCCTTGTTTTGACTTTTATTGCTTTGACTTTTAATTTTTTGCATGCATCTTTATTTTATTGTTATTTACATTTCTTGCCTTTTAATTTTATTGCTTCTCTTAGTCATCCAACCCCCAAATCCCTCATAGCCAATAAAATATGAACACTTTATTGCAATTTCTAAGGAGAACGACTCAAGAGTTTTAAATACTCTTGGTTATTTGATTTGAATTGTAATAATTCTTTGATTAAACTTTAATTGGGAGTTAATTGTTAATTTAGACTATACTTGCAACAAAAGAAATTTTATTTTGAGAAAAAATCTAGATCAACATTAACTCTCACATCATCTATCCAGTTATGGTTTTAAACCGATATATCATGAAAGAGAACGGTTTTAAATCGTTGCCTATCCAGCAACGGTTCTGAACCGTTCTTTAAAAATTGTTGTCAAAACAATTTTTTAATTTGATCATTAACCACACTTGATCTGAGTTACCCAAAGTAAACCAAAGTTAATATTTAACTACGGTAGAATTAATTTGTAATCAACTTATTCTTTGAACTTATCCTTGTATAATTTTTCAAAAATATTAACCCAGCTCAAATCTCTCGAAAACTTCCTCTTTTCCATTCCATTTTGAAAAAAAAAAATAAACATAAAGATGGACACAGCCACAATATTGTCTACTCAAAGTTAAGAATTAAGTATTGTTTTTGTTCCTGTCCAATAATTTGAGCCGAGGTATAACTCCTTCTGGTGCTGAGGTATGATTCCTTCTTCCGTGTGTATGGAGTTTTCTGTCCTAAGAGTACAGATGTCGAGCTATACTTCAGCCGTCAAGGAACAGGAGGAGGTTGGGAGTAAAGAGACTCCAACGCTCAAGTTAGTAAGAGTATAAGATAAATATCAAATGACTCAGAATGAATCGTGTTCTGTACTGTGGAGCTGTTATTTAGTGGAAATTGTTGTGGTACAATTACTCTGATATTGTGGAACTGTTATTTAGTGGGATAATTATGTGATAACTGCTCTTTAGTGAGCTTGTTTAGAGAGATTTGCGGAGAGATTCCTGTGCCATCTGAGTTGGCACGTAGTTATTTGATTGTATAGGATAAGTTCGTTAGGAAAGCAAAACACATACTCTCCACATACTCCTGCACGTGTGTATTTAGTTTTAACCAGATTGATTCCAATTTATAGTTTTAGTTTTACCTAAGCCGAATTATAGCCAACGGACGAATAAGTTTTGATCCTCAAAGATGCGAAAGTTCACTTCATTAAAAAAAGTATTATCCAACAGTCCAACACCATACACTAGAAGATCCCGCAATGATTAATTAAGATTATGTTTACCCAAATATCCTATATTTATCAACTATGATTTGTTATATAATTCTTATACTAATATTTCATTTTTTTAAATTGAAAAAGATAAGTGAGAAAACCTAAACCATATGACCTGGAATGTAAACGGCTTCTGTCCGAGTGAGCTTATCAGATTTA
Organism: Arachis stenosperma; assembly: GCF_014773155.1. Lineage (NCBI taxonomy): Eukaryota > Viridiplantae > Streptophyta > Magnoliopsida > Fabales > Fabaceae > Arachis > Arachis stenosperma. The sequence continues at coordinate 105,677,737 of NC_080379.1, read as the reverse complement.
ACTTTAAGCCCTAACGCTAGACTTTATGGGTAAAGTTCGGACAAAACTTACCCCACTTCTGTTACACTTAAACTAATTCCCTTTGTGTCATTAATTGTGCTGAGAATTGTATGCAAAAAATAAAATTGGAAATCTTGTAATAAATATTTAGTGGTAAGTAGTAAGAGTGACAAATAAAATGAACTAGAAGTTTTGCTCCAAATAACAATTTAAAACTAGAGAACTTGGGTAATGATTGTTTGGTCATGGGACTTTCTCATATCAGATATCACTTTTAAGTTAACCAACTATAATTTGAATTGAATATTTAGAAAACTGGTCGTGGGTACTCAGAGATTCATACAAAATAAATAACTCATACCAATAAGAATCAAAGTAGCAGCCCTGAAAGCACACAACCTGGTCAGATAGTTCATAATTGATTCCGGTAACCTGAAAATCACATGAACTTACATGAACATAAGTACTTTAGTTAATCATTACTGTTCACATTTACACTATTTTTAAAGGGGGATAATGAAAATGCTGGTTAAATAATTTGCCCCATGCAAAGACAAGATTTGCTTACATAGGTAATCAAGTGGTCCATTTTGAGTCTGGTCTATTGATCAACAAGGATAAATGTGGCTATCATTTTTATCCAAGTTGTTGTACCAATTATATCTAAATCCAAAGCATAGATAACTGAACCTCTTCTTGAAAATAAGAGTTAACAGGAGCAATTGATCAAATGAATTCATTTGATGGATCAAAGCACATCTAGGACTCTCTGAATCTCAATCTTTTGAGACTCGAATGATTAAACCAGTTGGTGTATGGTCAGTTCTCAGATGTCCGGAACCAATCAAGTCACGAAGATGAAATCTCATATCAAGTGGAGACATTCGAAGACGCTTCTTCTCCAAGGTGGCTAACATCATCTCCTTATATCTACGACGACTGAGAAGTGAAATAAGTTCATTTCTACCCTGAACAACAAAGTGAGAACAACTTTAATGTGATCTCAAAACTATTTCCTCATGATCTTCAAAAATAATTCTGCATAACTATCATTCTGGTAAGAGTACAAATCTGAAATACCATCAAATCCAAGTAACTACCAAATCACATCCCAACCAAGAGACTAAACTCAATATTTTCCTATGTTGTAATTTATGCTTACTAAAGTACCAGATGCAAATTGTATTTTGAGAATTCAGATTGAAATTTGCAAAATTCTAAATGGAGTTAAAATGGATAAAAGAGGTTAAAGATTTACTTTGTAGAGTAGAGATGAGAGTTATGATAAAATATACAATAGGCCTTCTAGCAGGAGTGAGTCCAGAAATATCATGATTGGCGTAGGAGAAGAGGGGGGGGGGGGGGGGTCATATCAAATTTTTAGTGGTAATTTTTTTTGTAAATGTTACCTGTTTTGGTTTTATTAGTAGAATTTTTTTCCCTTAAATTTACGTTACTTTGATAAAAAAAAGTATGCAATTTTCTTCTATTTATTAACAAGAAAATATAATGTCATATAATTTTAAGGAATTAACAAGTTCCACATATTAACATAACTAAATGTATGACATATTGTGTTAAGACAAATATAAGTTTGGAAAATAAATTAAATAAAAGAGGAGCGTTAGGTGGCCAGCAACTTTTGTGATTTGTAGCCATCAAATAGCCATCAATGATGATTTTAATGGTATGAGATTGGTGTGAGATTTCATCCAATGACTCACTTTTCTTTACTGGTTACATGCTGGCCAGAATTTAATAAAGTTGCTGGCCCCCTAAACTTTTCCTAAATAAAATTAACATAAATAAATTGAAACAAACTCGATAAAAATAAGTACTTTTTAGGGAATTTATATCCTTCCCTTTGTTTCACTTTCCTTGGTCAGTCACTTAGAGAAGTCAGTTAAATATAGGGAGTGGAAGGGATTAGTTAGTCAGTAATTGAGATTTCAGAATTAGAAAGGGTCTCAAACTAATTCCTAGACAAAACCCCGATTGTTCGATTGTTTACATGTTCAAATATTTAAAACGTAGTTGAAGTCACCTTAAAGTACAATAAACATATTATGCAATTTAACTTGGAACATACAGAGATCAAACTATATCATAAGTATCTATACATAAAAATACAGTTGACATTAAATCTTCATACCTGAGCAAGACCCTTAAGAAGTGTGCCAACATTTGGGATTGCAAACCAATACATGTTTGGATCAATAAGCTGTCGAATCTGGAAAGCATGCAATAAAATTATACATAAATATTAAGATGAAAAAAGAATATAATCATACAGCATTGTAGTCGAAAATAGATATACGAAGGAGATAATCAACATAAAACTACACAAGGTTCCCACAGGAATCTTGTGTTGACAAGTATTCCTGGAACCCATAAAGTGAAGTTCTGTATATCCAACAATAGAAGGACGTGCACAATTTGCTTAACCAAAGAAAAAGTTTGCTATATCTTGTTGCATCTTAAAGCATGAAATGATAGAGAAAGGTTACAACATTCTCATTGCAGACAATACTGCTTAACAGTGACAACAGAAAACATAAAAAGTGCATCATTGAATGGTACAATTTTCTTAATATCCCTAATGATACAAATTATTTATTTTGTACCAAAAGAAAGAGATAGAAAAGAAATGAATATGTGTAAAATTGGGCACCATTTGCATAGAAATAGAATACAAGATAAACAGCTGTATGATACTTCTCAGAAAACCAAGTAACAATGTCTTGTGATTGTTCTCAGCAAGCATTTTGGTATATTGAGAAGAGATAATAATTAAAAATACTATTAAAGTTTAATCACTAAAAGGAAGCAAAAGTTTCAAAATCCCTTATGACATTATGTAATCCATCAAAGAAAATTAGAAAAGTGTCATGTATCATTGTCTTCGGACTTTCCCAATTTGTGAAGAAACTACAAAAAGATTTCCTCCCAAAAATATCTAATGTGGTTGCCCTCTTTGTTTAATCACTCACTCGAAGACTTCATACTCTATCTAGTATGTACAATTGTACAAACATAAATATAGTTATAACTACAAAAGGGTAACTACGGCCAACAAATGAATAAAAAAGTAAACAGAGCTTTTATATTTCATGTTTACTCACAATGACACCGGCATTAATTAAAAGGGTGATGTGGCTGTCCTTCACCTTCCCCCCAAGTGACAAGAGTGAGCACTGCATCAAGAAGCACACTTCGCTCATTATAGAAATTGATTCAGTAAATTCCCTGAGATAACAAAGTACAAAGATTTTGAGCTGATAAATCAGAAAATATCATCTTTTATGTTAGTATATCTGAATATAAATCTGTATGATGCACTTGACACTCCTATGTTTAGCATTCCGATTCTTCCAAAGTAAAGGCATTTGCCATATTAAAAGGATTTGTTATAGAGTAGACTGTGTAATAAACAGAACTGGGAATTATTATATGGTATAAATAAGCTTATTAGTGAATCTCACTCACAAGCTCCTGATGTTCAATGCCAGTTTCCAGCTTCGAATCCAGAACATAATTTTTGAACCACCCAAAAACTTCATATTCCATTTCTTTCTTTCCTTCCATTCTTTTAAAAACTTGATCTATCTATGGATCAATAGTCAGAAAAGATAAATAGAACATTTCAGTGACAGTCCTTTCAGAAGCATAAATAGGTCAGCAGAAACAACTCATATTGTAGTGAACTACATTCTTAAATCAAAAAGGAAATAAACTAAGACATCCAAGATGGGGACAATTCAGTAGCACTAAAACTAGAATGAACATTTTATACTATGGCCCAACACTGCATTCCTGAAAGTTGGAATCATAATAATACAAACTAACCTGCTTTATGTAGTCATCCAAAAACATTATAGCATGATCATCTTGTCCAGTATTTAATTTGAAAATACGCAGAACTTTGTCCCTCCTTAGAGACTGCACAATTGCACAAATAAGATATATCACCCAATTACCACGTATCCATCAAAGCTTTAATTGTTTAGCAAATTAAAACACAAAGATGATGAAATTTATCAGACCTCCAATTCCCTGTCCACCTGCGTTCTGTCCTTTACACTGCTATACAACTGGGATTTTAATATAAAAGGCCGAACTGAAACCTGCAAATTCAAACGTCATTATTGACACTTTAAATCTATTACAATAAACACAACTAAAATTCACATGCTCTAAAAGTATCAGAAAGGATTGTGCTTACTCTAACTCACAATATGACCAACCTTCATTTAGGTATATGTTGTATTTTGCTATCAAATAAAAAGTGTATTCTTTTCTAAATACCTAATCTTCCTTTATTACAGAAATTAAAGATATACACTAGTACAACCACCTTTAATGCACTCAAGTAACATGCAATAATTCATCCAAGTCCAACCATATAATGTTATGTAGCACTCAATTACAACAATGTTACATGGCACTTGAATAACAAAGGATTAAATTTTGATATCACCTTAAAAGCTTTTTCATGTTATCATTCAATCAAACATTGACATACCATTAGATGTGTTTGAATCCTATAATAACGACTTTAATGCTGTAAAAAATATATGATTAATTCAAGATGGAAGCAATTATTGGCACTATATCAAAATAAACCTCTTCTAGTAAATACTTGAACTAGTCCAACAAATCAAATATATACATGACATGAAGTAAGTTCGAATGCGATTTTGAGAATGTTATAAGATATCAATATCAATTTAGTTCCCCAATTTACACCTATCCTACCCATCATTTTGATACTTATAAGGATAGTTCATTTAATACTATAAAGATCGGACTTGATACAATAAATACCTAAAGGAGTAATTCACTATCCTGAGTATCTTTCAAACACAAATTTGAGAACTAACACTGCGTTTAGATCGAGAGACAAGGTGAGACAGGACACGCAGACTTTTCCTTCTATGTTTCAGATTCTAAATGCTAAAACAAAATCTCTATGTATTTGTGTCTATATGACACTAACCAAATGGACCCTAGCATAATATAGTTTTATACTCAACACAAATAACTAACAGCCAGTTCATTATAAAACAGAGAGAGAGAGATGCTGAAGATGAATCAAAATCAAACTAGGAAGTGTTCGTAGAAGGAGGAAGCAAACCTTATCAATGTCAGGGAACTGAGCTCGCATGATTTGGAGCGCGACGAGCGTATCGCTGAATGTGAGATCGTCCTCTGCAAAATATGCTCGAATTCACAAAAATTCAACCTAGAGAGAGAGAGAGAAAGAGAGAGAGAGAGAGAGAGAGAGAGGCGAAGAAGAAGAGAAGGTGCGTACGCAGTGACGAGGAGGTTGCGGCGTCGGCGGCGGAATCATCCATGCGGCGGCGTTTGGTGCCTTTAGAGGAAGATTCTGGAAGGTCATCCATGACTGCTGCCGCGTTTATTCCAACTACCTAATGAGACGCAGAGGGACACCACTCAAACACTGATGCTGAAATTTCAGTTCACTTTTCTCCCCCTCTTGGGCTGCGTTTGTTTGATATTGGGAGAGAAGACTGGGCCTCGGCATCTTTCGTGATAAGAGAATGTAACTAAAATTTTAGTTTGAAACCAATTTGGTTGCTCGAGTGGTCAGCTCACTTCTTTTGTTTAAGTAAATTTTGGGGGTTTGAATCCTATTTGTGTATGCAGTAATTTATTAGCTAGCGACAGATTCTTAAATAAAACTTAGATTCACAACGGATTAGTTTTTGACCTGTTAGGTTAGAAAATCCCGTAAAAAACTAAAAAAAAAATAATTTGAATTTCAATACTTTTAAAACACAGAAATATTATAAAAAAATTAAAATTAAAATTTTAATAATATTTTTTTTAAATTTATCCTTATTCAAATTTTTCTATTCTAATTTCATCTCGTTTTTTAATAGATTAGAATTTTTCTGTTTTTTCGTCCTTTTTTTTATAATTTATCGGATCTACATACAGCTTATCGTCTTTGTTTAAGCTTCACCTTTCGTTGTTACCGCTAGGAGCTATTCTTTGTTATCGCCGGCGTCACTCTGTCAAGGCCTCAAGGGTAACTTATTATCGTTGTTTTAGTCATTTTTTCTCTCGTGCATTTACTACTCTTGGTTTTTTTTTTTTTCTATATTTTTAGTGTGTTTGCCTTGAAAAGAAAATAGTTTTGCAACATTTTACCATGAGTGTACCTCATTTTGCAGTGTCTTGCCATGAATTCAGCTCGTTTTGTGTTGTTTATATTCTTTGTTTTTCTATGATAATTTTTTTTTAAGTAAAATATTATTACTATTCTAGGTTTCATCCTATATTAATGAAGATTGTGATAATTCATATTCTTGTTGAGTGAAGGAGATAGGTTCTAAATTTTAAAAGATATTCAAGGTGGCAAGGCCTTTAAATTGTGTTCTTAATAATATTTAAGTAATTCTAGCTCTTGCTAACATCATTGTGATACTTGTTTCTAATTTCTATTCAAATGGTGAAGCATTACAGATCATATATTAGGTATGCAAATAGAATTGATAGATTAATTAAGTAATTATTTGTCTAAATAAAAATCTTTTTATCTTTTGCATAGGTGGTGAAAGTTGTTTTAAAATTTTGGGAAAAAGATAAATAGGTCTTTGACTTTTTAAATTTTTAACAAATATATCTTTGACAAAATTTAAATATAAAAAAGTCTCTGACTTTAACAAACGGAGGACAATTTAGTCCTTCCGTCTATTTGCCTCTCATACACCAAACGGAATTGGCTGACGTGGCTGAAACGGTGTCCAGGTGTCCGTTACGGTGTCACGCTGGAAGGAGAATAAAGTTCAAAGGACAAATAAGTCATTGACGTCATTTTGTAAATAAAGTTTGAAGGACAAATAGGTCCTTGAGAAATTTTTTTTTCATTATGCTTCTATTATGTTTCTATTATGAGAATTTAGTTTATAAAATTATGCTTGTATTTTGAAATCTAGTTAACTTGTTGTATTCTGCAATTTAAATTATTTGTATTAAAATTGCAGAAATTGGACTTGTTTTGTTTCTACTTTTTTTTTTAAATTGCATTAGTTCAGTTTTAATGCATTTGTGTATTATATTAGAATTTGTTAAATTGCATTAGTTCAGTTTTCATCATACCAGTGGCATTAGTTAACATCAGTTTGTTTATGCATCTAGTTAGCATTAGTTCATTTGTGCATCATTCATGTATTAAGTTAGCATTAGTGCATTTGTGTATTATATTAGAACTAGTATTTTTATCCATAATAACATTACGAGAATATTTTTTTTAAATTATAGTTCACTTTGTTCTAATAGTATAAATCATGCATGACACAAAATATTTATAAAATCAAACTACTTTTACAAAAAAATCGTAAGTTGACAAAAGTTTCTTACTAAGAAAACCAAGATATCCGTAGATAAAAAATCAAATAAAAAGATTTTTAGTTATTATTTTATATGAAAAAGTCTAATTTTTTATTAATAATTAATTTTAATATTCGTTATCTAAAATTTAAAATAATTTAATGTGTATACTTTTACATTTAAAATATTTTAATTGTAAAAAAATATCAAATGACATATTTTGATTTGCCAAATTACTAATATAAAATATAATTATATATAGAGTAAAAATAGTAGAGAGAAATATAAAAATGGAGAGAGGTAGATGAGAGAATTTAGGAAAGGAGTTTATTAATTTTGAAAAAAAAAATTCCCAATGACCTATTTGTCCTTCGAACTTTATTTGTAAAATGACGTCAATGACTTATTTGTCCTTCGAACTTTATTTTCCTTCCAGCGTGGCACCGTAACGGACACCTGGACACCGTTTCAGCCATGTCAGCCAATTCCGTTTGGTGTATGAGAGGAAAATAGACGGAAGGACTAAATTGTCCTCCGTTTGTTAAAATCAGGGACTTTTTTGTATTTAAATTTTGTCAGAAATGTATTTGTCAAAAATTTAAAAAGTCAGTACTAATATGTCTTTTTTCCAAATTTTTGATAATTTACATTTGGACAAGAGCTTTTGGGACTTGATAGATTCTCAAACAATTGCACTAATTTAATTCATTTTTAGATTGACCTAGTATTGATTGAGTTATTTATGATATTTTGTGAAAATTATCATAATTAGGATTTTGAGTTAATTTGATTATATTTTGGTATGATTTAATTTTTTGTGTAATTCTCAAATGTGATGTAAGATTTATTATAATAATATAGATTTTTTTGTTGATATTTTTCGATAACTTTTTAGAGTCTTTGTTTGGCTTTATTTAAATATGGTGATACAGAATATATCTTTGTTCATATAGATTTTTGCAAAAATTATAAGGGATTGAGTTGTATTTTTTTTTTTTTTGGGATGAACTCGGGGTCTGCAGACCCCAAAAGAAAAAGAAATTAACTAAAACCTCTTAATATAAGAGTGCCGAACAAACAAAAGCTAAGATATGACTAATATTAGAGGGTGCAACATCAAAGATGTGAAGGCCAAGGAGAAGGTTTTGTCCCTTCTTTGCAAGATGATCAGCGGCAAAATTTTCTCACGAGGAGTGTGCATCCATGTAATGTTGGGGACTCTGGCGGACTTGATCTCGATATCTTTCACAAGGGGAGCGCACTAGTACAGGGATGGGCAACAATACACCCTTGGGTTATGATCTTTAATGCTTTTGCAGAATCAAACTCCACAATAAAAATATTATAATTATTAGCCATTGCTATTTGGAGTCTGTAATTAATCCCCCAGAGCCCAGCATGCATAATTGAGTAACTCCCAAGATTACACCAGAAACTCTTTAAAAAGTCTCCTAGGTGATTCCAAAAAATACCACCACATGATGCATTATTGGAGTGATTCAAGAAAGAGTCATCAACATGAGTTTGATTATGTTTTCCTGTGGAGGATTCCAGCGAATATAGCATTCGTGGCTGACACGATGAATGAACAGCTGTGGAATATATTTGGAGAGTCGGTTTAGCTCATCAATACTTGTTTTGATATGTTCAAGAATTGTGTAGGGAGGTGTCAACATATTGTCAAAAATCATTTTGTTTCGGGTGAACCAGAGAGAAGAGGTAGCCATGCTGAAAGTGATTTATCAATTATGGTCTTGTGAGAGGTTTCATAAAAGCCATTCCGGCAGATCAAAATTAAAGAGCTCCCTGTGCCAACTCAAAGGAAGAAAGGAACACTAAACAATCTTAGCAAAATCGCAGTCCCTAAGAGTGTGTAAGGCTATCTCATCATGACTATTGCACCAGGGACACACAGTTGCGTTGGTCAGGTGGCACCATCTCCTTTATGCGTTGGTGAGGATGGCACCGTGAGCGACTAGCCAAAGGAATAATCTTATGCGCTCAGGGCCATGCCATTTTTAGATGAGGTTGAAGACTTTACTCGGTTGGATAAAGTGATCCATGAGGGTCCGTTAGGCCCGCTTAAGTTGGAAAGAACCATCATTCGAGAGGCTCCAAGCAATATGATCTAACTGTTTTCAAGGGAAAGGTGGTGACATGACAGCGATCCTTTGGACCACCTCCTCGTGCAGGCAACCTTTTAACTTGTTTATATCTCAATGTCTTGAAATAGACAAAAATCCATCAAATTACTGCCATGATTAATATCAGCATTTACTGGAGAGCATACGACTCTAATTTTCCCAAATTTGGGACCCAATTATGGTTCCAAAAAAAATTATTTTGTAACCATCTCCAATTCTCCATATGTTGTGTTGTTAAACTTCCGGCTAAGAACTACATATTCTTTTTCAAATATTTGATCTATTTCTCCTCTGGACAACAATAGGAATAATGTCATTGCCGGCATCATATTTTTCTTTAAGAACTTTGGTCCACAAGGCATCCTTTTTAGCTATAAAGCCCCAACCTTTCTTCATCATTAGGGCTTAGTTCATTTTGCTTGCTTGAAGAATCCCCAGGCCATCTGACTTCTTTGGCTTGCCTACTTTTTTCTCACTCAGAAGATGAATTTTTCTAGCTTGGTTGGTATCTCTCCAAACGAAACTCTTGTATTTACAATCAATAGCATTACAAATAGCAGTTGGAAGTAAAGCAATTTGCATAGTATATAAAGAAATAGAAGAGAGAATGGATTTCACCAAGGTAGTTCTTCTAGCTAGAGAGATAGAGGAGACCTTCCATGAATTAATTCTGGAATTGAGCTTATTGATGATGTCATTGAAAGTACATTTGAAGTACAGTAGGGGAACCCCTAGATATTTCCCAAGGTTGTCCGTCCTAGCAAAATGGAGGGCTTCGCTTACTCCAATCCTGACATGATTCCCAATATTTTTGGATAAGAAAACTTGCGTCTTGTCAAGACTGACTTTTTATCTAGAGCTTGTACAAAAGGCTTTAAGGCATCTTGTAATAATATTTGCTTGGTCTACACTCGCTTCAGCAAAGAGAATAAGGTCATCTACAAAGCATAAATGAGAGATCTGGGGGCCATTCCTCTTGAGATAGATCAATTTTCAGAAGCCATGCTCAACTGCAACATTAATAAGCTGAGACAACCTCTCAATATAAAGGACAAAAATATATGGAAAGATAGGATTCCCTTATTGAATGCCCTTGGATGGAATGAATTTCTCTAACTCTTCTCTCTTTCAAAGCAGCCTCATCCTAGCCATGGTAATACAAGACATGATGAGATTTATAATGTGAGAGAGAATATCAATATCAACAAGCATATCTTGAATGATACTCCATTTAAGCATATCATAGGCCTTCCTAGATCAATTTTGATGGCCATCCATCCTTTTGTGCCTTTTTTATTCCTCATAGAGTGGATGACTTCTTGACTGATAATAATGTTGTCAGAGCTATGACGTCCTAGAACAAAGTTGTATTGGGTGGGTCTCACTAACTTCTTGGTGTGGTATTTTACAACTCACACTATTAACCGGCAAGTGCACCGGGTCGTACCAAGTAATACCTTACGTGAGTAAGGGTCGATCCCACGAGAATTGATGGATCAAGCAACAATAGCGTTTGATAGGATTAGTTAGGCAAGCAGAAATGAGTGTTTTGGTATTCAAAGAGCATTAAACACAGACAAGTAAATAAGTTGGGAATAAAATATTAAGAAGGCAGTTAAGGTTTCAGAGTTATCTATTTTTCCGGATTAACTTTTATTACTAATTAATTTAATCATGCAAGATTTAATTTCATGGCAAACTATATGTGACTAGACCCTAATTCCTTAGACCTTCCTAGTCTCCTCTAAAATTTATCAACTGCCAATTCCTTGGTCAATTAATTCCAATTAGAGGGTGATGATTAATTTCTAGTTTATATGCCAAAAGAATCCTAATTATCCAAAAATAAAGGGATTATATGTCACGTATCCCGTTAAATACAAACAATTAGAAATTTAGTATAATATGTTTTCAAGCTATTGTTCAAGTAAAGAGCTTTTCCAAGTTTTACAAGAACTCAATTAGAATATGGGTCATACTTCCGTTCCACCCATATTCATAAAATAAAGAACGAAAACAATTATTGAAATATAAATCAAGGCATGGATTAAATTAAAAAGATCAAACGAATCAATCCATGAAAATAGACAGAGCTCCTAACCTTAAAAATGGAGGATTAGTTGCTCATGGTTCTGAGAAGAAAAATAAGGGTTCTAATCTATGTACTTGTCTAAATGTACAGAGTTCCTATTTATTACTAATCCTAATAGGTTTAAAATCTAAAATTAAAAATAATATCTTTTCCTAAAAGATAAGATTTGAATTTAAATTCGAATTAATTAAAAGATCTTCAGTTGATGGGTGGGGACCACTTGATTTGTCCATTCTGCAGCTTCTGATCTGTGTTTTCTGGGCTTGAAACTGGGTCAAAAACAGCCCAGAAATCGTAACCAGCGTTTTCTGTATTATTGCAGATCACGCATGTGACGCGTCCGCATCGTCCACGCGCTCACGTCATTTGTGCAGATTCTAGTCCACGCGTTCGCGTCATTGCAATTTCTCCATTCCGCGCGGTCGCGTGAGCCATGCATCCGCGTCGGTCTTCGCTGGTCATCTCTTTGGTTTCTTTTTTCTCTACAGAAACTTTATCAAATCCCTCCGAATGCTACCTAACATAAATAAAATTGTACAAAACTCAAAATAGCATCCATAGTGGCTAAAATATAATTAATTCTTAATTAAATTCAACAAATTAGATGCAAATTCACTAGAAAAAGATAGACAAGATGCTCACGCATCACTTCTCCATAATCACCTTCAAACGATTAGCTAAGACCTTGGTAACCACCTTGTATGACATGTTGCAAAGACTTATCGGTAAGAGTCTCATTTATATCTTTCACCTTTGCTGGATTTTGAAAAATGTCCCCAATAAGAGAGTAGATATCATTATCCACTTTTTTCCACTGACTTTGGAAGAAAATAGCTTAAAACTCATCCTGGAACTTTATAACCATCCATGCCAAACACAACGATTTTAATTTCCAAAGGGGGATGCTTTTGCCAATACTCATCAAGTCTTTTCTACAAATAACAAGGAAGGTCCCCCACAAATTAAAAGTAAAGCTAGGTACTATATCATTATAAAGCTCAGAGAAAAAAAAGTAAGGTCCATGTTTTTAAAAGTATTTGGATTAGTAATAGAATTACCAGCATCATCTTATAAAAAATTGACTCTATTTTTCCTTCTTCTACTCATCATGGAACCATGAAAAAATTGTGTTTCAATTTCTAAATTCAATCCACTTGATTCTAGACTTCTGGTACCAAAAAATTTTTTCTTGAGCCAGAGTCTCTTTATACTCCTTCTAGAGTTGTATTTGGAGTTCTTGCAAATAAGAATCACTTTTCTGATTCAGCCTATTAGAAATATCCTGAAGCCTTCTCAGGATTTTCCTTTTCTTTTTTAATATATCACAAAAAATATTAGCATTAAATTTCTTGAGAGAATTTTTAAAAGAGGAGATACTTTCACACCAAGAGTCATCCATATACCAAGAATTATTCACAACATTCTTAAAGTCAGGGTGGGTGAGCCAAGCTACCAAGAAGCAGAATGACCTTCAACCCCTATTAGAAGAAATTTCTGCTACAAATTGTAGACAGATTGGAGAATGGTTCGATTTAAAGGAAGGGAGATGCTTGATACAAGTTTTAGGGAACCGGATTTGCTAATCCAACTTGCTGAGACCACAATCTAATCTTTTTATTAAGTTGTCTCTTTTTCAAGTAAAAGGCCAACCATCATAATCAAAATCAATTAACCTATATTCAAAAATACAATTTTGAAACTCCGAAAAGGCATCTAAAGCATTTCGAATAGATCCACCCCTTTGCTTAGGCTAATGGAGAATGGCGTTGAAATACCCTAATAAGCACTAGGGATGATTAATATGTCCAGCCAGATAGATGATATTATACATAAGAAGAATGTTATGGCGCGATTAGGACTACCATATACAACTAAAATTAACCAAGGATCGTTACGAAATGATACCTCTAAATGTACAAATTAATTATTATAAGTCAATATATTAACTTTCTAGTACCTAGAATTGAACAAACACCATATGCCTCCTGAATGTCCTTGGGATTCCACAATAAACGATCCATCAAGACCTATTTTTTCTCGGATAGTTTTACCTCTTAGACTAGACACATGGGTTTCTAGCAAGATTATAAAATCAGAATTATACTCTCTATTCAAATCTCTAATAAGAGAAGGAAAGAATTTACCTCCAGCATCGCGACAGTTCCAACTAATTATGTTCATCATCATAAAACCATAGATGGAGAAAGCAGCCATCAAAGATAAAAAAATCAAGATTGGATATGAACCCTGCTACCCGAAATGGGTTTGACAAGAGAGGCACTTCCTCGATTAGTATGGTCTTCATCCAACATCACTGTATTCCTATCCGATGGTCTCTCCAAATCATTATTCGAGTTGCTCCCAAGATTCTTGGTGTTAAGACAAAACTTGCTTCCCAACTTGGATTATGATATTAACCTTTACCATAAAATTATCCAGAATAGCATCAACTTTCTTCAAAGCTTCAAAGGCATCTCGTTGTTCCTGCAGTAGACATATCATATTTTCAAAAATCACAATTTCCATATCTACCACATCCAGGTTCTTTTTTTTTCTTTTAGATCGAGCTTCATCATTGTTGAAGGCTTGTTGTACAATAATTTGTTTGTCAATATTCTTAGACTTGGTCTTAATTCCCTTCTCCTTAGATCCTGATCCAATCCCTATAGGAGTATTCTTCTTATTTCCTTGTGGGTTCTTTCCAGCCCCTTGCCTTGGAACTTTCCCCGTGATGGGTTGGGTCCTTTCATCACCTTTCCAGCCTTATGCATTTATGGCCCAATTATTGGCCTAGCACTCTTAGGGAGCATTGTCTTTATGCGTCTCATGCATATTAGTTTCATGTTCATGCTCTTCATACAAACACTAAATCTTGAGTTATTATCCATATATTGTTCTTCCAAAATATCCTTGTATCTGTATTCGGAATCAAAATTAGAATCATGATAATTAGCATTTTCTCTCATAGGCATGTTTCCCTTTCCATGCCTATAATGTCTTCTCACCATCATCCATGAGCCAAAATTTGGTGGAGACTGATTGGCCCGCATATCATGTTGTATCTCAAATGCAGGAGTCTTTCTCGAATTTAGATTATCATTAAAGTGATTCTCACCAAAATTCTCTTTCTTAACATTGTTTTCTCTCCCAGGATGTTTTCCATCTCCTGGTTGTTCTCGTCAGCAGTTGCTGCTTTACCACATAGCTCCGATTGATGTCCATAAATACCATAAGAAAAATATATCTGATGTAGTACTTCATATTCAATATTGAGTACACACCCAATGATAAAGATGCGAGGACAAGTTTCTTTGCAAGATCAATCTCAACACTAATGTGAGCAAATTTGCCTCTCGAATGAATAGATGTTGTACAATCAATTTTAAGCATTTGGCCTAGATATGAACTCGATCTTCATAAGAATCAAGGATTATTATAGAGCTCTATAGGAAGGTTCAGAATCCTAATCCATGTCGCAATCTTCTTGACTTCCGTTTCAGATGTAAGAAAGAATAGTTTCCACCTTTGAACAATAAGATAATGAGCCGACACCATACATAAGGGCATGAGAGTAATTCTCCTCATCTAAAAAGTGAACAAGAAAATAGTCACGATCTATATCAATGATATTTACATCTGAGTTAGAGCGAACACCTTCTTTGGTTTAGCCCACTTCCCATTATCAAGTCTCCTTAAGTTTAAATTTAGTCGCTTGCAAATGTCCATCAAGTCTAACCATGACTTATCGTTATCCTTTGTTCGCTCATCGTCCATTATTGCCTGCATGATATTATCAAAAATATTTTTCTCAATGTGCATCACATCAAAACAATTTCAAACCAAGTTGTCTCTCTAATAAAGCAACTCCAAGAATATACTTTGTTTAGTCCAATTATGCTCCCTGCTATATCCTGGAGGCCTCAAACCTGCCCCGTTTTCAACGATCTTTGGAATTTTACTGACACGATCCCAAACTTGCCTATTACTCAACCTTTTGAGTGTATCTTCGTGTTCAGTTGTATTATTTTTAAATGAGTCTCTTTTGCGCCGAAAAAGATGATTATAGTCGAGGAATCTTTGATGGCAATCAGACCACAAATTCTTACCGCCATTTGGCAACCAAAATGCCTTCATATCCTACATACAAATAGGGCATACAATTCTGCTCTGAGTGGACCAACCTAATAACATGTCGTATGCAGGAAAGTCGTTAATGGTCCATATTAAGGCAGCCCACAGTTGAAAGTTTGTCTTCGTCGAAATATCATACGTTTTTACACTATCAATCCACAACTCCTTTAATTCATCACCAAGGGCTGCAAGAAGACATTTATTTTGGCCTTTGAATTGCTGAAACCAGGTACGATGCAAGTTAGAAACATGTATGGGTCGTTCATGTACATTTTGGGTCTCAGGTTATAAGGTGTCACGACTACATGCCAATACGAGTACGCATTACCAAAATTGGAGCTTGGTGCAAACCCGTCAAAGCACAAAGCTAATCTAACATCTCTAGCCTTGCTCGCAAACATAGGATGGACCTGATCAGAATACTTCCAGGCTTCTTCGTGTGACGGATGCGTCATAGTTCCATCATCTCTCTTGTTGTTACTATGCTAGGTCATGTGAGGGGCCAAACTCATCGATGCATATAATCATTTCAGCCTAAGGATCAACAGCAAGTAGTGCATCCGTTTTATTGGAACTCTCTTTAACCAATGCTAACCAATTTGTTCTCTCTCGATTTGGAACCTCGGTGATTTACAGAATCTACATTCAGCTAGGTCTGTATCCCCCTTGTAATACAGCATGCACCCATTCAAGCAATAATCAATTTTCAACAACTTTAGACCCAATTTCGAAACTAGCTTCTTTTCTTCGTAGTGGTTTTGTGGGATGCCAGAGGTCTTGACAAGTACCAGTTCATTACAAAAGATGGCTCACTTATTGAAAGACTCTTGCATATGATTTGACTCTAACTTAATAGTCATTATTCTAACACATGCAAACAACTCTGAATGAACGCTTCCCTCAAACAATGGTCTCACAGCAGATTCTAACAAATGATAAAATATCTTTGCATCTAGGTTAGGCTCTTGTTCAGCCTCTTCCTGCTTTGTAATACCTGTTGCATTAAACACCATCTCGTTGTATCTCTATTGGTTACCCTCCCAAGTCATGTCTTCGATGTTTAGTTCTTTTCGACTCTAACCCTCGTTGATCAACAGTCAGACCTATTAAAATTTAAGTCAAACTTGTTAATTCCCTGTTTTTCCACTTCTCCATGCTCCGACCACATTCAATACCCATCCTTAAACCCATTACAGTAAAGGTAAAACGTTATATCCACAGGTCCTAACCACTTAGCCTACCAACACTTTTTACACGGACACCTAGATACTCCTTCAAACCTAAACAGTTCCATGTTGAACACATGCCCAACAAACATGTCAACCCCCTCAAAGAATTCAGGTTTTAATCCTCCCATCCACTGTTATTTCTATCATATATCCATAGACGATGACTTGGAATCATTTTGAATCACACACCCTAGACTTCAACAAATAAGACAAAATTATTAAAGTTTTTACTAAATCTGGCCTAACATACCCTATAATTAGAATCTTTTACAAACCAAATAAGTTTTAAAACAAATCGCACGAAATTTCAGCAGAACTTCCCCTTAACTCAGAGACATCCATCAAATAAATAGAACAATTTTCACAAACTGCATTTACGTTAAATTAACATAAGAAATCCTAATCACAAATTGCATTGTCCTATTTTAATCAATAATTTGATAATAAAGTACATAACAAAATCCTATACTCACAACAAAATCTGAAAAACTTAAAACTACAGACCAAACCCTAATAAAAAACTCCATTACCATAATTTAGTCAAATTTGATAAAATGCCTAACAAAATTCTAAAGTCACAAAAAAATCCAGAAAACAACAAAAAAATATATACCAAATCCTAATCACAAACTCTATTACACTAATTTAATCAATAATTTCATAAACTATTTACCAAAAAATTCTAAACTCACATAAAAATCTTAACAAAATTAATAAACTATTCCAAACTTACCTTTGATTGTGGCTATAGGATGTTGGAACAATGGACGTACTAGTAGTGACGGCAACACCGATGACACTGGCTACCAAGAACAGCGGCAAAATTCCCAACCTCCCCATCTATGACCGACAGCTCCAGGGGCGACAATGTCCAGTGGCAGTGGCACCAGAGGCTCTAGCAAGTGACGGCGACACTAGCAGCACCTCCTCTGACAACAGAGCACGAGAGGAGAGAGCGAACCAAAGGAGAGAGAGAGAGAGAGAGAGAGAGAGAGAGAGAGGAGAAAGTGAACTCGGATAAGTGAGGGAAGAAGTGTTCACATTTGAATCTTAAAACACTTTACCGTCAAATTAATCCAATGGTAAATTGGTGCAACATAGCGTTTCATTAAATCTATTTACCATCGGCTAAAATCGACGGTAAATTCTCTGGTAACTGTGGTACCAACAAAATTATATTTTGCGTCACTAATCACAGTCGAAATTAGCGTCAGAATGTAAAATCCGACGGTAAATATTTTCGGAAAATCTAAGCTACCTTGTATTCGACGCAAAATTCACTGGTAACCGTCGACGCTAAATCCGACAATTCTTAGCGTCTTTTTTGTAGTGAGTGTTTATAGAAATTATCTAACAATGGAGATAAGTCCTAAAAATTAGGAGACTAATAAAATTAAATTTATCTCTTATTTATAAGAAGGCTGACAACTAGGAGACTTGTACTGAAGGATAGAATTTGTTTATGCATATTATGATGTATAAGGAGAATTGATTTTATACTCGAACCTATATAATCTAGGAGTATAAAATATAATTTAATTAAATAATTGCCTAACAACCAAGCAATTATTTAGGATTATAATTATATCTGATAGAATTTAATCATATTTATTTAAAATAGGTATAAGTAATAACGTAATAACCAAAGTACTCATTTATTATTCTAATATTTTTTTATTAGAATTATAGATTTTTTAATTTATTTTCATATTTTTGATTTTTAAATATCTCCACATTTTATGTGACATACTTGAAAGTAAATTGTTCTCATATATATAAAAGGGTTGTATTGTCTTTGATATGATAATCCTACTAACATAATATCATCCAATAAAATCGATGATGGAACGGTGAGAATTTGTGAAGTATTTGGAATATTACTTTGTTGCAATATAAATTGTTTTGAAAGCCATGAGTTTCAATTTGGTTTAATTACTCTGTTAGTCCTTATAGTTTCACCAAATTTTTAATTAGGTCCCTATACTTTTTTCCCTTTCAACCGAGTCCTTACACTACTTTTAATTTTGTAATTACATCATTTTCATGTTAAAATTAACATAATATTTTTACCAAAATATATGTGATCAAAGATTTAATTAAGTTTTAATTATAAATACCTTCAATTTGCAAAGAAATATTCAATTAACTCTAATATTTTTTATACTAGAAAGGACTTCATTACAAAATTAAAGTAGTATAGGGACCCAATTGAAAGGTAAAAAAGTATAGGGACCTAATTAAAAATTTGGTGAAACTATAAGGACCAACAAAGTAATTAAACCTTTCAATTTCAAACGAATCCACTCACTGTCTATTACTAAATATCTTGAGAACATGTATGATGCCCAAAACAAGATAGTACGGCTATCAAAAGTTTTGTTTAGGCCAGTAGGAATTAAACAACTCTAGAAGTTGGGATGACATTAAACAAATGGTTTTAGCGAGATTTATTCTTGTAAGCATTTTTGGAGATTTATTTTATTACAAATAATTGATAATTAGTCTTACTATGATTTAGATTTGTAATCTCTTTGGAAAAACTCAATGAGTATAAAAATCAAAATTATACTTAGAGTTAGTTTGACCAATAATAAAAATATTGTGATTTTTATTGCAAGAGCTTTAGAGTTTACCTCTAATAAAATATCTAATTCATATTTTATTGAGTAGAGAATGAGATTCACTCGTAAGCACAAATACTAGTACTCCATGTACTCCCTCATGTTTAAGAAAGAAGAAATCAAATCTTATTAGATATGATTTGATTCGGTAAGAGGTTTACTAATCTTTCATTAAATTTTTAGATTATGTCTTAGAAACGTTGTTAATTTAATAAAATTCTCACCAAGTCGATTTTAATTTCATATGAGATATGAAAAATGACATAAATCGAATTTCAAGAATATCAGAGTTTGAAAATGTCTTACATCTGTTAAGAGATTGCACAATAATAAAACTCATATTAGGTCCGATAAATGATATTTATTGGATATCCTAAAAAAATAATGAAATATTATTTTCATCATCCTTTTTACAACGAAGTGTTTGTGGCAAGAGGTTTAACTCTTTTTGGAAAAGAGGTTTACTTCGAAAAGAAGGCACGAAAACAAGTAGAATTTGATGAAGTTCAAGGCAATCGAAAAGTTCGATTTGTGTAATGTGAAGAGGAGCTTTGTATCTACAAAAGAATCGTGGGAGCACAATTACTTTTTTTAGAATTGTATACCACTCAATAAAAAGTATATTATCTTTTAAAAGTATAGAAAGTTTGATTGTCAAATTAATTTTTTTTGAAAAAATAACCTATTTGTATAATGATACAATTTTATAGAGATAGATCTAATGTTTACTTGAATTTTTCATATCCATGTACATTGTTACCAAGTAAAAGGTACATAGGTACATAGTGAAAGATTTTAATAGAAACTATTAACTGTTGGGCATTAAAATCATCTTTATTAAGGATTGTCCTTAAAATAAAAATCATGCACCATTGTAGTGTGAGATTTCATATTTTGAAAAACTTGATATCTATTATGTATTGGATATATTTTGTAAAATGTCAAACACACACATGCTTGAAAAGCTAAGGTGTTAAAGTTCAAAAAGAACTTTGATAAATACAAATGTGCATTGAAAATTTATATACATGGTTGATTAGTTCTAGTACAAGTGGGAGATTATTGAGATAGTAGTATGCCCAAGATTCAATCTATTATGATTAACTCTCGTGCAAATGGAAGATTATTGGGAATAAGTAGTATGATCACAATCCAATCTATCTTGTGTCAAATAGTTTGCTATTATTATTATTATTATTATTATTATTATTATTATTATTATTATTATTATTATTATTATTATTATTATTAAAAAGTTAATATAATAATGTTCTTGATTAAATTTAGAGATTTATCATTAATGATAGTGATCATAATAATGAGAGATAAACTTTTTATAATTCAATGTAAAATGTTCTTGATCATAGGATTATTAAAAGGGATATTAATAATCCGGAAAGACGGATATTAATAATCCAGAAACATACACACAGAGTATCATACTTTGATTCTAGACATCTAATACCCTAGGGTGTTAGTTGAATGGATATTAGGTATGATTTAAATACTTGTAGAATTAATGATTACTCAATAAGGAATCTGTCAACTCTCGGTAAATAGTTTGAACTATATGATTATAATGACTGAGATGAATAAAACCTTGGTCAATGAAAGTGAATGAATGAAGAAATGAGTTTCTTAGACCATTCGCAGTTCATTATAATAATGGTAACAAGTTAGAATTTGACAATTAAACCATACTCTAAGAGTTAGCCAAAAGCTGAAAAGATGAAAAGAATTATACTTTATTTTTCTTGGATTCTTAGTAAAAATATATTACTTCATAATATCGGGTTGTTAAGGAGTGTTGCTAGACGTCAACTCTGATTAGTAAATTAGCATGACTAATTTACTACCCACTTAGTATTGAACCTATGGGGTCACACACTAATGAGTGTTCTAGTCTTTGCTAAAGAATTATTTATTATTATTTTGATTTGATCAAAATAAATAATTATATTAATTCAAATAGAATATTATTATATTCTTTGCTAGCACCAAGAATATAATAATAATATGATAATTGAGAATATTAAATAAGGATTGAGAATAATTAGTTATTCTATTTCTAGATTTGAATTTTAAGTTTGGATGAGATTTTAGCCGATTCTCTTTTAAATTGAATTATGATATGATATGATTCATAATATTTCAATTTGAAATAAGATAAGATAAGATTCATATTTGAAATAAGATATGCTTTAAATTTGAAATCAATAACAAATTTTATACTATATATATGTATCACAAGAGTAGAGAAAATAGATCAATCAACGCAAGAATATTATTCCTTTACCTCTACACTCATAAATGCATGTGAGTCTAATTCTTGGGGAAGAATTTTATGGTGTGCAAAGAGTTGCAAAGAGATTTCTCAATTTAGATCAAATATTCATTGGTCAAAGAGTTGATAGCAAAAGTTTATCTCGGTGTGAATACACATAGCTCCTTTGTAACGTCAAAGGAGAAAATTATTTTTACTAGCATACTCAGATATTTAGATCTAATCTATGTTACTAGAATAAAATTTAAGTACAAAATAAATTTTTAGAATTACTTTCTTTTTTTCTATTGTGTGTTATGAACACATTGTAATCCTACATAAAGATTCATTTTTTATGTACATGTTAGATCTAAAAGTTATGCATACTTCGAAGTTTCCTAAGTACCTAAATGCATATATGAAATTTGGATATTTGTGTGTGTATATATTATTTATAATTTTTATATATTTCTATTTTCATATTTGAATATTTACGATGTATATATTTGAGGTTAAAGATATGGATATTTATAATTTATACATTTGCTGTTAAAGATCTTTCATCCTATCATTATCTCTTGCATTCTTTAGTTTTGTTTTGTGGTGTTGTAATAGAGCTTCTTACTGTTGTAGATAGTGAGCTTGTTGTGAGAATTGAATTCAGTTCTAAAAAGATATAATTATGGCAATTAAAGATTATACCATTTGTAAATATATTAATTACTTAGTGTATAAGTTAGAACTAATAACATTCTATGCCCAATGTACATAAAATAAAACAAATTGTGATTGACTTTTCAATCTAACATGATCTGGGAGAAGTATTATTGAGAGATAAAGAAGTATAATAGTAGTTACACTTATACTAGAGCTATCGTATTGCAAGACCATTCCAAGTTGAATTCTGTCACGATTACAAAAGCGATAAAAGTCGTTCATAAAAAGCTGACCCATGAAATCTGTGTTTGTTGAAATTCAATCAAAGTTCAAATATACTATAAATTACTTTAAAGTATGGTTAGCTAAGTAAAAGTTAGTGAAAAAGTTTCAACAATTAGAAAGCTTCTGATGAAACTTTGCCCATAGGATATGAAACGATGTGTCAAAAAGAGCAATCAACAGTTGTCTATTTTGAAATCATGGGAATGAATGGTTCATGATGTTCAGATATTAAATCGGGTCTTTTGAAGTTTTAATTCTTGCATTAGAGTATTTAGAACTGCAAATCACATGTCAAGTAGACGATACATGCTTGTATAGAAAATATACAGGATTTCTCTCTCCTTCCTTCCCTACCTCCAGTTTAATGTACTTGTTGTTCTGGTTCTTCTTTTAGGTTTATAGATCTATTAATTCTTTTATGGTGTATTTCTCATTTTTTGTGGTATTTTGTGTCTCTGTTATGGATAATTTGAGTTTGGTAATATAGATCTTTTAGAACTAAAAGAAAATATACATTAAGGGAAGTGTTTCTTTTATAAACAAAGAGTAAAGTGATAAATAAACCACCTGAGGATTTATATTTTAGACAGATTAGTCCCTAAAAAAAGAAGTATCAATAAAGTCCTTTAGGATAGTAGATGTGGACACTACATTCAAATTAGTCCCTATGATTAGGGTAGAAGGTCTTAATTTAAACTGACTTATCTGTGTTTGTTATCCTAAAAGACTTTTTTCTCTTTAAGGACTAATCTGTCTAAAATATAAATCTTCAGAGATTTATTTATTATTTTACTCAAACAAAATTTTATATTAAAAATTTACAAATTTAGTTAAAAAAAAAAGAAATAATATCTCACATTGTTGTTGTAGTATTGTATAAATCTAGCAACTAAAAAAACTCAGACTTATCTCTATCTATATTTGTTAAGATTTATTTTAATTGAAATTTATACTCACTCTTAACATATAATTTTATGCAAAATATATCTTTTTTCTCATTTAAATTTAGATTTAATATTTTTTCTCCTCTATTTATAAGTATTATTAGGCTTTTTATGAATGTATTTAAAAAAAATTATTATAATATTATTTTTAATATATCATTTGACACTTAACAAGAATATTATAATAAAAAATTTACTAAAGAAATAACTTAATAATATGTTTGTATTTTTTTTTTCTTGGAACAATTCAAGAATCAAATAGTGAGAAATACGATGTAACAACTAAAAATACGTTGATGATTAATAACAATAAATAAATTATCTAAAGAGGTAAATACCAATTCGATACTCGAAAGATTCAAGCATTAATAAAATGATTCCTGAACGATTTTTAAATTTGACAAAAGTGACCATCCATTGTTTAACTCCATTTTCATTGATAGAAAACACTGAGTTGACAAAAAAATTTTGATAAAATTTTTAATTTACCCTTGGTTTTACTCTCTCTCTCTCTCTCTCTCTCTCTCTCTCTCTCTCTTCTGAATGAACCAAATTTTTTTTGAAGGAAAAAGCTCAACACAACAAGGTGGAGCATATAAAATAATAAAGAACAACCTGACAACTCTAGTCATGACAACCCCTAGTTATCTTCGGCATTGCCATCAACAACCATAGGGTTCACCACCACTCCACTCATCGGAGAGCAAGAAGGATCTACTAATAATATCCACCACACGTGAACTTTGATTCCTGAAGATTCTATCATTCTGTTCTAGCCAAACTGTCTAGATAACAGCAAAGAAGCCAATCACCCACCTCCTCCTCTCACCTCTTCTTGCTGCAGCATTCGTCCAGCTTTCAAAGTATTGTTTGAGTGTACTAGACATGGTCCATTTCCTTCCAAGAGCGAATAGCCAAGCACACCACACCTGCCAGGAAAGCTCACAATCAGCAAACAAATAAAAAGCAGACTCCACAGACTTACCACATAAGACACATGTACGATCATTTGGGTTAATTACACCTAGTCTACACAGTCTGTCCTTAGTATTCACCCTCTCCACCAACACAAACCAAGAGAATAACTGGATCCTTGGTGGAACGAAACCCTTTCAAATTGCACTTGTGAAGCTATAGCTTGTTATTTCCTCCGGGAGAACCGCTTTCTGCAATACCTGCACAAATGAGTTAGTCGAATAAATACCAGATCTATCAAATTTTTAAACCACTTTGTCCTCCCTCTCAGATGTTAGCTGAACAGACTGTAAAACCTGATGTAGTTGGTTTACTAGTGCCAACTACCACTTAAAAAGCTCTCTCCTCCATTGAAAATTCCATATCTACTCTAGCCCATCCCAAAACCCGCAATCCCCAATAACAGAACCTTTGAGGTTTGAGACCGAGAAAAGCTTTGGAAATAACTCTTTAAGAACACCATGAGGTAACCAGATATCCTCCCAGAACCGTACTATTCTGCCATTCCCTACATCCATATACAAACCCCTGTTCATTTTTTCTCTCACATGTGACTCACTAATTTGTAACTGGCAAATATCCTTCTAAGGACCCCCTTGTAGGTACAGGTTGACCACACAGTATCTCATTCGGATTCAAGTTATTACAGGAGCAGACAACTTTCTTCCACAGGGGACAATTCTCTTTCGAGAACCTCCACCACCACTTAAAGAGCAAAGCTGTATTCCGAATTAATGCGTCTCCAATTTCCAGACCACATGCCTTTTTTGGAGCTATCACCACTTCCCATTTTACTAGTGGTATCCCATTTCTCCCATTCTCTTTACTCCACAAGAAGCGTCTTTGGAGTGAGATCAACTTCTCCCCTACCACCTTCGGCATCTTGTATAGGCTAAGATAGTAGATAGGCAAACTATTCAGAACAGACTTAATAAGAACCAGCTTACCCGCTTTGTTTAGGGTCTTTGCTTTCCACAGACTTAACTTGTCTTCCACCTTATCAATTACCGGTTTTCAAGTCTTCACAAGCCTAGGGTTTGTTCCAAGAGAAATGCCAAGATATCGGACTGGTAGAGACTCCTCCTTGCATCCCAGCAACTGACACATCTCTTACGCGCCCAATGCCGACCACTGTTAACCGGAATGAAGCTAGACTTCTCAAAATTGATACTGAACCCCGACATCAGCTCAAAGCAACGTAACAATCGCTTGTAGTTCCTGATAGTCTTTTCCTCAGTAGGACAGAAGAGAATGGTATCATCTACAAACTGTAAGTACGACAGCTCAATGTTATCCCTTCCAACCAAAAGTGGATAGATGCGGCCATTCCTCACTGCCTCCCTAATCATCCTATGTAGCACATCAACAACTAGTACAAACAGAAACAGCGATAAAGGGTCTCCTTGTCGTAGTCGCCTTTCCATCTTGAAAGACTTAGTGGGAGACCGATTTATCAAAGCCGACATAGACGCAAAGCAGACACACTCCTTAATCCACCCCCTCTATATATGAACCAATTTTTTTTATCCATAATCTCACAAAAATCCCAAGAATAAGGAGGTGAGGAGGAAGAAAAATGGAAGCAAGGACAATGTAACCATAAAAAAAAAGAAATAACGACAATCAAATATAATCAAAACAAAACACATTAAAGTAACAATAAAAAAGAAGAAAAAAATGAAAACAGTGCTGCAGACGAAAAGAAGAACACCACCACAACGAAGATGAGAAGAAGAAGAACATAAATACCAAATCCCAACCTCTGAGAACGTATTGTGACAAAAATACAGAAAACCTCCAAGAGAAGCACAGAGTTACAACCCTTCTTTAGCGCTACTCGAAAGCTCGCCATCAGCAGCATCCATGCCTACTTCCGAATATCGCGATGGAGACAGAGAATTTTTCGAATTTCACTGTCATAGTAGGGTTTGATTTGCCGGCAAAGCTTTTGGAAAATTTTGTAGAGAATTGTTTAACCAAGAGCTTGAATTCGAAAATGTAGCCAGATCCAAAGTCTCTGTCTCTTTCGTTTTTTATCTGTAAAATATCCATTCTTATTATTGTTGGTAAAGAATAAGATGATAATAAAGTTATGTGATGAGAAGTTAGAATGATAGAAAAATTGGGATAGGGTGAGAGGTTGGTGACCATAGGAATTAGGGGTAAGAGAGGATGGAATTAGGGTTTCTGAACAAAGAATAAATTAGAGATTTTATCAATTTTTTTTTAAATCAGTATTTTCTGTCAATAAAAACGAAATTAAATGATGGATGTTAACTTTTGTTAAATTTAAAAATCGTTCAGAGACCATATTTATCAATAATATCTATTAGGTATAATTTTATTAGTGACTGTTTTCAAGTATCGAATTAATATTTATCTCTTATCTAAATTATTCTTTTAAATATGTTATTTACCATTAAAAACGATTTAAATAATTTTTCCTAAATTACGAGTTATTAAATTACTTTTAGTAGTTAACATTGTCTTAAATATTTTCATAAAATACTTATATAATAATCCTGAAAAATTTTTAAGTATATTAGTACATTAATATTTCAATAATTGTTATGATTGATCTTAATTATTTATTATATATATATATATATATATATATATATATATATTTAAGTAAGATTCACGTTTAAAAATTAATGAAATATCAATATATCCGTGAAAATTCTCCAATATTCCTTTGCACAAAAGGAACCATGTGCCTATCCCAGTTTTGGATGCTACGCTGTTCCAAATCCAATGTCACAGCTTCCACTTTCTCTTCTCTTTGCAAGTTGCAACCTCTGAACTGAAACGAACTCTCAAGCCTCAACTGAGTCATAGGTACGTAATTGTACTACTAATACTATGCTGTGTTCTCTAATAATTATACAACGTTGTTTCTTTCTTTCTCTCCATATCCATGGCACCAGATTCCACCCTTTTCAACACCCCAGATCCATTTTCAACCTCTACTCAACGCCCTTTTGCTTACCCTTATCATTTTTTGTGTTTCATTTGCCACTTTCATTGCAAAAATCGAACCTTTTCACCATTTCAGTTATATATATAAGTCTCTTTGCCTGTGGCACCCAAAATTTTGTTTCCACTGACGTTTTGATTCTTTTAAACGTCTCCAACTGTCGGTGATTTCCTTTTTACCCTTATGCTTCCTTTTCATTTCAAAGTAATTTTGATATGCATTTATTCATATAGCTGGTTTTGACAGTGCCAGTTGAAATTTCTGCTCATCTTCCATGTTTGGAATATTACAAAAAAAAGAAAGATAGTTCAATACTTCAATTGTTATTGATTTATTTATTAGATTTCGCTTTCATGCTCATTATTGCAGCTATAATTTTTAAAAAATTAATTTATATAATTTTTTGTTTGGTGAGAGAATGTGAAGCAGGTCCTACAAAGAGGTGATATTGTCCTTTAACTGTTAAGTGATGGGTGGTGATGCTGTTTCATTTCTTCTTGTGTTTTATTTTTTATTTTTTATTTTTCAGTTTTCAGATCATGTTTCAAGGTGTTCTCAACTTCATCAAGTAGTTGGTTTGTGGAACAAGTTCATTTATTTGATTGTTGCCCTTAAAATCAAGGGCAAACCTGAACTCAGAAGCGAGTGAGTGCGGTGAGGAAATTTTGGGATGGTTGTTTAACTAAAATAGTTGCTTTTACTTTTGAATTATCTTTGTTCCTTTCAGTTGTATGCTAGTTGAAGTCATGGTGATAAGTGTGATTCTTATGTAGTGGCCAGAATGGCGAGAGGGCGAGCAGATGGGAGCCCGAGAAAACGGTTGGTCACGATTATGTTGGTTTTCGTGACTATTGGTGGTTTGATTTACTTGTATTCTCAGAATAGCAGCGAGTCTTCGGCTGTTAACAAATCTTTGAAACAATTTAGCTGGAAGGGGGATGGAGTTAATGATGAATCTTCATCCGGAACCAGTGTTGTACCAAAGACCATTCCAGTGAGTTATCTTGATCTGGACTTAACGGGACACAATGTTTAGATTGCTGCTAGTCTCAAATGTTACTTTCCAATGTGAACATTCAAGTTATATTTACTGTTCTACTACATGTTTAAGGTCTGCGATGATCGTCTATCGGAACTCATTCCATGCCTAGACAGAAATCTCATATACCAAACAAGATTGAAGCTTGATTTGAATTTGATGGAGCATTATGAACGACATTGCCCAATGCCCGAGAGGCGTTATAATTGTTTGATTCCCCCTCCTCCAGGGTACAAGGTAACTGTCTTCTCTTGTAGTTTCTTCATAGATGGAACTTAGAAAGTTTGAAATATTTAGAAGGATGGAACTAAGAAAGTTCGAAATATTTAGAAGTTTTTGTGTTCTTAGGCTTTAAGTGTCTTATATGGTTCTTGATGATTATAGATTCCAATCAAGTGGCCAAAAAGTAGAGATCAGGTATGGAAGGCAAATATACCTCATACCCATCTTGCAACTGAAAAATCTGACCAGAACTGGATGGTTGTAAAAGGCGAAAAGATTGTTTTTCCTGGTGGAGGAACTCACTTTCATTACGGTGCCGATAAATATATTGCATCAATTGCCAATGTAAGCTAGTTACTCCTGTTTGGGTTGGGACTAAAATAATCACAAAAGCGTAATTTATTCATCAAAAACATTATAACTTCTCCTTCATGACTGGTATTGCAGATGCTCAACTTCCCAGATAATAATATAAACAATAGAGGAAGGCTCCGCAACGTTTTTGATGTTGGCTGCGGTGTTGCAAGCTTCGGAGGATACCTACTTTCTTCTGATGTAATTGCAATGTCATTAGCACCAAACGATGTTCATGAAAATCAAATCCAGTTTGCTTTAGAGAGAGGAATTCCGGCATATCTTGGTGTTTTAGGAACTAAAAGACTACCGTACCCTAGTAGATCATTTGAACTTGCTCATTGTTCTCGTTGTAGAATTGATTGGCTTCAAAGGGATGGTATTCTTCTTCTTGAGCTGGATAGACTGCTTCGGCCAGGAGGCTACTTCGCCTACTCATCTCCTGAAGCTTATGCTCAAGATGAAGAGGATAAGAGAATTTGGAAAGAAATGAGTGCTCTTGTGGAGCGGATGTGTTGGAAAATAGCTGCTAAGAAGAACCAAACTGTTATATGGGTGAAGCCACTTACAAACGATTGCTACCTAAGAAGAGAGCCCGATACTTGGCCACCGCTTTGCAAATCCAATGATGATCCTGATGCTGTTTGGGGAGTTAATATGGAAGCTTGCATCACACGTTACTCTGATCGTAAGTGATAACCTCGCTCTTCCTTACAATAATTTTTCTGATTCATAAAAAAATGTCGAGGGCATAGGATAAAACTCATTAGAATGTTCCGAAACCATACATTACATTGCTCTAAAAACGCTAATCTGAAAGATGAAACAAACAACTGCAGCTTTTTTTTTTGGGTTAGAAAACAACTGCAGCAAATTTCTGCCTTGTGATCATACGGTTTCTTACAAGAGTGTGAAGAGTTGATTATGTAAATAAGTAGCTTTTTCATTTTTAGATAGATGCTTCATCTCTCTGTTTATATCTATTAATGTTGCATGGTTTGGTTTTGTTCCAGTAGCAATTTCTCATGTTAATTCATGAATCTTAAAAGTTGAAAATTCAGTGTCAATAACTACATATCCTGCTGGTTTCTACAGAAATGCACAAAGCAAGAGGAAGCGGTTTGGCTCCTTGGCCGGCACGATTGACGACCCCTCCTCCTCGTCTTGCCGACTTCAATTATTCTGCCGATTTTTTTAACAAGGACATGGTAATTCAATATATATATCCTTTTCCCCCTTTTAATTTCTTCAATAATGTTTAGTGTGATTCCTTAAATTTTACCTACACTAAAGATAATAAAAATATCAGATAAAATATTTGAGAGGGTGGAGAAGGACCCGTTGGAAACTATTAACATACCAAAAATACAGAGAGAGATAACTGAGATAAGATAAATTTGAGATGATTGCATTGCAATCCTCGGTGACTGTTGAAGTGTCATTTTCTATCAAATCTTTTTTCCATAATTGAATTGAATACATGATTAGCTTGATAGTATATCTGATTATCTATACTCTCGGGGCGTTGGCACAAAAAGCAAAGACATGCATATAAGCGTCAAGTTTACGAAAGGACTAATTTTGTGCAGGAAGTTTGGCAACAACGAGTCAATGATTATTGGACCGTGCTTGGCAATAAAATTAAGCCTGACACGATCCGGAATGTGATGGACATGAAGGCAAATTTAGGTTCATTTGCTGCTGCTTTGAAGGACAAAGATGTTTGGATTATGAATGTGGTGCCAGAAAATGGGCCAAACACACTGAAGATAATATACGACAGAGGACTGTTGGGAACGGTTCACAACTGGTATGACTCATCTTTGTAAAAGGAATGTTCTTCACTAGGCTACATATAAATAGCAATTCCTGCCAGTTCTAACTAATTTTGATTTTTGTTTCTTTTTAGTATTCTATTTTGAGCCATTATTACTTTTTTTTTTTTAATTTAAAGATTTGACTAGAGATGTTTACATTGGGATTTTGTGGTGTCGTAGATTCAGATAGACTGGATGAGTGGTCGGTCTCACTAGGTTAGATATGGTTAGGAAATGATCGCATCACAAATCGAGTAAGGGTAGTGTTGATTATAGAGATGGTAGAATCTTGTCACATGTGGTATGGATATGTTTGGAGAAGGCCTATCAAGGCTCGAGTTAGAAGAGTGGATCGAGTGTAGTATTATTACTAGTGGTAGAAAGAGACCTAATAAAACTTTAGAGAAAATTATTAAGATTCAATATAAATTTTCTAAACACAAATATGATTTTTGATAGGGCATTGTGGTGTCTTTTGATCTATATCGCAAACTCTGCCTAGTGGACAATGCTAGTGTTATCCGATTCACGAACAGCGAAGTAGAGGTTGAATGTTGGGGTTATTGACAAACAAAAAGCAAGTTACCAACTCAAAATACTGATTTCCTATTAATATTAGACTCAAAGGCTTAAATTAAGCATGGTAGTTTTCCAATTAACCTAAATGCTTTGTTGCTTTTGCGGTGCTATTTTGTGACCTTGTTTTGCTGTCAATTTGACAGGTGCGAAGCATTTTCGACCTACCCTCGGACATATGACCTACTCCATGCGTCAACTATATTTTCTGATATCATTGAGAAGGAATGCAGTCCTGAAGATTTACTAATTGAGATGGATAGAATCCTCCGGCCGAAGGGTTTCGTCATCGTCCACGATAAGCGGTCAGTGGTGCTGGCAATAAAGAAATTCTTGCCGGCGTTGCACTGGGAGAAAGTGGCCATATCTGGTGAGGATGACGATGCGATATTGATCATTCAAAAGAAGATTTGGTTGACAAGTGAGAGCATCAGGGTTTCAGAATAGTGACATATAGTCATATACTACTATCAATGAAGATGGATGGCAATCTTGTTCTTTCACTTGGAAGTGTAAAATGGAAGCAATACTGAGTGCAAAGATGGCTTATAGCTCTTTTTTCCCTATGCTTTAGGTGTGTTCTTCCCCCCCCCTTTATATGTTATTGGGTTATTCTTATTCTCTTGAGTAGCTTGAGTTGTAATGAAAGCTCAACCAAATCATGGTCCTTGAATTTTTGCATGCGAACATTGTAACCATGATGTCATTATTGAGAAAATTAGAGGAATCTGGGTAATTATACTGTTTCGAAACTAATTTGAACAAAGTACGGGATATATTAAAAATGTTTACATGCATTACCATTTAGGTTTTATTTTGTGGAGAGATGGTGTAAAAGTATTATTATATCCATTTATGCATTAATAGTCAGGACAAATATTAAACTATCACATTAACTATTAGTGTTTCATGCTGTCTCAATTGTCAACTTTTCTTTTTGTCCAATAAATTTTACAAAAAAAAAAAATTGTGTAATACTGTTAATACATTTAAACTAAATTAGTATTTGACAAAAAAAAAAAAAACTAAACTAATACGGGATTATTTCATTTTATTATTAATTTATTTGAGGTTTTCTTTTTATTGAAGTTATGTCGAATATTGACATTTATTTTATAACAACGCCTTGTCCCACTAGGTGGGGTTGGCTACATCGATCAATCGATGTTATTGAACTTTATTATGTATCAATATATCGTGTTCACATAAAGATCGTTTATATGTAGATTTCGTTTGACTATTTCATGATGGTCTTCCTCTGCCTTTCATCCTTTGTCTATCTTTTATCTCATCCATCCTTTTGATTGAGTGTTCTATCGGTCTTCTTTTTACATATCCAAATCATCTGAGACTCTCTTATATCTTCTTTATCCAATTGTGTATGACCACTCATCCATCTCAACATCTTCATCTTTGCTACACTTAACTTATGTTCGTGCTTTCTTTTGGCCGCCCAACACTCTGTACCATAAAACATAGCTAGTCTGATATCTGCGTGATAGAATTTACCTTTTAAGTTTTAAAGGAACTTTTTTTGTCACATATAAAATCAGACGCACTCCTCTATTTTGACCAACCTGCTTGGATCCTATGATTTACATCATGTTTAATCTCTCCATTATCCTGTATGATACACCCAAGATATTTAAAACTTTTAACTTTTCGTGGATGTTTTCTCTGATCTTCACCTTTGTATTAGGGTTTCCCCTTCGACGGCCAAACTTAAATTTTATACATTCCGTCTTGCTACGGCTTATGCGCAGACCATACACTCTCCATAAATCCAACTTCTTATTTAGATCTTCTCTTGACTTTCCAACATAAGGATGATATCATCGGCAAAAAGCATGCACCATGACACAAACTCTTGGATATGCTCTGTGAGTACTTTCAAGACTAATGTGAAAAGATATGGACTTAAGGATGATCTTTGGTATAATGCTATACCAATAGAAAATCCATCAGTCACACCATCTTGAATTCTCATACTAGTTGTAGCCCCATCATTCATGTCTTTAATTGTACGAATATATATGATCATTACTCTCTTCCTTTTCATAACTTTTCATAAGACCTCCCTTGGCATCTTATCGTACGCTTTTTCCAAATCAATAAACATCATAAATCCCTTTTACTATTACAATAGCTCTCCATCATCCTTCATCCAAAATAAAAATATACCTTGCATTAAAATTTATTATAATAATAAATTATCTATTAAATTAGAAAAGTTATATATAGAATAAAAATTTTGAAGCAAGATATTTTATTTTTTTGTGTCTGATGCAAGATATTTTTGGCTAATGACACTACATTTTCTTTTTGGGTTTGAATTTTTAGTTTAAAGATATGAAGACTTCATTAGATAAAAGCTTCATTATTTACCGATCACACAAAAACATTAACCCAAAAACGAAAAAAAAAAAAGAAACATTAAGAATATCCATCAATATTCGCAGCGGCTTCGTGTTATCTTGTTTTCTATCAAAATAATCATTATGTTTGAAGTTAGAACCTACTCAACTTTTAGTTATAATTCATTTTCAAATTTATATATCTAAATGTTGCATACTGCGCCCACAAAATGCTAGGAAAAACGTGTTCACACTTCACACCAACAGATCAAACACTAACCTCTAATCCATTAGCTAAAACTCGAGACGTTATTATCATATATTTCGTGATTTTTGGAGGAACCAAGTTTTACTCTTTAACCTACTGCTTCCTGCATTTCTTCCCAACAAATCACACCCTAAAACATCAACAATCCTCTCAAATTCAGATTGAATCTTAGCTTACCATGATATTAAGGCCATATAGCATATGTTAAAATCAGGTGATTGATTCAAGGATAAAACTTTATGACCATAAAATTTTAGCACTTGTCTCTAAATTGAGCTCTCTAAATTTGTTATTAACTAGTACAACAAGGGTCCTACAAAATTGGATCAGTTAAAAAATTCCTTAAAGTGAAAAACTCAAGTTATCTAGTCATCGCTTTATATAATAGACATTACTTGCTTCACTTATGCAGATTTCAACTTGGTTGATGTCGAAGCAAGATAGGAGAGAATTCGGTGCCCAGAAAACATCAAGAAAGCTCCCAAAAAGCCAAGTGTTTTGAGAGTAGTGAACAGGTCCAGCTGCAACATCAGCAAAGGTAACTAGAGATAAGCACTTCAAAGGAGAAATAGAAATAAACAGACAGTAATAGTATTCCCCTTTCGGCTAAGAAGGGGAATGAAAACGAACACTTCCAGTGAAGACCAACAATGCAACTATCCACCACTTGTTCAGGTGATTTATGTATTTGATTTTGCTTCTGCTGAACTGATTCTAACTAGAAATAGTTCTGACTGAATTTAGTTAAAATTGATGTTTGACGTAATGTGATTTATGTTTGCAGACACTCCAGATGTGATTTAGATGTAAAATGTTTTCACTTCTCCCAAAAACAATTCCAGAGGAAAGAATTGATCGAGTTAGAAACCGAATGAATAAAAAAATTAAAAAATTAAGCAAAATTAATTTTACCTCCTCCCCAAAATCAGTTTTAATAATGTTCAAAGGAGATAATGCTTCTGATTGATGCATTAGTTACTTCTGGTCTACAGAAACCAATAAACATCAATTCATAATGCTACACTAGTGAAGAGTGAACATACCTTCAACCAGAAAAGTACATAAAGCAACAGCACTGCGGCAATACTGAGTTGGAACAGCATGGCAAATGCAGCAGGTACTGTTGAACTGGGGAAATTCTTCAGGTTCACCCCCAAACGTAATAACTGTAGATGAGATAAGAGGGAGTGATGACCACGACAGATCAAATCAACAGAAAATAAAGCAGCCATCTGCTGCTACTACAACTACGAAGTCTTTTGTCAATAAAAGGTATCTGTTTTACATTTCCACACCCACTAAAAATGAAATCACCGTCCTATCATAAACCATGTCTACAGATAAGCCAATTAAGACTAAGTCATTCACTATGGTCTCCCTTTAACCATTGTCTTGATATCAATCTGATCCATTCTGAAGTTTCTACAAGTCTTCTCTTTACATGAACAAATCACTTGAGATGAATTCTATTATTTTGTCTGCAATGCATGAGAGCATGTCACCTAACTTCTCTCTAAAGCAAACCGTTTTCAACTTATTTTGTCTGGTGCGTCTACTTATCAAGCATAACATTCTCATCCTAAGCATATGTTAAATTCATAAAAATAAACAAAATGGCTACACAAACACACTGCATTATTCACTTTCCATTTGTGTTACTTTTCCCATTTTTTTTCTACACCGCTGCCTTCTCTTAAATAGAGGCATGAGCACAAATATATTTATGCCACCCAAGTACCAAAATAAGACTTACCCCAATTAAAAAGCCAAGGAATGGCAAAAGGATCAAACCCAAGAAAGTAATAGAGACATTCTGAGGTGGTCGCTTTTCAGGGGTCCTGAATAAGTGAGTTATCTCTGTTTTGGGCCCATATCTTGAGTACGGGTCAACTGGGGGTGCAGGAGGTTGGGCTGCCTTCTCAGGTGCTTCCGGAAGATCTAATTTGACATGGCCAAGCAACCGTATGAAAGAGTTTTCCTGAAATAAAGTAGTTTTCACTCGGATATCCTTCCTGTTTCTAGGACAAGATAGGAAATTGAAATTAAAAGGAGGTTTTGCGAGATACCATGGCAGCATCACCAACAGTCAGCTCAATATCATATTTGCCTGAGAGATAGAACAGTTTCTCCACCAGACCAAGAAAATCCTACAAGCCAAAACAACAATGTAAGCAAAACAAGAACAAACAAAGAATATGAGATACAAGACTTTCCGCCATTCACAAAAATATAATGGCAAAGAAAGATGTTATATAAGCACCTCTGTTAGAGATAGCAAAAAAGCAGTTAGGGAAGGTCAGCAGTTCTAATGTAGCAATATAAGGTTACAGTTGCCTTACAAGTGGTAAAATTTGTGCAATATAATGTAGCAAGATAACTTCTCTATTCAATTAATCGCTCGATTTATATATCCAGAGAGATATAAACTATGCAGAATTGCACGATTTAATAAGCTTAACAAGTACACCAACCAAGATATACTTACCAGAGTGATCTCAAACTTCTTGCCAACATTTCCAATCACAAAGACGTGTTCTACCTTTATCTCATGCCTAAACTTCAAAATTGCCTGCAGCACAACAAAATCCTCAATATACAGGCCACAGAAATGACATTCAAAAGGTCTATGCAGCAGCGGCATACCTGATGTGGCTTAAAAACATGACCGTGAGGAGTTGCCAATTGGAAAGAAAACCGCAACTTCTGCAGGTGGTTAGCTGAAAATGAAACAACATCATTTCCGGCAAGATCTAGCCTGCACCAGTAAATGGAATTTGGAAAATGAAAAAAAAGTCATCAAAGTAAGATCTACAAACAGAATATGGTACAAATATATAACCTAAATTTTACAGGACAGAATCACAAGAAAATGGCGACATACTAATCTGCAATCAGAAGTATCCTAACTATGATGATGGAAACCTACGCTTTTTTTGTCTGGACACTTCCAAGGTCACCCAGAACTCCAATTTCTGCATTGCTCACTGCAATAATTCCAGTAACATATATAGGAATGTGAATTTGGCCGCCGGTAGCATAAACTTGTTTACTGTGAGAGTCATGAAGCACAATCTACAAAAACATGTAACATAATATGATTGAAAGACAAACACAAATATATCTTGATGCAAGTATGCAACAGAGGGGGTATAAAACCTACACTAAATAAACAGGAATACCTCAAAAACAAACACATATGTTCCCACATCCACATTATTTGTGAAACCATCCAAGACATGAAGTCCACTTCTTTTGTCATACTGGAGTTCCTGCATCATGGAAAAATGACAATGCCATAGATAAGAGAGAATCCTGGGAAACTAAATAATAGTGCTATAATTATATATTCTATCAAGCCTCACCCCTCAAAATAAGTCCTTTGACTCATCACTCACCTTGCTCTCAATAATACTTGAATCTTTTGCACCAGAACTGAAAGCTCGGACAAGCTTAACTACTAGAGGTGGTGCGGCTGAACCAAGTGCTGTACTCACACGAACCTGATCAGTTTTGTAATTTGTAATAAATATGTCATATTTTCTCAACAGTGAATAAGTAGAAGCACCGCTTATTCACAAATCTATGGAGAACATAAGTGAAGAGTAAAATTGTATAGCTGAGTGAAATAGATGCTGCATGCAGAATTGGATATGTATAAGGATGAGGTATTGATATGATGTAGCATGGCGTGCAGATGAATCAACTAGCAACGATTGTAGGTAATGCAACTAGTGTTCAAGCTATAGCGTGTTACTTTTCCTTAAGATAAAAACAAAAATAAAAGTATATGGAATATATGGGCTAATAAGAATAACAAGAATTATTCGTGATAAATGAAGAGAAACCAATTTTATAAGTTGCAATTGAACTTTTAAAGAGGTTTGGCTCATCAACAAGAAGATTAGAAACCCATAGGGTTACCAAGTCAATGGATATTTTCCACTTTTTTTTGTTGAACAAAGAATACCAAATATCATGGGAAGCCATTGAGGTAGAAACCTAATGTCCAGTGCCTTAATAGGGCAAGGACCAAAATCCAAAATACATACCAATATCATGTGGGAAAATTTGCAAGGACCAAGACCTTAATAAAGTAAAACTATAGCTAAACAAAGATTTTAAATACTTTAATTAGCTACATACCTTAAGTTGGCCTTTCGTGGTTAATGAATAGACCGTTTCAGGAAGTGACAATATCAATGGGATGGTAACCCTACAACAAGATAAGTCAAGAGTTACATTGGCTGAGAAGAACAAGAAACAGAAGGAAAAGAAATATTGCTGTAAAACAAATTTAAACAATAGATTGACTTGTATAGGCACTTGCCTTTTGCTCTCCAGAAAAGCTAACGATTCAACTTGATTGAAGAAGTCCTTAGCGTCTCCTGGGACTCCAATGCCCAAGAGAAACTTTGCTAAACCCAATGTTTTATCCCCTGGAAGCTGCTAAATGCAAAGGCAAAACAAAAGTTATATTTTCCCAAACTTTTTTCTTTAAAAAAAATGGACAGTAATCACATATACTCCACATACATTTATTTCTCCAGAAACTGCAGCAGCAAATGCAGTAACCCCTCGAACAACTGAAGAGGTCGTGGAAAGGGAATCCTGATGCTCATGCCTACCAACAGTTTCCCCATCAAAATAGAAGCTTCCATCATCTGTAAATTTATAATATGTTTGTATAAGT
Source organism: Arachis stenosperma (assembly GCF_014773155.1). NCBI lineage: Eukaryota > Viridiplantae > Streptophyta > Magnoliopsida > Fabales > Fabaceae > Arachis > Arachis stenosperma. The sequence goes on along the minus strand of NC_080379.1, from coordinate 105,638,743 downwards.
TCAACATGCAAAATATTAGACATAAAGAATGGCAGGACCAATTAAATTATGCATGCGCACGTGTGTGTTTGTCAAGCATATCAAGTCAGATGAATAGTTAATTGTAATAATGCGAAGTAATTTTGACCAATGAATATTTTACATTAATGGGTAAAAAATAAAGTATAAAGCCATATGACATTTTCGAGTGATCATATGTCCTTTATTTTAATCTTGGACATCCATATGTAGTCTAATGGCCAATATTTGCTCCTCTCGTCTAAAAGTACAAGAATCTTCAAGGAAATTATTCACTTTGATGCTAAATGGCACCTTTCAGAAACGAGTGAACTAAAACAAACATCCAACAATCTCACCCCTAATCAAATGGACTCTCAAAATTCAAGAATTCTGAAGATGCATCTTACCTCGGGCTACTTAGATCAGAAACGTTGGGCATTAAGTATATCAAAAATTGTAATGTCCCATTACATGCCAACTAAAGAGAATTACATAGTTATAAAATAAATATTAAAACTTCTCACTTTGAATGAGGTAAAAGAAGCAGCCATGCATACCATTTTTCTCAATGCTGTCAAAAAGCTTCAGTATATCATGTTTTACAGTATTGACCTGCCAATATGGAACTAGTATAAGATATTAATAGATGTGACAGGACAGATTCTGTTACCAAGATGTAACAACATGTAGGAAAGCATATTTACTTCTCTAATCTCTAAAATATATAAAGGGGATTCTATTATATATAATGGGGATTGGGAGAGGTTTGGTGCACAATTTTTTACCGCCCAAAAATGCTCTTCATCCTATATATGCATAATATACTTTTGGTTATTTTTAAAATTTGAACCAAAGACCTCTTAATTGAAGTGTAAGGTACTTACCATCTTGAGTAATCTCACATTTATGATTTTTACACACATTTAATAAAAAAAAAGGTGGATTAATAGGCACGAAAGGTTCCTAGTATACATAAAGGGCTAAAGAGATACTAAGAGAAATGTAACACTCATAAATTTACTTCATATTCACCATGTACCGCATGACATACTATTTCTAGTGCAATTAATTTTATCTAAATAAATTTCTAGACAATTTTTAAAATTATTCAATTAAACAACTAGCTAGGATCCAACTTTACCTTAGACTGATCAATTTCAGATGATGCTAGTGAAATCACTCCAGCAAGGGCTTCAAATGCTAATCCTGCAAGATACACACAAGAAGTTGTCAGTAAATATAAAGTTCAGCAATTAAAATAATTCAAGGGAAGGCACAAGTCAAACGCTAGCTCTGACATGGAAAATATTAGGCATATGAAAGATAAATAATAATATATCAAAACATTTTTCCATGAATTACCAGCAGCATAGGCACTGGATTCTGTTTTGTCAGAACTGTAGCGCCATTTTCCATCACTTTGGCTTTGAGCCTGCCAATGATGAGGAGTAAGGGCATGACATCGAAAGCACACAAGAAAGTAATTATCAAGGAAGTATCCTTCAATAGTAGAACTCGCAGCAATCTTATTTAACACAACTACAGTAACAAAAAAGGAACCTTGATTGACTGAAAAGTTCCCATGGCATCAGCAAGAAGAACATCAACATTTGAATCCTGATCCTGCAAAGGAGATCAAAAGAAGGTAAGGACCACAGGAAATGAAAAAAGAATACTAAAGTGTCCAAAACTTAAACTAACACATCATGAAAGAAGATTTGGCATATTTAAAAAATTGAATTATCAACTAGAATGGTAAAATTCCAAGGAAATAAGCTTCACGAATAAAAACATAAAAACATGTTTAACATAGTCCTTTGGGTTTGCAGCGTAAAGTAGAGGCAAAAAAATTACCTTGATGAGAACCAAACTTCCTATTGAGTAGTATAGGTCAGGCAAAGGACTTGCATCGCTGATAGAAGCCTTGAGTCTTGAAGCAATACCCTTTACAATATAAATGAATTACATTAGTTTCCATACTTAAAATTATTATCTGACAAATTTTTTCCACCCTCTCAACATGGTTAACAATATACAAATTTCTAGTTAATCACCTAATGTTATGATCAGAGCAACAATAAATGATGTGTATTTTGCAGTTAAATAAGCCGATAATAATTGCACACCACATTAAGAGGGAAATTTCAGATTTGTATCATATTTAGGTTTGAAAATAACAGTATTGTTTTCGAACATCCTATTTAGAAACAAGTTAACAACTGCAGTCAAATAATAGTTAATAAAAACAAATTTAAAATATAAGTACCTCGAAAACCTCCCCATTAACCTTGCATTTCAATATGCCATTAACTTTCAAAGCATAGAACAAATCCTTAAGAGACGATGACAACGAACTCAGATTTTCCAACACCACCTTACATGTGTCCGTGCTCACACGGTGCTTCTCTTCAATCCCTAGAATCTCAAAAACCCTGAGAGCCTCATACGCATCCTGCAAACTGATGAAAACAGAACACAGTATTCAATCAGTTGAGTCAAGACCATTTCCAACATAGCATACAAATCTAACAATAGTAAAGAAACAAGCAGCATTTGCACAGATCAGAATCAAACAGAAAAAATAATGCATTTAATGGAATCACAACGCAAACTGATCTCTACGCACAACAAACACAATCTCAACATCACATTCAGCATATTAACTCTAATCTTATCGTTTTAAGAAACTGCAAATTGCAGCAGCAACATCGTCATGAATGCCATCTCCCAACAACAATTGTGTCGACGTCAACAGCATTTTTTTAAAAAGAAACATTTTTTTCTGCAAATCGCAACAACAGTAATTCTTTACGAGAATGAGCTACGAGAGGGTTTAATTAGGGTTTCTCTTGGTTAACCTGGGAAACGATCCGTGAGAAGGGGCGAAGAGGTTCAATGCGGCGGATCGGTGATGATCGGAGATCGGTTGGGGAACAGTGGTGGTTGCGGTAATGGCGGCGGAGATCGAGAGAGCTAGAACGAGGACGAGAACAAACGGTGACGGTGCGCGAACGAAGGCCATTCCTGCAGAATATGAATTAATAATTTTGTTGAGCGATGAAATCAGTGAATGAAGAATGTGAAGTATTGCACTTTGAGAAATGATGGAAGTGGATCAGAAGAATAAGAGAGTGGAGCATACGAGAGAGAAAGAGAGAAAGAGAGAAAGAGAGAAGAGAAGAGAAGAGAGCGAGATGGGTCAGCGCCGAGGAGTGCTCCCACTTAGCAGCGACGACTTACACTACTTAACTCTGAATACTGATGAAGTTGATGATGTCTTGTTAACTGGTTCGGTTTCTCACCGGTTCGTGTAGATAGAGCCAATCAGCCAACAGTCCAACACCCAATTCGGTTCCTAGCTGCTCAAAACTTATGAAATTTAATAATTTGATAACATAATTAAGATTAAATTATTCTGTTAATCTTTATAATTTTATCAAATTTGCAATTAGATCGAGTCACCAAAAAAAATTTTATAATTAGGTCTTTATACTTTTTTTTCTTTTTAGTTGGACTAGTGTTAAACCCGTGCGATGCACAGGCTTATATTTTAATCTGACATGGTAAATTGAAAAAGATATTTTATAATTTTAAATTTCTCAAATTTAGTATAACACTATCATCGTCGTTATATAATAAACGTACTTAATATGTTGTTTTATTTTATTCAAAGTAAAATGCAAATGAAACAGTTTGAAATCTATAATATTCTTGAGCTATAAAAAAAGAGACCTGAAAAAATAAGAATATATATATATATATATTTATATATATATAACTGTAATAGTATAATTGTCAATTTTATATTAAACTTTATATTATAAGGCTAATGAAAATTTATCAACAACCAAGTATTTTACTAATCTTATTAGAAAAATAATTGGCATATGATGTTGTGCTCCATGTTACACATTTTATTTCAAGTCTGAAAGTATAGTTAATGAATTAGTTATATCTACGACAAATATTTATACAAAAGTATAAATCATAATATGTTACTAAAATAAAAATACTATTTTTTTATTTAAATATTATTAAAAGCTTCGTTGAACACAACATTTATTGTTGATGAGTTTGGATTGCTGTCTTCCCTTAGAACTAGAATGTTCAGACTATTGCGACTCTTAATTCTTGACAAAGCAACATGAAGTTGCCCATTGGTGAACACTGATATTTTAGCAAGTAAAGTTCTATATGCGATAATAATTTACCACATAGTAAAATACCTTGGTTTTCAATGTTTTTCTCCTTATATATAGTATCCCGTCAGCCAATAATGTCTAAGTTGCATTTCAAATACGATTTAGTTTGTTAACACTATTAGATATCAATAGCATCACAAACAATTTTTTCATGATGACCAGACCTCATTAATAGCTTCAATGAATTTTCTGTCTTCAAGCAATAGTCCCATAAAATAGAAAACATCTTGAAAGTTAGGATATGTAATCCCATTAACTATCCTAATAGATTCCTATGTTGTGCAACTTTTTTGAATAATTACAAAATTCTCATATAATAGATATCACATGTACTCAGTGGAATATAGTTTAATCTCCCGATAAAATATTCTCTCTTGCATGGATATCATTTCCTTTCTTCTATATTATAAATAAATTGATTTGAAAACTCAGCATACGTTAAAGTTTGACCTGCTTTCAAATTCTTTGTTGGCCTCCATCCATACTAAGAACATCGTACCTTTCCCTTTCTCTTAATCCATGATTTTTTCAAAATTGTCATTGTATTTAAAGATGATATTTTATTTTTCGGATAAATAAAAGATAAATAATTTGTTTGCCAAAATTCTTCACACAGCCTCCCATGTAGACAAATATCCACAATTATAAAATTATTTAATCTCATAATACATTTTTTTAAATATGCTTTATCTTTTATATTTTTAATACTAATATACAAATAATAACATTTTAAATAAAAAGATAAAAAAATATTTATTCACCAAAAATAATTTTTTTCTCAACAAATTAAAATTCTTCGAGCACAAAAAAATTTAATATAACAAAATATTTATAATAAAATAAAATTAAAATAACAATCTAAATAGAAAATACTAAAATAGATAAATTTAAATTTATAGAATTAAATCTTAAAACAAATCTAAATAAATAAATTTACATTGAATTCAATATTAAAATTTCTAGATTTATTTTACTCATAATTAATTATAACTTAAAAAACAATAACAAAAAAATTGTACCAAACTATATACATATATGTTTTATATTTTAAAATTTAAAAATTAACAAATTTATAAAATTTTAAACACATATTATAAATTATATTTTATTAAAGAAATAGTTATAATTTAAAAATTAATAATTAATTAATTATTTTATTTTATAAAGATAAAACGACGTAAAGTAATTTTTTACAGTATGTTTATTTTTTATATTTTTAATATTAATATATCAATAATAATATTTTAAATAAAAAGATAGAAAAAATATTTATTTTCAGCAAAAACAAATTTTTTTAACAAATTGAAATTCTTCAAGTACAAAAAAAATTAATATTATAAAATTTTTTTAACAAAATAAAGTTAAAACAACAATTTAAATATAAAATACTAAAATAAATAAATTCGAATATATAGAATGAAATTTTGAAACAAATCCAAATAAATAAACTTACAATGAAGTTAATATTAAAATTCATAGATTTTGTTTTACTTATTTATTATGTATAAGTGTTTATATTTAAAATATAATAATTAATTATCTATCATTGACTTTTCTTAGCAAATTTATGAATCGAGACACAAGAATTCTCTTAATTGAGGAATGTATTTTTTGAAATTTTTTTAAAAATTTTAATTTATGAACAAATAATTTAAAATTAAAAAGTAACAATTTAAACAAATAATAATAATTTATAATTTAAAAAAGTAATCTGTAAATAACTTAAAATTTAAAAAATAACAAACTAAGCAAATAATTTAAAATTTAAAAAATAACCACCTAAACAAAATAAGTTAAAATTTAAAAAATAACAACCTAAACAAAACAATTTAAACAAATAACTTCAATTTAAAAAGTAACAACATCTTGACGATTCTCTTATGCAAGCTTCTGTCTCTGTCTCATTCTCAATCAATTTCTTTCTTTCATTTGGCTTTTTTTTACATTGGCCGAAAGTTAAGTAAATAATTCTCTTTTCCTTATTAAACTTATTAATTAATTAATAATAATAATATTTTTTATTTTTTTAAATATCTCATTATAATGAAAATAATTTAAAAATCTTAATAAATTTTAAATTTAAAGTATCATAAAATTTAATTTTAATTATTTTTAAAAAATAATTTTCTTTAATTAAAATTCTCAAAAAATATAATAAATTATGAATATGTATTATTTAATTTTTAAAAATTCTGGTTGTTATAATATCTAATAATATCTAGAATGGATTAAAATAAAATAAAAAATTATTGTCAATAAGTTTGTTAAATAAAAAATACAATCAAAATTATCAATAAAATAAATAATTTTATCCATAAATTATACTTTTTCTAAAATAATAAACTTACCAACTAAATACGTGTAATCAAACCCAGGAATATTGAGAGTGTAAAACTCACAAAATTAAATCCATCTCGAGGGATACTTGACAATTCTGGAAATATATGCACATGAGTATGTTAGTTTAAATTAATCACATATTCATGATGTGTAGTCATGAAGTTACCTACATTGAGTCCAATGATAAAATTTTCATATGAACGCCACGTCACCATATGAGATTTTCATTTGTATTACTATAAAGATAAAGATTCTCTATATTTGATTGGCTTTAATTTAAATTTGAATTAAATTTGCAGATAAAATAAATATATAAATATATTTAAAATATAAATCCTAAGAAACTAAATATTCAAAATTTTAAACATAGCGTTCAAATAAAAAGAATCAACAGATTTTTAAAAGGTGTTTTCTTAACTATAACTGAGGCATATTAAACATGGTAGAGATTTTATGCGATAAAAGTTGTTACTTAATTTATAAATAAAATTTATCTTAGTAAAATTTAAATAATTAAATAATATCTTTATTTAGTTTAATAAATTTAAATTAATTTTTTAAAAATTTTAATTTATGAACAAATAATTTAAAATTAAAAAATAACAACTTAAGTAAATAATAATTTATGATTTAAAAGAGTAATATGTATATGACTTAAAATTTAAAAAATAACAATCTAAACAAATAATTCAAAATTTAAAAAACAACTACCTAAGCAAAACAACCTAAAATTTAAAAAATAACAATCTAAGTAAAACAATCTAAGCAAATAATTTAAAATTTTTAAATAGAGTTTTCTAATTAGCTAGTACTTTTAAATAAAATTTTCTAAATTAATTCAATTTTGTCGGAACAACATTAGAAATAGAATTTCGTATAGAAGAATGTCAAATTAAAATTTTTTTAAATAGTATAAATAACCTCACATTTTAATAAGACCGGTAATTCTATTTACTTTAATATAATCTTTTGTAATTAGTATAGTAGTTTATAAATTATATAAAGTTTTAAAAAATATTCTCAAACTCAATTACTTATTTAAAATTAAAAAAAAAGTTTATTTGAATTTAAATTTTAAATTTTAAATATAATACTTTAATTAAAAATTATAATTATATTTTTTTAAATAAGTACACATTAAAAATCAATAACTAACTTAATTGTATCAACAATAATTCATATGAGAAATGTATAACTTTATGACATTAAATACTAAATTTGAAATTAATAGAATATCAACAGTGTGAATAGAATTAAAAATAAAACCATAGGCAATAATCAAATAACTTCAATTTATATTTAAAAAATTCTAAATTCCAAACATAAAAATAAAAAAGAACCAAAAGAAAAAAAGACAATGTTTCCACCAAAACAAACATATGCTTGACATTATTCTATTAGACAGACTCTAAAAGGGATTCCAAAATACTGCATCCAAATTCTCAAGTTGCATTCTCAATCTTGATCTTCTTGCAAGTTGAGGTATCTCCTTGCACATTCGAATCTTCTAACTTCAAGGATAGTCGCTTGGCTGGTGTAATAGCATTTTTCAATACTTCGAATTTAACATTGTTCGCAACTTCATTGGAGAATTCAAGCAATAAATTCTATACAAAATACTACGTTAAATTAAAGACTTCATTCTCACTTCTGATTTTATTTCAATAATATTTTTTTGAATAAAATAAAGATCTAACTTTGAGAAAACAAACAAATAAAAAATTCATTTTTTGAATAAATACGTTAGCACCATCTACTTTCTCCCCTTCAATGATTGAGGATGCCTTTGAAATTGGAAGCAAACCATTGGTGTAGTCAATATCTTAACATCCTAAAAAGGTGAAAAATGTGGATTATCAGATATTTGAACTTCAACGATGAAGAAGAATGTCTTATAAATTAGGTTGAGTAAAAGTGTAGGTATATCCAATAGATTTTCTTTCTGCGGAATATTACATAATATATTAATAATAAATAATATAAAAATTACCATTAAAAATATCTTCACTAATGTTTTTAGAAATAAATATTGGTTAGAACTTACTGGTAAGAGTGGATTAAGTATCTCTACACAGGTATTTTCCAAAACTTGTTTTGCCTCCTCGTCAAAGACTACAATTACACCTACTCTCGTCTTCATCAAGCCAAACCATCTCAATTGATGAGTATAGCAATGAAGAATTTCCGTAACTGGGCAGTATCCATAACCGTATCACTTGTATACGTACACACAAATTGTCGATTGTAGGATTGATTTCTGCGATTTTGTGAATACCAGCCATTGGAATAAGTAGAGAAATTTTAAATTTTGGATGTATGTAAAGAAAGGATTTGATGTACTTTAAATTGTGGTGCTATACATATCTCATAACTTACACTTTTATAGTTGACTCATAGTTAAAATTTTTTAAATTTGATTTACTTTAATTTAAATTTGAATTAAATTTATAGATAAAGTAAATAAATATATTAACAACTTTTAAAATTCTAAATTAACAGAAATATATTTAAATTTGCGTATGTAGCTGCAATTTTTGAAAAAATCTAAAAAAAAAATAAAAAATAGTGCTAAAAAGAATCAACAAATTTTTAAAAATAGTATTAAAATTTAAAAAATAACAACCTAAGTAAAACAATTTAAAATTTTAAAAATAACAACCTAAGTACACTCAATCTAAGATTTAAAAAATAATAACTTAAATAAAATAATTTAAAATTTAAAAAATAACAACCTAAATATAACAATCCAAACAGATAATTTAAAATTTAAAAATAACAACTTAAACAAATAATAATTTATAATTTATAAATATAAATCTAAAAATTTCTAGTGACGATACGTAAGCAAATAAATTTCCAAACTCAACGTATGAGTGCCACGTCAGCATAAACTCCCAAACTCAACGTATGAGCGCCACATCTGAGCTCTCCATTTGTATTACTATAAAGATAAAGATTCCTATACTACTTTTAATATTGTAATTATACTATTTTTACGTCAAAAATATTAAAAATTAATAGAATATTTTTCTTAAAAAATATAATCAAAGATTTAATTAGGTTTTTAATTATAGATATCTTCAATTTGTATAAAAAGATTCAGTTAATTCTAATATTTTTATATTAAAAAAGGTCTAATTATAAAATTAAAAGCAGTGTAGGGACTTAATTAAAAAGAAAAAAGTATATAAATCTAATTAAAAATTTGTTGAAACTGTAAAGACCAATCGAGTAATTAAACCAATAATTAAAAAAGTTAAAAATAAAATATTATTAAATAATAAATATAAAAATTGTATAAGTTATTTAATATATAAAATAATTAATTATATTATTATTATATATAACAAAATCAAGATACAAATTTACAAAAATTATTTACAATATAATTATTTATAAATATTTTTAAATTTATTTATTTTTTCAATGGTATTTAATTTAAAGCATATATAAAAATTTATATTTGAAGTATTCTTTTTTTTTTTGGCTTGTTTGAATTGATTCCAACTTATAGTCGCCAGTTAGTTAGAGGTGACTCCGACTTATAATTGTCAGTTTGAAAGTGATTTCGACATATAATCGTCAGTTTATTGAAAGTGATTTCAATTTATAGGTGTCAGCTTGTTTGGATTGATTCTGACTTATAACTATCGATTTATTTTTGTATGCCAACTTTAATATTGGTTTATCGTAGTTCCTCTTAAATAAAAGTTTTATTAAATTTCAAGAATTGATATAACAATAATGGAAGAGAAGATTATTAGTTATGGTCTCATGGAGACTATAAAATGTAAAAAGATAATGACTGGTAGAGTATATATAATTGTTCTCAAACTAATTGATAACTAAATTTGTTTCCAGGTTGATAGAAAATTGAATTTTGTTTTCGAATTGATTGGCAGTCAAATTTATTCTCGGTTTGATCGATTGATTTTGACATATAAAATAATAAGATACATAAATGTCACACAATCTGAATATATAAAGTAGTATATATTTTATAAGAAGATATGATGTATTGAAATTTTAAATAAAATATTTATATAAATAAATTAGATTATGCATACACATAATTTTACTGAGATAGAAATGATTTAGTAATTTAATTTGTTAAGGTCATTTGTTTTTCATTTTTCTTTCAAGTTGATTTTAAATTCGATCTTATCCATATTTAAAATTCATCATAGAATAAATAATTAATTATTTAATATTTTCAATTATCATATTATTATATTTATAGTGCTAACAAAGAATATAATAATATTCTGTTTTAATTAATATAATTATTTATTTGATCAAATCAAAATAATAATTAAATAATTCTTTAACAAGGATTAGAACACTCATTAGTGTATGATCTCGTAGGTTTAATACTAAGCGGGTAGTAAATTAGTCATACTAAATTTACTAATCAAGATTAGCATCTAGCAACACTCCTTGACGACCCAATAGTGTGAAGTAATAATATTTTTCCTAAGAACCCAAGAAGAACAAAAATATAATTCCTTCCATCTTTCTAGCTCTTGGCTAACTTTTAGAGTACGGTTGGATTGTCAAACTCTAACTTGTTACCATTATTATAATGAATTATCAATGACCTAAGAAATTTATTTCTTTATTCATTTAAACCCCTTGGTCAAGGCATTGTTTAATTCATTCATTATAATCATCGAGTTCGAACTCATTATCATAGTTGATGAATTTCATATTGACTAATCATTAATTCTGATCTACAAGTATTTAAATCATACCCAATATCTATTCAACTAGCATAGTAGGGTATTAGATGTCCGGAATCAAAGTATAATAAATATATTCTCAATTACTATGATAGTCGTAGGTTAAAAGAAAATTCTAATATTATGTTCATCGTGAGAATATTATATTGACAAATATATGGTAACTATAACCATTAGAAGTTCTCAGAGTGAGTCAGTTCAATGGTCATATCTCTATGTATATATATATATATATATATATAATATATATATGATATATATATATATATATATGTTCTAATTTTAATTATTTTATAATTAAGAATAATTTAAATTAAAAGTACACAAAAATGTATATCTTGTTATTATGATTCCTTTCATAATCATTCATTCCTAATTTTAATTGAGGGCAATATCATAAATTATGAAACCTTATAATAATAATAATAATAATAATAATAATAATTCATGATAGTATTTTGTTAGACATATACACTTATCTTTAATATGTAGGTCAAGGTATTAATAGCAGATCATAACCTCCAAATTTGACCTATGATATTTTGCAAAAAGACACGCTCAAACTTAGATAATTTTTTGACCTATAAATTGACATTGTGATAGTAAGTGGTAGCCCCTAAGCTCAACTTGTTGTACTTGAAAAATAATAGTTATTTTAGAGAGAAGAGTCTAAACTAAATAAAAATAAAACTAAGTTATTATGAATAATGATAATATGGTGCGCCCTTAAGGTTGACCTATTTATTTTTAAGAGAAACATGTTGAGTTTTTTTGAAAATTGAGTTATAACTCGATAGGATATAAGAAAAATATGGTTTTTGTTATAATTCAAAGATATGAGAATTAGTCCCCAAGATCAACTTGATAATCTTAAAAATAAAATTGGTCAAGGTTGTTATTCAGAAAAGTGTTGCATATATCAGTGTATTTTTGGACGAACTCATAGTTGATTGTTTGTTGGATTGACTTTGACTTATATGTGTCAACTTGCTTTGAGTGATTTTGACTTATAAATGTCAATTTGTTTGGAGTGATTCCGACTTATAAGTATCAACTTATTTTGATTGATTTTGATTTATAGTCGCGGGTTAAAAGTCACTCCGACTTATAGTTGCGGATGTAACACACTACCACACAGAGCTTTACGCTTAAGTCGTAAAATAGAGGTGGTGCAGTATTACAACCTCTAAAATAAAACATACATACATAATATAATTGTAGGATTATAATATTCGAAGAGCCTTGAAGGTTGGTTAAAGCAAAATCATGAAAATAAAAGTGCAATGCTCAAGATAACGTTTACTTGTGTACAAAAAAAGTAGAGGTACATACATATATAACAAGAGTAGAGAGTCAAGGATACAAAGTATTCAAGCCCTGGGCTCAACTTGTGAAACTAAGGTTGGCCGAAGAATATCATATACATACATATACAATCCAAGTCCCAAAATACTCAAGGAAATCCTAATTCTCCATAAAACCTCTATGAGGCACAAAAGCTAAACAAAATAAGGGAAAAGTCTACACAATATATATATATATGTACATATACATAAAAATAATCCAAAATACAAAGTCCCAACTCCGCTGTAACAGGAACTCCAGACGCCTAGCGAGGGGCCTATCAACCTGCATCTGAAAAATGACAACATTTGTATGGAATGAGAATTGTGATTCTCAGCATGGTAAATGTGCCTACATACATAAGACATAAGATTCCGGAAAAGTCAGAGGCAATCTTAGAATTCTGACACTCAGAATAAACTTAAAGAATAAGCTAAATCAGACTTTGGGTATATAATATAAGGTTTTCAAGTTTATAACTCAAATTCTAACTTAACCCTTTAAATCCTGCTTCTTTCAGCCCTTCAAAACACCGGTGAAACAGCCCTTGTCACTCCTCCACCAGACAAGGGACATCTCAGTTGCACAGACAAACAATACAAACAAAGAAATCACAAATAGAATACAGTTACAACAGATAGATCATATAGCAATTAAGCATAGATAATCAAATAGGCACACCCAAATAAAGCACAAGCAAGCAAAACACACAAATGCATATTGTAAGAACCGAGCTTAATTACCCGTTTAATTAAGTAATTAATTGCCCAAATCAGGTTCCAAAATTTTAGAGTGAGAATTTGAGGATTTAAATATGATTTTTGGACTCAGTAGGTCTTTCTGAGTTAGAAAATGTATTTTTTGCGAAAAATCGTGAAAAATTACAAACCGACAATTAAACCGGTTGAACCGGTTCAAGTTTGTCCGGTGCTGCACAAGAAAAAAGTGAAAACAGTCGAAAACCTTAGAAAAATATTAGAAATAGAAAACTAGGCGTTAATTTTAATGGTTTGGCCCGAAGTTGGGCCAAACAGGCTAAAAGCGCTAACGGATTGGACCGGGCCCAAGTTGGGCCCAAACTCAACATATATAAGGATCCATTAATGAACCCAATCAGCACAAACCACACTTAAACACACACACTCATGCTGAAAGGAAGAGAGGAAGAAGAAACCCCATGAGCACTATTCATCATCTTCTTCTCTAGCTTAATCTTGAGCTATAGAGCTCCGATCGCCGTACCGTTTGCGGCTACATGTTCATTGTGAAGAGCTCTACAAGACCCATATAAGAAACTTGTAAGGAAAGATCAAATCCCTCTCAATTCTTCTCTTCAAAATTGTGAGTTTTAGGGATTTTGATTAAGTGAGGTTTTGTGATTTTGGATGTTTAGGTTCACTCTAATCTTTGCTTAGCATTGGGTTTTGGCTACTAAAACTATTAGACAAGGTAAGAGGCATTGAATCTTTGTGAGATTATGTTTATATTGAGTCCTAGGTTGATTTGTGATGATTTATGTATATATAGCTTGAATTATTGTGAGTTGGGAGCTATTGGAAATTGTTGGTGCTTGTTGAAGTGGATTTGAAAGCTTGGATTGTGGTTGAGAGCTTGCTTGTACTCACTTTTGAGTTTTGACATATAGGTAATCGGTCAAGGTATGGTTTTGCTTTCCTTTATGTAGTATATAATATTCATGCACACTTAAGCTAGTGACCTATAGGATAGGTTTGAATTATAATGGTTGATGAGTTGTTGAATATTGATATATGATGATTTATTATGGATTGATGATGATTGATTGTGTGAATTGAAAAGTGAATAGTGATAATATGTGTGATGTTGAGATTGATGAAATGGTAATGTGGTTGGAAAAATGTGGAAGGGGATTGATTATAATGTGATATATGTGATATTGAGGTTGAGAATAATATATGTGAAGGAAAATATGGTAAGTTGGATGTAATATGACATAAAGGGAAAATTTTGGTTAAAAATGGACTTTGAAAAGGTTTTAGTTGGTTTTGGTTGGTTTAAGTTGTGAAATTGAGGAATGTGGTAAAATTGTGAACTTTTGGTAAAAAGGGAATTTTGGTGAACTTTGTCTGATCATAGCTTTTGAATCAGTTTTCAAAATTGGTTGAAAATTGTATGAAATTAAAGGTTTTTGAAAACTCTTCGAAACGATATAAACTTTGTAAGATTTGGAATTTTAAAGAGGAAGTTATGATCAAACAAAGATTGGTGTCAAAATTTGAAATTCTACAAAGTTGCAGAATTTTGTGATTTCTGGTATGTGCGCACGCACACCTCTGCGAAATTTTTAACCTGTGTACATGCACAAACCTGTGCGTACGCACACGCAGAGACATGCAATCTGTTTACAGCGCTAGCACAACTTGTGCATGGACATACCCAATGAGGATTTGCAACTTGTGCGTACGCACAGCCCTGTGCGCATGCACACGTTGGGAAGGTCAGTCTGTTGAGGGCGCTAGCACAAGTTGTGCAAGCGAACAGACATATGAATTTTGGTACCTGTGCATATGCACCCCTCTATGCGTACGCACACTTTTAAAAACTTCTCCTGGGCGTGCGCACGCACACTCCTGTGTATACGCACACGCCCTGTTTCTCAAATTTTAACTTTGTTTTCAACTATTCCACCTTCCCAACATGATTGTAAGCTTCTATAACACCATTATAAGACTTTTGGACATAATTTTGGGCCTTTAAAACATGGGAAATAACCTAAGGGATAAAGTTGATATTATTTTGAAAAATTAGAAAACGGAGGCTTAGGTTTCGGGTGTACTGAAGATGGTTTGATGGCGTGTGAAGGTAGATTGATATATGAAATGAGAACTGATGAACTGTTGAGTTCGGAGAATGAAATGTGAATTGACAGTAGTTGAGCTGAATCAAGGACTCGGAATGGAAATGTTGATTGGACAGTGGTTGAGATGAGTCGAGGACTCGAATGTGCAATGATGATTCATTGATGTGATGAAAATGTTTTTCTGAAAAACCGCTGAACTACTGTTTATATTGAGATTATGCGATGCTATGCACCCAGCAGGGACGGCGGTTGGATCCTGCCTGTCGAGATAGCGGCGGCGGCGTAAGGGCGGTGGTTCGTCCCGCTTGCGTTGAGATGTGAGGTTCATGGCAAGAGTATCCCGCTTGCATCCCTTCGGATCATTAGAGCGTACAAGCGCAAAACCCTGGATAGTGTTCCGAGCACTATATCTCGGGGATTCCCAATGATGATTCCGGAGGGTGACATCTCCATGGAGATGTGTAGGGTTGGCAGTTGAACCAACAATGTGATATCACAACCAGTAGGACAGGCATTCATCATGTGCATTTTCTACCTGTTTGTTTGCTTTGCCGACTTGTAATTGTATGCCTATTTGTATAACATGTCTAATTGCTACTTGATTTACTTGCCTTATATGCTTCTGCTTGTGATTTACTTGCATTGTAAATAATTGTGATTTCTACTGGGATTGAGGAGGTTCGGAAGGTAGTGGCGATGGGATAGCATGGAGGATCGGTTGGTGAAGGCTGTGGGACAGCGGTGTTTGGGTAGAATAGAAATTCCCTAAGATAGAGTACCCTGTTTATTCATGTTAAGATATATATATATATATATATATATATATGCTTTATTGTTTTAGTATGCTTTAAGATGAGATCTTGTGATGGATATGGAGCTTAGTATTGCCTCTGGCGTTCCGGGGTCTTATATCCTACATCACTGGGCACTGTTACCATACTAAGAACCTCCGGTTCTCATACCATATTTCTATTGTGTTTTTCAGATGCAGGTTGTAACCCACCTCGGTGAGTTGCTTGGATGGTGACAGAAGCGGAGGATCCTGTTACTCTTGGGGTCTTTTTGGTTTATTTATTTTATACATCTCTCATTTTGTATTTTGCTTTAGCCTAGAGGCATGTATTGAGAGAACAAAACTTGTATAAGCTCTTTTTACTGTCAGGTTTCTGTTTATCTGTATATATGACTAGCCAGCTTAAACTCTGCGAGCCGTGGCTAGATTATTATGATATTATACTCCTTATCTTTTGTTATATCACATCTGTTTCTTGTGCTTTAAGTTAGTAGCTTTGTTAGTACGTTTTTGCATTTTTCAAATCCTGTTTTTTAGCTATATCCTTCATCGGAGCTTCTAGATTATATTATTTCTTCTATATATTATATCTATGAGCTTAGAACTGTCGTAACCTTTGATTAACCTTTGCTTTATGACGCGAGGTAATGCATAGGCTAATTAGGGATTTACTCATATGATGCATGTCTGCCCTATGGCTAATGAGCTTATTTGTCAGTTATACAACCAACCTAACATGTCTGGTAGCTAACCCGGGCGTTGTCTCTCTATTGCACAAAAAATTTCAGCACATCGGCTGACCATTAGAGGGAGAGTGCCCTGTCACCATTAGAGAGAATATGTGCCATATCACCATTAGAGGGAATATGTGTCCTGTCACTATTAGAGGAAATAAGTGTCCTATCACTGGTGCAAGAAACTAACTCCGCATGTTTCGCACAGATAAACCGGCAAGTATACCGGGTCATCCCAGTAATATCTCAGGTGAGTGAGGGTCAATCCCACAGAGATTGTTGGTTTGAGCAAGCAGTGGATACCTTGCAAATCTTAGTTAGGCGGATAGGAAAGATAGTTGTCACGAAAAAACGCATAAAATAGATAAATAAATAAAACGTTACTAGATAAGTATAAAATCAATGGTATGAGAACGGTTGAGGCTTCGGAGATTCTTCTTCCTTTTGGATCAACTTTTCTCACCATCTACTTCAACTTCTGATTGATTTATTCCATGGCAGGCTGTAAATGATTAACGCCAGGTTAACGGTCATTAATCTCCTCTGCTTCAAATTAAACACCGAGTCAACGGTCATCCAATCTGAATGGGGGTGAAGCTCTAGCAGTCCATTCCCTTGGTGATCCTACTCAAAACACCACAGACAAGGTCGGATCTTCTGGATCAAAGAACGCTGCTCCTTTGATTCTAGCCTATACCACAAAGGCCCTAATCGTCCCGCACCTCAACTGCACTGATATCTCGAGAAGTACCCAACAAAGCCGTGGATAGCCATCTAAGAGATGTATAATCAAGCTTGTGGTTCAATACTATCCCGTCAAGAACTCGTAAGAACCCATGTGAATAGGGATGACAGTCAAGTTACACTCCCAATCCATTAGGATGAAGAACGAAAATACATCTAAGAATAGAATCAACATAGATTGAAATAGAATAGTGATATTATTAATCCATAAAAATTAGCAGAGCTCCTAAATTTACCCTAGGAGGTTAGTGACTCATATTGTATAGAGAAACAATGTAATTCGAAAATATGGAATAAAGTCCTGAACAAGGGTGATCCTTGTTCTATATATACTAATCTGCTAACTAAAAATTACACAAATAAGATGAACTAGTCCTATAGTGCAAAAATTCACTTTCTGCGCCCACTTGGTGAGTGTTTGGGATGAGCTTGAGTGAAGCCATGAGCTAGTGCTCCCTTTTGGGCATCCAACACCAGCTTTGGACTCCCGAATGGGCATTGGACGCCAGCCACTCCCTTCTAGGCGTTGGACGCCAGAAATGGGGCTAGTGGTTGGCGTTGAATGCCAGTTTTGGGCCTTCATTTCCAAAGCAAAGTATAAACTATTATATATTTCTAAAAAGTCCTGAATGTTAGATTTCCATAGCCATTAAGAGCGTGCCATTTGGACTTCTGTAGCTCTAAAAATGCTCCTTCGAGTGCATAGAGGTTAGATCCTAACAGCATCTGCAATCCTTTCTCTATCTCTGAATCAAACTTTGCCAAAACTCCTCAATTTTAGGCAGAAAATACCTGAAATCATCATAAAATATAACAACTCAAAGTAGAATCCAAAAATATGAATTTTGCACTAAAACCTATGAAAATATAATAAAATTTAAACAAAACATAATAAAAAACTATATGCAAATGATGCTAAAAAGCGTATAAAATATTCGCTCATAAGAACACCAAACTTAAACTGTTATTTGTCCCCAAGCAACCAAAAATAAAGTAGGATTAAAAAGAAGAGATGGGTACAATAAATTTCAGAGTTCTCAATGAAGCTCAATTTCATTTAGATGAGTGGGACTAGTAGCTTTTTGCTTCTGAACAGTTTTGGCATCTCACTTTCCATTGAAGCTCAGAATAATTGGCATCTTTAAGAACTTAGAATCCAGATGATACGATTAATTCTCCTAGTTTAGTTCTTTTTTATTCTTGAACACAGCTTCTTTTGAGTCTTGGCTGTGACCCTAAGCGCTTTATTTTTCAGTATTAACGCCGGATACATAAACGCCACAGACATTTAACTGGGTAAAACCTTTAGGATTGTGATTCAGCTTTGCTAGAATCCCCAAAAAGTGGTGTCCAGAGTTCTTAAGCACACTCATTGCTTTGAATCACGACTTTAACTGCCTAGTCTCAAGTTTTTCACTTGACACCTTCACACCACAAGCATATAGTTAGGGAAGCAGCTCATTTGAACTGTTTAGGCTAAGATTTTGTTTCTTTTAGGCCCTCCTAACCATTGATACTCAAAGCCTTGGATCCTTTCTTTTGCTGCTTTTTCTTGCTTCAAGAATCAATTTTTGGATTTTTCATATCACCAATAATACTTCTCATTTTTCATCATTTTTTCAAGAGCCAACATTCTTAACTCCAACATCAAATATGCACTATTCATTCATGCATTTAGAAAGTAAAGCAATGCCACCACATCAAATAATTGAACTATTCTTAGTATATAACTCGAAATTTATTTACCTTTACTGCTTCTAAAAAATCAAAATTTTATTCAAGTTCAATGAGATGATAAGAGGAACATTTTATAGCTAATTGGAAAATAAAAACTTAAATTCTAATAATGCTCATGCAATTCAAAAATTAAAAGATAGAAACTTAAATAAAAGCTGAAATGTTACTAGTGATTATGTAAATCTAAACATAAGAAATAGAAATTAGAATAGGCACAGGAATAGGGAGGTGGAACTCAACCACCTTAATCATGGGAGGCGTTAGGCTCTACAGGAGATAATTTCTGACGCTTCAGTTCTTCTAGTTCACGCCCCTGCTTCTCTTGTTCCTTGACCAGTTTGAAAAGCATGCTAGTTTGGTCTTTTTGTTCCTCTCTTAATTGATCCAAGGTGGTTTGTAATTGTCCAACAGATGCTTTCAGATGGGTCCAATATTCAATTGGAGGGATCTCTTGTGTTTGAAGAGGCTCAGGTGTCTTCCTTTTAGGATGATCATCTGGTACTTTGGAGCTTTCCATCACTTGCTTGGTGATTGGGCTTTCTGCTGGGATAAAGGAGTCTCTGTTAATCATGACTCTGGCCTCTTTACACAAGCAAAAGATAAGGTTTGGATAGGCCAATCTGGCTTGAGTTGACATCCTGTTTGCAACCTTGTACAGCTCACAGGGAATCAGTTGGTGGACTTTCACCTCATTCCCCATCATGATGCAGTGAATCATCACAGCCCTTCTGATGGTAACTTTAGAGCGGTTGCTAGTAGGGAGTATGGAACGCCTAATGAAGTCCAACCAATCCTTAGCAACTAGTTTAAGATCTATTCTTCTCAGTTAGTTTGGTTTACCTTCACTGAGTTCCAGGTAGACATATGTCTTCTAGAATCTGATCCAGCTTAGGAACAGCTACCACCCTCCTATTAAAGGATTCTGAATCATCCCTTTGTGGAGGTAATTTAAAGATCTCTCTCACCTTGTCAAGATAAAAATAGAGAGTCTTTCCTCGGACCATGGTACGAAAAGTATGTACCCTTGTCCATCTTTCTTTTGCTTATCTGTCATCCACAGATTTACATAGAATTCATGGATCATTGTTATTCTAACATTGATCTCAAGGTCGGCCAGGATCTCCCAACCTCTCTTTCGAATTTGCTCTTGGATCTCCAGATACTCATCTTCTTTTAATTCGAATTTGGCCTCCGGGATCACTGTACTCTTGCACATTATTTTGTAATAATTTTCTTCATGCTGCTTTGTGTAGAATCTGAGAGGTTTGAAAATAGTTGTTTGGTTGTCTTCTTTCTTGCTTCTTGAAGTCGGATTTTCACTTTTTGGAGCCATGGAATTCAAATGGAGTGAGAAGGCAAGGCTCTTTTCACACCAAACTTAAAAGGTTTACTCGTCCTCGAGCATAAAGAGAAGAAAGAAGACAAAGAGGAGGAGAAGAATTTGAAAGGAATGTGGATGAGGGAGCGTGTGGGGCGAATGGTATATATAGGGATGGGGAGGATGGGTTTTCGAAATTAATTATTTAAAAGATAAAGAAGATATGATTCACACCTTGGTAAAAGATAGAAAAAGATCAGTTTTAAAATTTGTTTGATCATCAAAAGATATGAAAAAGATAAAAAGATAAGATAGAAGGTATAAAAAAGATTTTTAAAGTTTAATAAAAGATTTGAAAAAGAACTGCAAAAGATATGAAATTTTGAAAAATATTTTAAAAAGATTGAAAAAGATTTGAAAAGATTTTAAATTTGAAAGGAATTTGAAATTAAAAGATGATGGTTGAAAGAATCTTGTTTAGAAGATATGATTAAAAAAATAAGATTTGGAAAAGGTAAGTTTTGAAAAAGTCAAAAACTTTCCCAATCCTTGTTGGGCGTTGAACGCCCAGAATGCCTTGATTCTGGTGTTGAACGCCATCCTGGTGCTCCCTCTGGGTGTTGAACGCCCAAGCAATGCCTCCTGAATGCCAGCTTGCCACTCCTTCTTGGGCGTTGAATGCCCAGCCAGTGCTCCCTGATTAGCGTTCAATGCCCAACCAGTATCCTCTTGGGGGCGTTCAACGCCCCTCTTTCCCTCTTGTCTGGCATTCAATGCCAGTAAAGGCGGTTCCCAGGGTGCTCTGTTTTTAGCTCTGACTGTCTCTGCTTCTGTTTTTTACTACTGCATAAGATCACAAACCTAAAGAAACAAGTATGAAAATTAAACTGATATGATTGAAATATACTTAACGAAATAGAAATAACTTTAATTATGGTTAGGTTGCCTCTCAACAAGCGCTTCTTTAGCGTCACTAGCTTGATGGTACTGCGCTTATGTCAGCAACAGGGTGGCTTTTCTTGCTCAACTTCACCACCCAAGTAATGTTTCACTCTCTAGCCATTAACGGTAAATCTTTTGTCAGAGTAATTACTCTGGAGTTCTATATGACCATAGGGTGATAGATTAGTGATCAAGAAAGGTCCTGTCCAATGTGACTTAAGCTTTGCAGGGAAGAGCTTTAGTTTAGAATTGAAGAGCAGAACCTTCTATCCAAGTTCAAAGACTCTGGAAGAAATCTTTCTGACATGCCACTTTGTAGATCTTTGCATTTTCAAATGCAGCAAGTCGGAATTCATCCAACTCATTTAGCTGGAGCAACCATTTCTCTTTTGCTGCCTATGCATCAAGGTTTAGGAGTTTGGTTGCCCAGTAGGCCTTGTGTTCCAGATCCACTGGTAGGTGGCACGCTGATGAGCGGATAATTTATACGCTTTTTGGCATAGTTTTTATATAGTTTTTAGTAAGTTTGAGCTACTTTTAGGGATGTTTTCATTAGTTTTTATGTTAAATTCATATTTCTGGACTTTACTATGAGTTTGTGTGTTTTTCTGTGATTTCAGGTAAATTCTGACTGAAATTGAGGGATTTAAGCAAAACTCTGAAAAAGGCTGACAAAAGGACTGCTGATGCTGTTGGATTCTGACCTCCCTGCACTCGAAATGGATTTTCTGGAGCTACAGAACTCCAAATGGCGCGCTCTCAACGGCGTTGGAAAGTAGACATCCAGGGCTTTCCAGCAATATATAATAGTCCATGCTTTATTCGAAGAATGACGACGTAACTTGGCGTTAAACGCCAAGTTCATGCTGCTGTCTGGAGTAAAACGCCAGAAAAACGTCATGATCCGGAGTCAAACGCCCAAAACACGTCATAACCTGAAGTTTGACGCCAAGAAATGCCTCTACACGTGGATTGATCAAGCTCAGCCCAAACACACACCAAGTGGGCCCCGGAAGTGGATTTATGCATCAATTACTTACTCATGTAAACCCTAGTAGCTAGTCTAGTATATATAGGACCTTTTACTATTGTATTAGACATCCTGGATTGTATTTTCTATCCTGTGATCACGTTTAGGGGGCTGGCCATTCGGCCATGCCTGGACCTCTTGCTTATGTATTTTCAACAGTGGAGTTTCTGCACACCATAGATTAAGGGTGTGGAGCTCTGCTGTACCTCAAAGATTAATGAAGTTCTATTTTCTTTTATTCAATTCCTCTTTTATTCTTATTCCAAGATATTCATTCGTACCCAAGAACATGATGAATGTGATGAGTTAATAACCCTCATTAACATTCTCACTCATGAACGCGCGTGATTGACAACCACTTCCGTTCTACATGCAACACAGGCTTGAATGTGTATCTCTTAGATTCCCCAACAGAATCTTCGTGGTATAAGCTAGATAGATGGCGGCATTTATCTGGATCCGGAAAGTCCAACCTTGTCTGTGGTGTTCCGAGTAGGATCCTGGGAATCTGGAAAGTCTCACCTTGTCTGTGGTATTCCGAGTAGGATTCCGTTCATGAATGACTGTGACGTGCTTCAAACTTTAACCTGCTGGGCGTTAGTGACAAACGCAAAAGAGGGATTCTATTCCAGTAGGAGCGGGAACCAACCGGTGATTGGCCGTACTGTGACAGAGTGCGTGCATTAGCTTTCACTGCGAGGATGGGATGTAGCTATCAACCATGGGTGATGCCTCCAGACTGGTTAGCTGTGCGAGTGACAGTCGCACAGGTTATTTCCCCGAGAGGAATGAAAGTAGCCACAGCTGATAGTGAACCCCTATACAAAGCTTGCCATGGAAAGGAGTAAGAAGGATTGAGTAGAAGGAATAGGAAAGCAGGCGTCCGTGAGCTCTACAGCACCTCCATTCCACTTATCTGAAATTCCTACCAATGAATCTGCATAAGTATTCTATCCTTTTTATTATTCCTTTTATTTATTATTTAATCCAATAAAATATCATGTTTAAATTCGCCTGACTGAGATTTGCAAGGTGACCATAGCTTGCTTCATACCAACAATCTCTGTGGATTCGACCCTTACTCACGTAAGGTTATTACTTGGACGACCCAGTACACTTGCTGGTTAGTTGAACGGAGTTGTGAATTCCAATAAAGAAAACCTCACACAGGTGCTGCCCCTTAGAAGCCTTCATCTCAAAATAAACAGTGTCCTAAGGGTATATTCATACTAAAGCTCAAAAGATAGATTCCATACAAACTTAAGGATGTTGAATCACAATTTCGTCCACCAAGTTTTTGGCGCCGTTGCCGGGGATTGTTCGAGTATGGACAACTGACGGTTCATCTTGTTGCTCAGATTAGGTAATTTTCTTTTCAAAAACTTTTTCAAAAATTTTTCTTTTATTTTTCGTTTTTCCAAAAATTATTTTCGAAAATAATTAATAAAAATCCAAAAAAATTAGAAAATCATAAAAATCAAAAATATTTTATGTTTCTTGTTTGAGTCTTGAGTTAATTTTTAAGTTTGGTGTCAATTGCATGCTTTTAGAATTTTTCTTGCATTTTTTCGAAAACTCCATGCATTCATAGTGTTCTTCATGATCTTCAAGTTGTTCTTGACAAGTCTTCTTGTTTGATCTTGATGATTTTTTGTTTTGTGTTGTTTATTGTTTTTCATGTGCATTTTTGCATTCATATTTTCCATGCATTAAAGATTTCTAAGTTTGGTGTCTTGCATGTTTTCTTTGCATAAAAAATTTTTCAAAATTATGTTCTTGATGTTCATCATGATCTTCATAGTGTTCTTGGTGTTCATCTTGACATTCATAGCATTCTTGCATGCATCTTGTGTCTTGATCCAAAATTTTCATGTTTTGGGTCATTTTTGTGTTTTTCATTAAAAATTCAAAAATCAAAAATATCTTTTCCTTATTTTCCTCCAAAATTTCGAAATTTTGGGTTGACTTGGTCAAAAGTTTTCAAAATTAGTTGTTTCTTACAAGTCAAATCAAAATTTCAATTTTAAAAAAAATCTTATCTTTTCAAAATCTTTTTCAAAAAAAAATCATATCTTTTTCATTTTTTATTGTTTTTCGAAAATTTCAAAAGTCTTTTTCAAATTATTTTCAAAATCTTTTTCTTATCTTTATATGTGATTTTCGAAATTCACTAATAATTAATGTGATTGGTTCAAAAAAAATTTGAAGTTTGTTACTTTCTTGTTAAGAAAGGTTCAATCTTTAAGTTCTAGAATCTTATCTTGTAGTTTCTTGTTAGTGAAGTAAATAATTTTAAAATTTTTGAATTAAATCTTTTTATCTTTTATTTTTTTCTTTTTCAAAAAAATTTTTTATTTTTCAAAATTTGATTTCAAAATATCTTATCTAACTTCTTATCTTCTTATCTTTTTAAAATTTTGATTTCAAATCTTTTTCAATCAACTAACTAACTTTGTGTTTGTTTCTTATCCTTTTCAAAACCACCTAACTACTTCTCTCTCTTCTATTTTCGAAAATATCTCACTCTTTTTCAAAAATTCTTTTTAATTAACTAATTATTTCAAATTTTATTTTTAATTACTATTATCTTTAATTTTCGAAAATCACTAACTTCTTTTTCAAAATTATTTTCGAAATCTCCCTCCTCTTTTCTTCTTCTATTTAATTAATTAACTACTAACACTTCTCTTCACCTCTCTTCATCTAAAAAACCGAACCCCCTTCTTCATTTTTCTACCCCCTTCTTTTTCTACTAACATAAAGGAATCTCTATACTGTGACATAGAGGATTCCTCTTTCTTTTCTTGTTTTCTTCTCTTCCATATGAGCAGGAACAGGGATAAAGGCACTCTTGTTGAAATTGATCCAGAACCTGAAAGGACTCTGAAGAGAAAATTAAAAGAAGCTAAATTACAACAATCCAAAAACATCTTTAAGAGAAACAACCTTTCTTGAAATTTTCGAACAAGAGAAAGAGATGGCAGCCGAAAATAATAATAATAATGCAAGGAGAATGCTTGGGGACTTCACAAAGCCAACGTCCAAGTTTGATGGAAGAAGCATCTCCATTCCTGCCATTGGAGCCAATAACTTTGAGCTTAAGCCTCAACTAGTTGCTTTAATGCAACAAAACTGCAAGTTTTATGGACTTTCATCTGAAGATCCTTACCAGTTTTTAACTGAGTTCTTGCAGATCTGTGACACTGTAAAGACAAATGGAGTTAATCCTGAAGTCTACAGACTCTTGCTTTTCCCTTTTGCTGTAAGAGACAGAGCTAGAGTATGGTTGGATTCTCAACCCAAGGATAGCCTGGACTCATGGGATAAGCTTGTCACTGCATTCTTAGATAAATTCTTTCCTCCTCAAAAGCTGAGTAAGCTGAGAGTGGATGTTCAAACCTTCAAACAAAAAGATGGTGAATCCCTCTATGAAGCTTGGGAAAGATACAAGCAGCTGACCAAGAGATGTCCATCTGACATGTTTTCTAAATGGACCATATTAGATATATTCTATTATGGTCTCTCTGAATTTTCGAAAATGTCATTGGACCATTCTGCAGGTGGATCTATTCACCTGAAGAAAACGCCTGAAGAGGCCCAAGAACTCATTGACATGGTTGTAAACAACCAGTTTATGTACACCTCTGAGAGGAATTCTGTAAATAATGGAGTACCTCAGAAGAAAGGAGTTCTTGAAATTGATGCTCTGAATGCCATATTGGCTCAGAACAAAGTGTTGACTCAACAGGTCAACATGATCTCTCAAAATCTGAATGGATTGCAACATGCATCCAATAATACTAGAGAGGCAGCTTCTGAAGAAGCTTATGATCCTGAGAACCCTGCCATGGCAGAGGTTAATTACTTAGGTGAACCTTATGGAAACACCTATAACTCATCATGGAGAAATCATCCAAATTTCTCCTGGAAGGATCAACAAAAACCTCAACAAGGTTTTAACAATGGTGGACGTAATAGGCTGAATAATAGTAAGCCATATCCATCATCTTCTCAGCAACAGACAGAGAACTCTGAACAAAATAATTCTAATTTAGCCAATATAGTCTCTGATCTGTCAAAGGCCACTTTCAGTTTCATGAATGAAACCAGATCCTCCATTAGAAATTTGGAGGCACAAGTGGGCCAGCTGAGTAAGAAAGTCATTGACACTCCTCCCAGTACTCTCCCAAGCAATACAGAAGAGAATCCAAAAGGAGAGTGCAAGGCCATTGATTTAATCAAAGTGGCCGAATGCCCCAAGGAGGAGGAGGACGAAAATCCTAGTGAGAAAAACCTCCTGGGACGTTCCTCAAGCAAGAAGGAGTTTCCTATTAAGGATCCTAAGGAATATGAGGCTCATCTAGAGACCATAGAGATTCCTTTAAATCTCCTTCTGCCATTCATGAGCTCTGAAGAATATTCATCCTCTGAAGAGGATGAAGATATGACTGGAGAGCGAGCTGCTCTATATTTAGGAGCTATCATGAAGCTGAATGCCAAGTTATTTGGTAATGAGACTTGGGAAAGTGAACCTCCCTTGCTCATTAGTGAACTGGATACTTGGATTCAGAGAACTCTACCTCAAAAGAAACAAGATCCTGGCAAGTTCTTAATACCTTGCACCATTGGCACCATGAGCTTTGAAAAAGCTCTATGTGATCTTGGGTCAGGAATAAATCTTATGCCACTCTCTGTAATGGAGAAGCTGGGAATCATTGAGGTACAACCTGCCTTGTTCTCATTACAATTGGCAGACAAATCCATAAGACAAGCTTATGGAATGGTAGAGGACGTGCTAGTAAAGGTTGAAGGCCTTTACATCCCTACTGATTTCATTATCCTAGACACTAGGAAGGAAGATGATGAATGCATCATCCTAGGAAGACCTTTCCTAGCCACAGCAGGAGCTGTGATAGATGTCAACAGAGGTGAGTTAGTCCTTCAATTGAATGGGGACTACCTTGTGTTTCAGGCACATGGCCATCCCTCTGTGACAAAAGAGAGTAAGCACAAAGAGCTTCTCTCAGTTCAGAGTCAAGAAGAGCCCACACAGTCAAACTCTAAGTTTGGTGTTGTGAGGCCACAACCAAACTCTAAGTTTGGTGTCCAAACCCCATATCCAAACTCTAAGTTTGGTGTTGGGACAACTACACACTAAATTGACCTGATCATCATGTGGCTCCATAAGAGCCACTGTCAAGCTATTGACACTAAAGAAGCGCTTGTTGGGAGGCAACCCAATTTTATTTATCTAATTTTATTTTATTTTGTTTCTTTGTTATTTTTGTGTTTAATTAGGTACATGATCATGAGGAGTCACGAAAAAATCAAAAAAATTAAAAACAGAGTCAAAAACAGAAGAAAAAAATTTTCACCCTGGAGGACGCACGGGCTGGCGTTCAACGCCCAGAAGGAGCATCTTTCTGGCGTTCAACGCCAGAACAGAGCATCTTTCTGGCGTTGAACGCCCAAAACAAGCAACAACCTGGCGTTAAACGCCAGGTTGCGCACACAGAGGACAATCTGGCGCTGAACGCCAGAAACAAGCATGAAACTGGCGTTCAACGCCAGAAACATGCATAACATGGGCGTTTAACGCCCAGAACTAGCATCAATGGGCGTTTGAACGCCAGAATGTTGCATGAAGGCATGTTACATGCCTATAGGGTGAAGGAATGGTATTTCTTTCACCTCAGGATCTGTGGACCCCACAGGATCCCCACCTACCTTTTCTTTTAATCCTATTCACACTCTCCCAATCCAAATCTCATTCCCAATGTCACCCTTCCCAAAAACCTTCACCAATCACCTCAACTCTTCTTCCCAATTACCTCATTCACCATTCACATCAACCTCCTCTTCCCCATAAACCCCACCTACCTCCATCAAATTCAAATTCAATTTCCCACCCTTTCCCACCCAAAATGGCCGAACCTATACCTCCCCCCTCCCTATAAATACCTTTCTTTTCTTTTACATTTTCACAAACCCACATTCTCCAAAATAGCCGAACCCTCTCTTCTCCCTCTCTACCATATTTCTCTTCTTCTTCTACTCTTCTTTTCTTTTTTGCTTGGGGACAAGCAAATTTTAAGTTTGGTGTGGTAAAAAGCCTAAGCTTTTTGTTTTTCATTCACCATCAATGGCACCCAAGACCGGAGTTTCCTCAAGAAAAGGGAAAGGGAAAGCAAAAGCTTCCACTTCCGAGTCATGGGAGAAGGAGAGATTCATCTCCAAAAGCCATCAAGACCATCTCTATGATGTTGTGGCAAAGAAGAAAGTGATCCCTGAGGTCCCTGTCAAACTCAAGAAAAATGAGTATCCGGAGATCCGACATGAAATTCAAAGAAGAGGTTGGGAAGTCTTAGCCAACCCCATGCAACAAGTCGGAATTCTCATGGTTCAAGAGTTCTATGCCAATGCATGGATCACTAGAAACCATGACCAAAGTATGAACCCAAGCCCAAAGAATTATCTCACAATGGTTAGGGGGAAATACTTGGATTTCAGTCCGGAAAATGTGAGGTTGGCGTTTCATTTGCCTATGATGCAAGGTGATGAACGCCCCTACACAAGAAGGGTCAACTTTAACCAAAGGTTGGACCAAGTCCTTAGGGACATATGTGTGGAAGGCGCCCAATGGAGAGTAGACTCCAAAGGCAAGCCAGTCCAACTAAGAAGACTGGACCTCAAGCCTGTAGCTAGAGGATGGTTGGAGTTCATTCAAAGATCCATCATCCCTACAAGCAACCGATCTGAAGTTACTGTGGATCGGGCCATCATGGTTCATAGCATCATGATTGGTGAAGAAGTAGAGGTTCATGAAGTCATCTCCAATGAACTCTACAAAATAGCTGACAAGCCTTCATACATGGCACGGCTAGCCTTCCCCCACCTTATATGCCATCTATGTTACTCAGCTGGAGTTATCATAGAAGGAGATGTCTCCATTGAAGAAGACAAGCCCATTACCAAGAAAAAGATGGAGCAAACAAGGGAAGCTCCTCACGGCTTCCAAGAAGAACATGAGGAAGTGCATCATCAACAAATGCCTCAAGGAATGCACTTTCCTCCTAACAACTATTGGGAGCAACTCAACACCTCCTTAGAGGATTTGAGCCGTAATGTTGAACAACTAAGGGTGGAACATCATGAACACGCCCTCACTCTCCAAGAAATAAGAGAAGATCAAAGAGCAATGAGGGAGGAGCAACAAAGGCAAGGAAGGGACATAGAAGAGTTGAAGAACATCATTGGTCCTTCAAGAAGAAGACGCCACTAAAGGTGGATTCATTCCTTGTTCTTTATTTCTTTCTGTTTTCGGTTTTTAATGCTATGTTTATCTATGTTTTTGTGTCTCATGATCATTAGTATGTAAACCATGCCTTAAAGCTATGAATAAAACCCATTAGTCCTTCACCTCTCTTAAAAGAAAAATGTTTTAATTCAAAAGAACAAGAAGTACATAATTTTCGAAATTATTAGTGAATTTAGTTTAATTATATTGATGTGGTGGCAATAATTTTTGTTTTCTGAATGAATGATTGAACAGTGCATATGTCTTTTGATCTTGTTGTTTATGAGTGTTTAAAATTGTTGGTTCTTGAAAGAATGAGGAACAAAGAGAAATGTTATTGATGATCTGAAAAATATCATGAAATTGATTCTTGAAGCAAGAAAAAGCAGCAAAAAAAAAAGGGCGAAAATTCCAAAGCAAGGATCCAAGGCTTTGAGCATCAATGGATAGGAGGGCCCAAGGAAATTTAATCCGGGCCTAAGCGGCTAAATCAAGCTGTCCCTAACCATGTGCTTGTGTCATGAAGGTCCAAGTAAAAAGCTTGAGACTGAGTGGTTAAAGTCGTGATCCAAAGCAAAGAGTGTGCTTAAGAGCTCTGGACACCACTAATTGGGGACTTTAGCAAAGCTAAGTCACAATCTGAAAAAGTTCACCCAGTTATGTGTCTGTGGCATTTGTGTATCTGGTGGTAATACTGGAAGACAAAATGCTTAGGGCCACAGCCAAGACTCATAAGTAGCTGTGTTCAAGAATCAACATGCTTCACTAAGAAAGTCAATAACACTATCCCAAGTTCTAAATTCCCCCAGAGACGCCAATACCTCTAAACTACAAAGGAAAAAGTGAGATGCCAAAGCTGTTCAGAAGCAAAAAGCTACAAGCCCCGCTCATATAATTAAATTAATATTCATTGATATTTTGGACTTTATAGTATATTCTCTTCTTTTTATCCTATTTGATTTTCAGTTGCTTGGGGACAAGCAACAATTTAAGTTTGGTGTTGTGATGAGCGGATAATTTATACGCTTTTTGGCATAGTTTTTATATAGTTTTTAGTAAGTTTGAGCTACTTTTAGGGATGTTTTCATTAGTTTTTATGTTAAATTCACATTTCTGGACTTTACTATGAGTTTGTGTGTTTTTCTGTGATTTCAGGTAAATTCTGACTGAAATTGAGGGATTTAAGCAAAACTCTGAAAAAGGCTGACAAAAGGACTGCTGATGCTGTTGGATTCTGACCTCCCTGCACTCGAAATGGATTTTCTGGAGCTACAGAACTCCAAATGGCGCGCTCTCAACGGCGTTGGAAAGTAGACATCCAGGGCTTTCCAGCAATATATAATAGTCCATGCTTTATTCGAAGAATGACGACGTAACTTGGCGTTAAACGCCAAGTTCATGCTGCTGTCTGGAGTAAAACGCCAGAAAAACGTCATGATCCGGAGTCAAACGCCCAAAACACGTCATAACCTGAAGTTTGACGCCAAGAAATGCCTCTACACGTGGATTGATCAAGCTCAGCCCAAACACACACCAAGTGGGCCCCGGAAGTGGATTTATGCATCAATTACTTACTCATGTAAACCCTAGTAGCTAGTCTAGTATATATAGGACCTTTTACTATTGTATTAGACATCCTGGATTGTATTTTCTATCCTGTGATCACGTTTAGGGGGCTGGCCATTCGGCCATGCCTGGACCTCTTGCTTATGTATTTTCAACAGTGGAGTTTCTGCACACCATAGATTAAGGGTGTGGAGCTCTGCTGTACCTCAAAGATTAATGAAGTTCTATTTTCTTTTATTCAATTCCTCTTTTATTCTTATTCCAAGATATTCATTCGTACCCAAGAACATGATGAATGTGATGAGTTAATAACCCTCATTAACATTCTCACTCATGAACGCGCGTGATTGACAACCACTTCCGTTCTACATGCAACACAGGCTTGAATGTGTATCTCTTAGATTCCCCAACAGAATCTTCGTGGTATAAGCTAGATAGATGGCGGCATTTATCTGGATCCGGAAAGTCCAACCTTGTCTGTGGTGTTCCGAGTAGGATCCTGGGAATCCGGAAAGTCTCACCTTGTCTGTGGTATTCCGAGTAGGATTCCGTTCATGAATGACTGTGACGTGCTTCAAACTTTAACCTGCTGGGCGTTAGTGACAAACGCAAAAGAGGGATTCTATTCCAGTAGGAGCGGGAACCAACCGGTGATTGGCCGTACTGTGACAGAGTGCGTGCATTAGCTTTCACTGCGAGGATGGGATGTAGCTATCAACCATGGGTGATGCCTCCAGACTGGTTAGCTGTGCGAGTGACAGCCGCACAGGTTATTTCCCCGAGAGGAATGAAAGTAGCCACAGCTGATAGTGAACCCCTATACAAAGCTTGCCATGGAAAGGAGTAAG
Source organism: Arachis stenosperma (assembly GCF_014773155.1). Taxonomy (NCBI): domain Eukaryota; kingdom Viridiplantae; phylum Streptophyta; class Magnoliopsida; order Fabales; family Fabaceae; genus Arachis; species Arachis stenosperma. The sequence goes on along the minus strand of NC_080379.1, from coordinate 105,606,270 downwards.
AAGGATTGAGTAGAAGGAATAGGAAAGCAGGCGTCCGTGAGCTCTACAGCACCTCCATTCCACTTATCTGAAATTCCTACCAATGAATCTGCATAAGTATTCTATCCTTTTTATTATTCCTTTTATTTATTATTTAATCCAATAAAATATCATGTTTAAATTCGCCTGACTGAGATTTGCAAGGTGACCATAGCTTGCTTCATACCAACAATCTCTGTGGATTCGACCCTTACTCACGTAAGGTTATTACTTGGACGACCCAGTACACTTGCTGGTTAGTTGAACGGAGTTGTGAATTCCAATAAAGAAAACCTCACACAGGTGCTGCCCCTTAGAAGCCTTCATCTCAAAATAAACAGTGTCCTAAGGGTATATTCATACTAAAGATCAAAAGATAGATTCCATACAAACTTAAGGATGTTGAATCACAATTTCGTCCACCACACGCCTTCCCATACACTAATTGATATGGTGACGTTCCTATAGGGGTCTTGAAAGTTGTTCTGTATGTCCAGAGAGCATCATCGAGCTTTCTTGCCCAATCCTTTCTAGAGGTGTTTACCATTCTTTCCAGGATTCTCTTTAGTTCTCTATTTGAGACTTTAGCTTGCCCATTTGTCTGTGGATGATATGGAGTGGCCACTTTATGGCAAATTCCATATCGGCTCAGCACAGAGTCAAGCTGTTTGTTGCAGAAATGAGTTCTTCCATCACTCATCAGTGACCTAGGGATACCAAACCTACTGAAGATGTTCTTCTGGAGGAACTTCATCACTACTCTAGTGTCATTCATGGGTGATACGACTGCCGCAACCCATTTAGACACATAATCTACTGCCACAAGGATATAGGTGTTTAAGTTTGAAGGTGCGAAAGGACCCATGAAGTCTATACCCCATACATCAAACAGCTCAATCTCTAGGATTCTTTGCTGAGGCATGTCGTGACCATGAGGGAGATTGCCAGCCCTTTGGCAACTATCATAGTGACGGACAAATTCTCAGGAATCCTTAAAGAGTGTGGGCCAGTAGAAACCACTTTGGAGGACCTTAGTGGTTGTTCGCTCTCCTCCAAGGTGTCCTTTATAATCGGAGCCATGGTAATGCCATAAGATTCTATGTGCCTCTTCTTCAAACACACAGCGGAGGATTATCCCATTTGAGCATCTCTAAAAGAGATATGGTTCATCCTACAAGTAGTATCTAGCATCATGAATGAGCTTTCAGGCTTGCTGCCTACCGTATTTCTTGGGGATGAATCTTTTAGCCTTGTAATTTGCAATATCTGCAAACCAGGGTATTGTTCGGATGGTAAAGAATCGCTCATTTGGGAAGGTTTCAGACACCTCAGTAGAGGGAAGAGATGTCCCTTCTTCTGGTTAATTCGAGACAAATGGACAGCTACTTGATTTTCTGACCCTTTTCTGTCTCTGATTTCTATATCAAACTCTTGCAGGAGTAATACCCATCTTATCAGCCTGGGCTTAGAACCTTGCTTGGTGAGTAGATATTTGAGAGCAGCATAGTCAGTGTAGATAATGACATTAGATCTTATTAGATAGGATCTGAACTTGTCAATGGCATAAACCACTACAAGTAATTCCTTTTCTGTGGTAGTGTAGTTATTTTGCGCGTCATTTAGAACATGACTTGCATAATAAATGACATGCAGAAGCTTGTCATGCCTCTGCCCTAGAACTGCACCAATGGCATTGTTACTGGCATCACACATTAGTTTGAATGGTAAGTCCCAGTTGGGTGCAGATATGACAGGCGCAGTGATAAGTTTAGTTTTTAGAGTCTCAAAGGCCTGCAAACACTCTTGGTCAAAGACAAATGGAGTGTTGGTAGCTAGTAAGTTGCACAGGGGTTTCGCGATTTTAGAAAAATCTTTTATAAACCTTCTGCATAATCCTGCATGTCCCAGGAAACTTCTTATTCCTTTGACATTAGTGGGTGGTGGTAATCGCTCAATTACCTCCACTTTAGCTTGATCCACTTCTATTCCCTTGTTCAAAATCCAATGCCCAAGAACAATCCCTTTATTCACCATGAAGTGACATTTTTTCCAATTTAATACCAGGTTTGTCTCTTGGCATCGTTTGAGAACTAGGGCCAGATGGTCAAGGCAGTAGTCAAATGAGTCTCTAAAGACGGAGAAGTCACCCATGAACACTTCAAGGAATTTCTCCACCATATCAGAGAAGATGGAGAGCATACACCTCTGAAAGGTGACAGGTGCATTGCACAGGCCAAATGGCATCCCCCTATAAGCAAATACGCCATATAAATGGTCCTGAAGATCTACTACAATTTGATTATAGCCTGAATAGCCGTCCAAAAAGCTATAGAATGCATGACCTGCTAGTCTTTCTAGTATTTGGTTTATAAATGGTAAAGGAAAATGATCCTTTCTAGTGGCGTTATTGAGCCTTTTGTAGTCAATGCACATACGCCACCCTATCACTGTCCTTGTAGGAATCATTTCATTATGAACCACTGTCATGCCTTCCTTCTTGAGAACAACTTGGACAGGGCTCACCCAGGGGCTGTCATAGATGGGATAAATAATCCCAGTCTCCCATAATTTTGTGACTTCCTTTTGCACCACTTCCTTCATGGTTGGATTCAGTCGCTTTGTGGTTGTATCACTGGTTTGGTGTCATCTTCTAGCAAGATCTTGTGCATGCATCGGGTTAGGCTAATGCCCTTAAGATCACTTATTGTCCACCAAAGAGCTGTTTTGTGTGTCTTTAGCACTTGGATTAGTGCTTTTTCTTCCTGTGGTTCTAAGGCAGAGCTTATAATCAAAGGATAAGTATCCCCATCCCCAAGAAATGCATACTTCAAGGAGAATAGTAATGGCTTGAGCTCGAGTTTAGCAGGCTTGTCCTCCTCCTTAGGAGTTTTCAGAGGCTCCTTTATTTCCTTTGGCTCATCTAGATCAGGCTGAGCATCATAAAAGATGTCGTTTAGCTCTTCTTCGAGTCTCTTTGCCATGTTCACTTCTTCCACCAGGGAATCAATGATATCAATACTCATCCACTTTTCTGGAGTATCTGGATGCTGCATGGCTTTGACAGTATCTAGTACAAACTCATCCTCATTGACTCTCAAGGTCACTTCCCCTTTCTGAACATCAATGAGAGTCCGTCTTGTAGCTAGAAAGGGTCTTCTTAGAAAGAGGGTTGCACTCTTTTGCTCGTCCATCTCCAATACCCCAAAGGCTGTGAGGAAAGTAAAGGGTCCAACCCTAATAATCATGTCCTTAATCATGCCTGATGGAAGCTTAACATAGCCATTAGCAAGTTGAAGACATATGCGGGTAGGTTTAACTTCGTGAGTTAAACAGAGCTTCTTTATTAATGATTGATGCGTGAGCATCTTTCCTATTTTTTTCTAGTGAATTTGGATCTAAATTGTTGAGTTTAATAAAGAATTAATTATCTTTTAGCCAAAATTGATGCTACTTTGAGTCTTTTGCAATTTTGTTTATTTTAGGTAGTATTTGGTGGAATTTGATGGAGTTTCTGCAGCAAAAGATTCAAAGGAGATGGCAGCGAGGAGCGACGCGTACGCGTGACTGACGCGTACGCGTGATTTGGAGCTTTCCATGGTGACGCGTATGCGTGACCGACGTGTCCGCGTGACTTGCGAAAAAGACCATCGACGCGTACGCGTGATTGACACGTACGCATGACATGTGCCACGTGCAGAAAATGCAGAAAACGCTAAGGGGTGATTTCTGGGCCCCATTTTAGCACCCAAGTTAGGCGCGGATCCAGTGAGGCCAAGTGGTCCCCACGTTACAAGACGCGAAGTAGTTAGTTAATTCTAATTTAAATTCAAATTTGATTTTAAAATAGGAAAAGATATTATCTTAATTTTAGATATTAGATTTTAAATTAATGAGGATTAGTTATAAAAAGGGGAGACTTCTCTTCTATTGAAGAGCCCCCGGAGAACTTCCAATTCTATACAAATTTATATTCCATGAGCAACTAATCATCCATTGTTAAGGTTAGGAGCTCTGTCTATTTGTATGGATTGATTTATTGCTTTTTCTATTTTAATTTAGGCATGGATTTATAATTTAAGAATTGTTTTTGCTCTTTATTTTATGAATTTGGGTGGAACGGAAGTATGACCCTTTTTCTATTTGAGTTCTTGTAAAACTTGGAAAAGCTCTTTACTTGAACAACAGCTTGAAAACATATTCTCCTAAATTTTATTTATTTGAATTTAACAGGATACGTGACATATAATCCTTTTATTTCTTGGGTAAGTAGAGTTTTTGTGGCATATAAACTAGAAATTGATTATCACCTTCTAATTGGAATTAATTGACCAAGAAATTGGCAGTTAATGAATTTTAGAGGAGACTAGGAAGGTCTAAGGAATTAGGGTCTAGTCACATATAGTTTGCCATAAATTAAATCCTGCATAATTAAATTAGTTAGTAAGAAAAGTTAATCCAAAAAAATAGATAACTCTGAAAGCTTAACTATTTTCTCCATATTTATTCCCAACTCATTGCTGCTTGCCTTCTGAAATTCTTAATTTACTATTTAATGCTCTTTGAATACCAAAACACCTTTTTCTATTTGTCTAACTAAACTAATCAATCAATCATTGTTGCTTGATCCATCAATTCTCATGGGATCGACCCTTACTCACGTAAGGTATTACTTGGTACGACCCGGTGCACTTGCCGATTAGTTTGTGGGTTGTAAAACACCGTACCAAGTTTTTGGTGCCGTTACCAAAAATTGATTGTGATTGACAACTACTCGTTGTTTGATTTCTTAGATTAGATAATTTTTCTTTTAATTAGTTTTATTTTATTATTATTAAACTTTATTTTCATTTTTAATTATTTTCATTCCCGTAAAATTCTTTTTCTTTTCTTCATTCTTTCTTTCACTCGTAACCCCCTCCCCTAATTGTTTCATTCTCATCTCCCATTCCCCTGTCCCTCTTTGGTTTTATTTTATTTTTTCTTTTTTTTCTTTTTGATTTTTCTAAAAACATACGACGTTCTTTTTTTATTTTATTTTTATTTTCCTTTTTATTTTTCATTTCCTTTTCTTTTCGTTTTTGTTTCCTTCAAATTTTTTTATATATTCTATTAATTTTGTTTTATTTTTGTCTTTAATTTTCAAAAAAAAAATTATTTCTTTACACAGGTTACCTCACTGGGAATTCTCTGCACTCTGACATAGAGATTCCCATCTTTTCTTGTCTACTGTTTGTTTATGCACAGAAAAAGAGACAAAGAACATCTCTTAGACTTTGATCATGAACCTGAAAGAACTTTCAGGCGACGTTTACAACAGGCAAGACTTTACAAGGCTGCAGAATCCACTATGGATCCTAACAATGCTGATAATGCCAATGTGGCAAACCCGAATGGGAATGAACAACAAAGAAGAGTACTTGGCTCTTTCATCGCTCCTACAGCAGATCTGTATGGAAAAAGCATTGTGGTGCCTCCTATAGCTGCGAACAACTTTGAGTTGAAGCCACAACTAGTCACCCTGGTGCAACAAAACTGCCAGTATCATGGTCTTCTCCACGAAGACCTAAATCAATTTATTTCTAATTTTCTGCAGATTTGTGATACTGTGAAGACAAATGGAGTGAACCCAGAGGTGTACAAACTCATGCTCTTCCCGTTTGCCCTGAGGGATAGAGAAAAGCTATGGCTAGATTCCCGACACAAGGAGAGTTTGAATACTTGGGACAAGGTTGTTACTGAGTTTCTTACTAAATTTTTCCCACCAAAGAAGTTGACTAAGCTTAGGGTGGAGGTTCAGACCTTCAGACAGAAGGATGGTGAAACTCTATATGAAGCTTGGGAGAGATACAAGCTACTGACTAGGCAATGCCCTCCAAACATGTTCTACAAATGGACACAACTAGACATCTTTTATGAAGGTTTGGGTGAAATGTCCAAGATGTACTTAGATAATTCTGCAGGAGGTTCATTGCACAAGAAGAAGACACCAGAGGAGACTATTGAGCTTATTAAATTGGTTATAAGTAACCAATATTTATACTCATCTAACAGGAATCCTGTGAACTCTGAAACTTCTCAAAAGAGAGGTGTGTTAGAAGTAGAAGCTGTTAATGCTCTTCTTGCTCAGAATAAGCTGATGTCTCAATAAATAAATCTACTTACTCAACAGATGGGTGGCATGCAAGTCTCAACTATCAACACCCAAAATCCACCACAGGAAGTCTCCTATGACATGGTAGGTAACTTTATGCAAAATAATAATTATGATCCATATTCTAAGACATACAATCAGGGGTGGAGGAATCACCCAAATTTTGGATAGAGGGATCAACCTCAGATACCTCAGAACTTCAACAATAGTTCTCAGGACAGTTTCCAACAGAAATGATTTGGAAGCAATATTGATAGGTTTTAGATAGGAAACCAGAGCATCCATCAAGAACCTGGAGATTCAAATGGGTCAATTAGCCACAAAAGTTAATGAGATTGATCAGAGGACCACTAATAGCCTTTCGGGTAACACAATTCTAAATCCAAGAGAGGAATGCAAGGCTATCACTATGATAAGTGGACAAGTGGCAAGTACGAAAGCACAAGTTATGCAGGAAACCAGAGCCTCCATTAGAAACTTAGAGGTGCTAGGCCAACTGAGCAAGCAATTACTTGAGAGGTCTACAAGTACATTTAAAGGTGATACAGTGGTGAACCCAGGAGAAGATTGCAAGGTTATTCAATTGAGAAGTGGTAAAGTAGCTGGCTCTGAGACCATGGTCAATGAAGAGTTAGTTGAAAAAGAAGCTCCAGAGGAGAAGAAGGAAAAAGTAGAGCACGCCCCTCCAAAACGTGCGGACAACCTATTCCCAGACTCTCTTGACACTCATCCTACATTGCCAAAGGCTCCTGAGTACAAGCCTAAGATGCCATATCCTCAGAGACTTCAAAAGGAGAACAAGGACAAGCAGTTCTCAAAGTTCTTGGAAGTCTTCAGAAAGTTACAAATCAATATTCCTTTTGCTGAGGTTTTGGAGCAAATGCCTATCTATGTCAAGTTCATGAAGGAACTGTTGTCAAAGAAGAAACGTTTAAAGGGAGATGAGATAGTAGTCCTGACTAAGGAATGTAGTGCTGTAATTCAGAATAACTTGCCAAGGAAGATGCCAGATCCAGGGATATTTCAAATTCCATGCACCATTGGGAGCACAACCTTTGAGAAAGCATTATGTGATTTGGGAGCAAGCATCAATTTGATACCCTTGTCTGTGATGAAGAAGTTGCAAATCCAAGAGGCACAATTCAAAAGATAGCATTACAGATGACAGACAAATCTATGAAGCTTGCATATGGATTAGTGGAGAATATCCTGGTCAAAGTGGGTAAGTTCTTCCTCCCAGTAGACTTTGTGATTCTTGACACAGGGGAGGATGAGAATACCTTTATAATTCTAGGAAGACCATTCCTAGCCACTGGAAGAGCTCTAATTGATATAGAAGTGGGTGAATTAGTGCTTAGAGTGCATGATGCGCAACTAGTCTTCCATGTTTTCAAAGATGTACATTCAGCAGATGAAGAAGAGAGGTGCATGCAGATTGAGCTTACTGATCCAACCCTTCAAAAACCCCCTAATGATACACAGCACAATCTGCAGCTCAAACCTCGCTTGGTAACAATCAATAAAATTCCTCCTAACATCAAATCTAAGTTTGGTCTTGGAAATGCATCATCTACCAAGGAAGAGGTTCCCAAAAAGAAGAAAGTACCCAGAGGATGGAGAAACAAAAGATCCCCACTGAAGGTTTCTCCCCAGGAATGAAGGTGGTGTTGACCAGCAATCCAGCATGGGTTTATACAGTAATAAAAATCCTTTCTCTGGAGCATATTGAGCTATGTTATGGAGACACAGGAAAGAATTTCAAAGTAAGGGGGTGAAGAGCTGAGCCCCTATGATCCTCCTCCTTAGAGGAGCTAACTGTCAAGCTAGTGACGTTAAAAAAGTGCTTGTCGGGAGGCAACCCGATAAATTCGTATCCTTAGCTATTTTTCATAGTAGTAGTTTTCCTTTTTTTATTTTTATTGAGTTTTTATTGTTTCTCTGATCATGCAGCTATTTTAGAACAGGAACCGTAAAAAAAAGGAGGACACACGACGCGCAAGCGTCGCTGACGCGTACGCGTTAGAGGGATGTGTGTGAAAAATAAAAATGAACAGAGAGTTACGCGGGAGTGATGCCAGAATGAAGCCTTTCACACAAAAAAAGCTCACGCGTACGCGTCCATGACGCGTGCGCGTCATTGGTGATTTTGGCACACCACGCATACGCGTCACTCGTGACCTGGAAAAATGGCGTAAATATGTGTTTGGACAGAGAGTTGTGCGTGCGCGCGGCTGGTTTAGCGCGAATCGCACAAAATCCAAGGCACGCGGATCCGTGCCCGACGCTCACGCGTCATTGAGGAAAATCTCGTGACCCACGCGTACACGTGCTGCACGCGCATGCGTTGCCTACGCCGCACAATTACACTAGTTCGCCGCCCAGTTTTAATTTTCTTTCTCTCTCTCCCGATCCTCATTCTCTCTTGTTCCTTTATCCTTTTATTCTTCTTTCATCTTATTTTTTTTTCAAATTTTCTTTGCTTGAGGACAAGCAAACATTTAAGTTTGGTGTTGACGCTTCGCTTAAAGCTTTTCTGTTTAGCACCAAAGGGAGATGAACGTTCTTCATGAAAGAATAAAACGACCGCTCGGATAACTAAGGTGGTTGAGTTCCTTTCATTTTTTATTCCCTCCTGCTTTTATTATGTTATGTTCTGGTTTTCTGCTACTTTGTTTTGTTTAGTGCATGATCCTTTATTAGTAGATTCATAGGTTCTAGTTTAGTTTTCTGTTAAGTGCTTTAATTCTGAAAGATGTCTCATGTATTGCCCACTGAGCTTGAAATAAAAAAGAAAAGCAGATGCAGTGCATGAGAATTTGAGTTTAATTTTTAGAGTAGTCTCATTTATTTAAATGTGGTGGTATTTTCTGTGACTCTGAATGCATGACATGAACAGTGCATATTTAAATTTGAATCAAAGAATGTTGATGTACAAGGAACAGGAATTTAGAGAAGTATTATGATTTCTCTGAAATTAATGAAAGTTTAATCCTTGAAGTAAAAGAAACAGCAAAAGAAAATAAGAGCAAGGTCCAAGGCTCTGAGCATCAATGACTAGGGAGGTCAGACATGATTAAAAGCTCAAAGAGTTGTTTCTCTAGTCACATGCTTGTGGTGTTCTTGTGTCAAGTAATCCTTGAGATAAAATATTTAGAGTCGAGATCAATTGCAGAGTACGCCAAAGGTTTTGAGCACCACTGTCTGGGAGTGACTAAAAAAAATTTAATAATAACAAAAATGAAAATATTTAGAACTTAAAGAGAGTTTCCCAGTTAAGTGCTTGTGGTATTTCTATGTCAAGTAAAGCTTGAGACAAAACATTTAAAGTCACGGCTAGGCTCAAGGTGCAAAGCACCAAAGAAAAAAATTGCTGTGTTCAAGGATTAAATTGAATCACAGAAGATCAGAGAATTCATAATATTATCCAAATTCTAATTCCAGATGATAGTAACATTCTTCTGATTCAAAAGAGAGTGAGATGCCAAAACTATTCAGGATTGCAGTTGTAAACCCAACTATAAGAAGAGACATGAGCTTAATCAAATTCTCATTCTCATTCAAATTCACATCCTAAACTTATACTAGTTTTGGTTGCTTGAGGACAAGCAACAATTCAAGTTTGGTGTTGTGATACGTGAGCATCTTTCCTATCTTTTCCTAGGGAATTTGCATCTAAATTATTGAATTTAATAAAGAATTAATTATCTTTTAGCCAATATGGATGCTACTTTGAGTCTTTTGCAATTTTGTTTATTTTAGGTAGCATTCGGCGGAATTTGATGGAGTTTCTGCATCACAAGAATCAAAGGAGATGGCAGCGAAGAGCGACGCATACGTGTGACTGACGCGTACACGTGACCGACGCATCCGCATGACTTGCGAAAAAGACCATCGACGCGTACGCGTGACTGACGTGTACGCATGACATGTGCCACGTGCAGCAAATGCAGTGAACACTGAGGGGTGATTTCTGGGCCCCCTTTTAACACCCAAGTTAGACGCGGATCCAGTGAAGCCAAGTGGTCTCCACATTACAAGACGCGGAGTAGTTAGTTAGTTCTGATTTAAATTCAAATTTGATTTTAAAATAGGAAAAGATATTATCTTAATTTTAGATATTAGATTTTAAATTAATGAGGATTAGTTATAAAAAGGGGAGACTTCTCTTCTATTGAAGAGCCCCCGGAGAACTTCCAATCTATACAAATTTACATTCAATGAGCAACTAATCCTCCATTGTTAAGGTTGGGAGCTCTATCTATTTGTATAGATTGATTTATTGCTTTTTCTATTTTAATTTAGGCATGGATTCATAATTTAAGAATTGTTTTCGCTCTTTATTTTATGAATTTGGGTGGAACGGAAGTATGACCCTCTTTCTATTTGAGTTCTTGTAAAACTTGTAAAAGCTCTTTACTTGAACAATAGCTTAAAAACATATTCTCCTAAATTTTATTTATCTGAATTTAACAGGATACGCGACATATAATCCTTTTATTTCTTGGGTAAGTAGAGTTTTTGTGGCATATAAACTAGAAATTGATTATCACCTTCTAATTGGAATTAATTGACCAAGAAATTGGCAGTTAATGAATTTTAGAGGAGACTAGGAAGGTCTAAGGAATTAGGGTCTAGTCACATACAGTTTTCTATAAATTAAATCCTGCATAATTAAATTAGTTAGTAAGAAAAGTTAATCCGGAAAAAATAGATAACTCTGAAGCCTTAACTGTTTTCTCCATATTTTATTCCCAACTCATTGCTATTTGCTTTCTGAAATTCTTAATTTACTGTTTAATGCTCTTTGAATACCAAAACACTCTTTTCTGTTTGTCTAACTAAGCCAATCAATCAATCATTGTTGCTTGATCCATCAATCCTCGTGGGATCGGCCGTTACTCACGTAAGGTATTACTTGGTACGACCCGGTGCACTTGCCGGTTAGTTTGTGGGTTGTAAAACACCGCACTAATGATGCAGGTATTAAGTTAATACTTGCTCCAAGATCACATAGGGCTGTCTTTGTGCAGACATCCCTTAAGGTGCAGGGTATCATAAAGCTCCCAGGATTTTTGAGTTTCTCTAGTAAGCTTTACTGCACTGCATTCTTTAGTGAGGAGGACTATTTCTGCCTCTCGCCAATCCTTCTTATGACTTAAGATGTCTTTCATGAACTTAGAATAAGAAGGTATCTGCTCAAGAGCCTCTACAAAAGGGATCTTGATCTCAAGTGTATTGAGATAATTCGCAAAGTGGGCAAACTGTTTATCCTTCTCCGCTTGGCGGAGCTTCTGAGGATATGGCATCTTGGCCATGTATTCATCAACTTTAGTTAATGTAGGTTGAATGCCTATAGAAATGGAAGGGGGTTTAGTAGCTTGCTTAGGAAGGGTCTTATCAGCACTTGCATGTGTCTGACTATCCTTAGTTGGGCGTTCAATGCCCTTGCTGCCCCCTTCATGGCGTTCAACGCCAGGAGTACTGCCCCCTTTTGGGAGTTCAATGCCAAGGGTGGGTATCCCTTCTTGGCGTTGAACGCTAAGAGTGATGCCCCCCTTTTGGGTGTTCAACGCCAGGAGTGTGCACCTCTTCTTGGAGTTGAATGCCAATGACATTCCTCTTTGGACGTGCAACATCCTCAGAGGTATCTTGGACAGCAGTTTGGTTATCCTCTGTCAGCTTTTCTTCCTCTGGTCTCCTGTTGTTCTGAGGTTGGGTGTTCAATGTTTTCCCACTCCTCAGTTGGATCGCTTGACATTCATCTTTTATCTGCTTAGATAATTGTTGTCTTGTTTGACTCAGCTGGGCTACTACATTTCTGTTGGAAGCCTGAGTTTCTTATAAAGCCTTTTGCAACTCCAGCAACAGCCATGCAAGGGCGTGTAGCTACTAAGTCAATGGGCCATTTTGTTCTGGAGGGTTAGACTCAGTAGATATTGCCTTAACTTCTCCTTTTATGGAGGTCTCATCAACCGAGTACTGATGCTGATTCATGGCAACTATCTCAATAAGTTCGTGAGCCTCTTCAATTATTTTCCTCATATGTATAGAACCACCAGCAGAGTGGTATAGAGACATCCTAGCTAAGTCTGTTTGGCCATAATAGAAGATGTCTAATTGCACCCATTCTGAAAACATTTCAGTGGGGAATTTCCGTAGCATTCTTCTATACCTCCCCCAGGTATCATGAAGAGATTCATTATTTTCTTTCTTGAAGCCTTGGATGTCCAGTCTTAACTGGGTTAACTTCCTTGGGAGAAAGTATTTGATTCAGAAACCTATCTACTAGCTGATTCTATGTTTTCAAGCTAGGTTTGGGTTGGTTATCTAACCACCTCTTTGCTTGATCTCTTACAGTAAAGGAAAAGAGTAGCAGTCTGTAGACATCCTGATCCATTCTCTCAGTGTGTACTGTGTCAGCAATTTATAAAAAATTTGCCAGGAAATCAGTAGGCTCTGACGTTAGGATTTTCGCTAGTAAAGAATTTATAAAAATATAGTCGCGTTGTGAGTATAGATTCTAAACCAATAGAAAATCCCTTCGTACAAACGTTTTGGTTGTCACAAGTAACAAACCCCTAAATAAATTGATAACCAAAGTATTCAAACCTCGGGTCGTCTTCTCAAATAATTGCAGGGAGGTATGTTCTTATTATTGGTTATGAGTCTTGTAAATTGGGAGTTTTGAAAGTAAGGAAGAAGTATGTTAATTGACAGGTAAAATAAATAAATAACTGTAAAATAAACTCTTGGCAAGATATGAGAAATTGGAAGTCCTATCCTAGTTATCCTTATCGATGGTGATGAGAATTGAGTTTTAATCCCACTTAGTTAACCTTTACTAAAGCAAAGGAAAGTCAAGTGGACTAATTAGTTTGATCCTCAGGTCCTAGTCAATTCCTAAGAAAGGACCAGAGTTATTGGAATTCAATTCAATTAACAAAAATAGCAATTATCAATCACGATGAGTTTGATAACTCAAGAGTCACCAATTAATCAACCAGAGCCAAGAATATAGAAAACTAAATTAAAATCATAAATATCTGGAATACCTCAAATTGCATGGATATGTCAATTCTAACATGAAAAAGTTCATAAGCCAATTGGACAACATAAATCAAATACAAATAAAAGCTTCAGAATAAACAAAAATAGAAGAGAAACATAAATTATTGAACCTGGTATGAAGAAACAATCCTAATCCTAATAGAAATCCTAATCTTAAATCCTAAGAGAGAGGAGAGAACCTCTCTCTCTGAAAACTACATCTAAAACTATAAAAAGTGTATTATGAATGTATGAATATGAATGGATGCATTCCCCCACTTTATAGCCTTTAATTTGTGCTTTCTGAGCCGAAAACTGGGTCAGAAACAACTCAAAAATTGCTAATTTCGAAATCTGGTACGTACAGATCACGGCAAAGTGACGTGGAGGCGTCATCCACGCGTTTGCGTGGGTTCAGATTTGCAGATGCGATGTGGGCACGTCATTCACGCGTTCGTGTTGCCTAACTTCGGGGAAGCTATGGCAAATTATATATCGTTGCGAAGCCCCAGATGTTAGCTTTCCAACGCAACTGGAATCACGTCATTTAAACCTCTGTAGCTCAAGTTATGGTCGTTTTAGTGCAAGAGGGTCAGGTTGACAACTTTGCAGTTCCTTCAACTTCTTGTATTCCTTCCACTTTTGCATGCTTCCTTTCCATCCTCTAAGCCATTCTTCCCTGTAATTTCTGAAATCACTTAACACACATATCAAGGCATCTAATGGTAATAAGAGAGGATTAAACATAGCAAAATTAAGACCAAAAGAAGCATGTTTTCAATCATAGCACAAAATCAGGAAGGAAAATGTAAAACATGCGAATTCAATGAATAAGTGTGAGACTAGTGGATAAAATCCACTCAATTAAATATAAGATGTACCACGAAATAGTGGTGCATCAGGCTCTTCCTATAAAAGTCCAGAATATTGGCAGTTTTGCTACACCAAAATAATGAGCTGAGGTTTTAGCTTAAAATTACTTGCTCTAATGGGAGGGTATACTGATACTTCTCCCATAGCAATCAGGAGTGGGGGCTATAAAAAGGGAAACTAGAATTAAAATATTTTTATTTTTATTTTTATTTATTAATTAAATTCGAAAAGAAAAAGAAAATTAAAGACTAAGATAACTAATTGATTAAAAAGATTTGAAAATTAAATAGGTGATTTTCGAAAAAGAAGAGAGTGAAAGAGGTAAGAAGTTTTCGAAAATAGAATAGAGAGAAATTAGTTAGGAAGTTTTGAAAAAGAGGGAAGAGAAAACAAGTAACTAATTAAGAAAGATTTGAAATTAAGATAAGATAAGAGATTTGAAAAAGATTTAATTCGAAATTTAAAATTGAAAAAGAAAAAGTCAACAAGATAAGATAGAAATTGAAAAGATTTTGAAAAAGATTTTATTTTGAATTTTGAAATTGAAATAGGATAAGATAGTGTTTTGAAATTTAATGAAAGATAAACTAAAGATAATATAAAGATTTGAAAAGATAAGATTTGAAATTTGAATTTTTTTTAAATTATAAATTTTGAAATTGAGTTTTTAAAAATTGAATTTGAAATAAGATAAGATAGGATTTTTGAAATTTAAAAATAAAAAGATAAGATAAAGTTTTGAAAAAGTTTTGAATTTTAATATTTAAAAGAAAGATAAGATTTGAAATTTGACTTTACTAACAAAAAAACACTAATCTTAAAAAAAATTTTAAATCTAAATAAAAAGGGGAATAAGATTTTCGAAAATTTTAAATAAAGATAGAAAAGATATATATATATATATATATATATATATATATATATATAATTAATGAAGAACGAGAAAAACAACCAAAAGATACCAAACTTAAAATTTTTAGATCAAAGACAATAGTTTTTTCAAAATTTAAAAGGAAAAATACCAAAAGACACCAAACTTAAAAAATTTTAAGATCAAAACAAGAAAAGAAACAAGAATAACTTGAATACCAAGAAGAACGCCAAAGATAATTTTAAAAAATTTAAAGAAATTAAAGAACACACAAAGTACACCAAACTTAGGAATTGACACTAGACTCAAACAAAAAGATACAATTTTCGAAAATTTTTGGAAAAAGACACCAAGAATGTTGGAAACTTTAACAAGAACAATAACAAAAGAGTCACACAAAATACAAAGATTAATAAAGAAAAAAAAAGGTTTTAAAATTTTTTTCAAAAGAAAACAAAAGACACAAACAAAATAGTAAATAGTACCTATCTAAGCAACAAGATAATCCAATAGTTTGTCAAACTCAAATAATCTCTGGCAACGGCATCAAAAACTTGGTGCACGAAACTGACTCCGCATGTTTTGCACAGATAGACCAACAAGTATACCAGGTCGTCCAAGTAATACCTCAAGTGAGTGAGGATTGATCCCACGGAGATTGTTGGTTTGAGCAAGCAGTGGATACCTTGCAGATCTTAATTAGGCGAATAGAAAAGATAGTTGTCACGAGAAAATGCATAAAACAGATAAATAAATAAAACGTTACTAGATAGGTATGAAATCAATGGTATGAGAACGGTTGAGGCTTCGGAGATGCTTTTTCCTTTTGGATAAACTTTTCTCACCATCTACTCCAACCTCTTATTGATTCATTCCATGGCAGGCTGTAAATGATTAACACTGGGTCTGCGGTCATTAATCTCCCCTGCTTCAGATCAAACGCCGAGTCAGCGGTCATCCAATCTGAACGAGGGTAAAGCTCTATCAGTCCATTCCCTTGGTGATCCTACTCAAAATGCCATAGAAAAGGTCGGATCTTCCGAATCAGAGAACGCTGCTCATTTGGTTCTAGTCTATACCACAAAGGCCCTAATCGCTCCGCACCTCGGCTGCACTGATGTCTCGGGAAGCACCCAATGAAGTCGTGGATTAGCCGTCTAAGATATGTATAATCAAGCTTGTGGTTCAGTACTATCTTGTCAATGACTCGCAAGAACCCATGTGAATAGGGATGACGGTCAAGTTACACTCCCAATCCATTAGGAAGAAGAACAAACATACATCTTAGAATAGAATCAAGCATAGATTGAAATAGAATAGTGATATTATTAATCCATAAGAATCAGCAAAGCTCCTAACCTTTACCTAGGAGGTTATTGACTCATACTGTACAGAGAAACAATGTAATTCAAAAATATGGAATAAAGTCCTGAGCTTGAGTGTAGCCACGGGCTAGTGCTTCCTTTTGGGCGTCCACCGCTAGCTTTGGACTCCTGAATGGGCGTTAGACGCTCGCTACTCCCTTCTGGGCGTTGGACGCCAGGAATGGAGCCGGTGGCTATCGTTGAACCCATTTTTGCGCCTTCATTTTCAAAGAAAAGTATAAACTATTATATATTTTTAGAAATCCCTAGATGTTAGCTTTCCAAAGCTTTTAAGAGCGTGCCATTTAGACTTCTATAGCTCCAGAAATGTTCTTTCGAGTGCATAGAGGTCAGATCCTGATAGCATCTGCAGTCCTTTCTCTGTCTCTGAATCAGACTTTGCCAAAACTCCTCAATTTCATCCAGAAAATACCTGAAATCATCATAAAATACAACAACTCAAAGTAGAATCCAAAAGTATGAATTTTGCACTAAAATCTATGAAAATATAATAAAACTTAAACAAAACATAATAAAAACTATATGCAAATGATGCCAAAAAGCGTATAAAATATCCACTCATCAATCACCATTATAGGAAATCGGTGCCCTATCATTCTTAAAACCAAAGAGAAAACACAACATACTCATTATCAAACATCCTCAATCATGACTCATTTACCATATTCATTCATTTTCAATCAATCATCATCAATTTTAATTACTCTTATTCATTATAGCCAATATTCATCATATACCCAGCAACTCCGCACTTCTCAATCATAACTCATTACTTCAAAACTCACATCACTTCCAATTTACCATACCTTTAAGGTTCAACCCCTTCACTATGAATCAGACTAAGTTTTAAGGTCTTAGAGAATAAAAATAGTGATTTAGAGGTTCAAAATCATGTTTAAAATCACAAAACTCAAGTTGCTGAAAAACAGGGCCCAGCATATGCAAACCATATTCCGCATACGCAGAAGTGTTATTTTTCCCTACTCGCATTCGCGAGTCTCCTTGGACGAATGGTTTTCTCACGTCGCGTGCATGTGCCTGCGTACGCGGACATATAAATTTGCACCATCTCGCATACGTGGCATACTCCCGCGTACACGAGCTCGTCTGGCCGAACGAAATGGCTGCGTCGCGTGTGCACTCGTGTACATGAGCCTCCCCAAAATGCCAAAAAGCTGTTAAGTGTTGTAGAATTTCCTTTCGCACGCCAAACTTTCGACCCGCATAACTTTTTCGTTAAAAAATATTTTTCATCCGTTCTTCAAACAACATAAACTTCACAGACCCAAATTTTCATATAGAACAAGTTTGATAGAAATCGAGGGTTCGGAAGCCAAGTTATGGCTCGCCAAAGTTCGGTCAAAAGCCAAGTTTTGCATAAAAGTCACAAACCTCTATTTTCGCAATTTCCATTTGAAAACTAAAGTGTTTTCAAGTTCTAACTCAAACCAACTATATCCCAAAACATACCTAATCATTTTTCATTTATTTCATAACCCATCAATACACAAATTTGTCAAGTTCAACCACAAGAATTCATAATCACTACAACCTCATACTCAATCATTAAAGTATACCATTATTCATTCAAATTATCATCTCATCAACTATCAACCACAAGCATCAACCACCAATCCATTCTCAAGCTAATTTAACATTTTTCATCAATACTACTAAGCATTTAACTTGATCATACCTTCCAACCTATCCTATGGTCATGTAGCCTAAGTTTTCACAAAGTATTATATATTACATACGAGAAAACAAAACCATACCTTGGCCGATTTCTTTCTAAGCCAGAAGCTTGCCGCTGCTCCTTCTGGCTCTATTTAGACCTTATCGCCATGGCTATAGTCACCGAAAGCATCTCCGGAGGTGCTACTACCCCATAGTCTTTATTCCTTTTTATACAGTGAGTTGTTTTTGTTTCCGAGCCCTTATAATTGTTGCCCTGTTATATAATACTGAGGATTTTGCGGTGTTGTTGCTATAGGGTTGAGTTCTGGTTATTTCTTGTCGCGTTTGGAGTTGCAATTATTGTTGTGTAAGCAATATGGAGCTGTGGTTACAGCTGCCGCTGTTGTGGGCCAAGTGAAAAATAGTTTTAACATGTTTTATAGCTTTCAGGTTTCGACTATTCGAGGTAGGGGATTTTTCTTAGAACCGTTTTATTATCAAGAATTGTTACAAGTTGATATTGTCATGAAAGATATATTTTTATAATTACATGAGTCTTATGGATTGAACCCAGTTGCTCTAGATGATTGAAATTGTTTGCCTAGTTAATTTATTGAGTATTTGAGAAGGCTGGGTATTCTGGTTTGTTGGTTGACTCTGTGAAATTGGTTTTATTTGATTTATCGAAAATGATTTTGAGACTTGAAAATTATTTGAGATATTGGAATTGGTTCTGTTTGATTTCATTAACTTTTATCAAAAGAGACATGTCTTGAGCACTTTTAAAGATTTTAAAGTAATTAAAATAATGGAATTGAGGATAAATACTTTTGGAGTTTTCAATTAGGATTTTCAATTTTTAACTGGTATGGCTTTGAAACTTGTTGAAAAAGTTTTAAAACTTGAAATGGTTTTAAATTTGGTTTATGATTTAACTCATTTAATTTTGACGACAGTGGAGACAGTGAGTATACTTAAATTGAGATTTTCAATTCTTGAGAAAATTTTGTAAGTTTGTTTGAAAATATGAGATTGGTTATCGCTCTCCTAAAGTCTAGAGGCCTTGGCGAGGAGTTTAATTAATTGATTTTCGTTTATCTCTTGAAAGAGGTTTGAATCTTGAAATGGTTTGAAGTAGTTTGAGAAATTTCGGTTAAGTGAGGATTGAGTTTTAAAAGAAGAATTAGTTTTAAGTGAAATTATTTTGAAGGTTTTGAAAAATGTCACAAAGAAGTGGTATTGATTTTACAGGAAAAGGATTTGAGGAAAAGGTGTTGAATGGTGTGTTGTAAGGAAAGTAAGAATGTTTTGAACTTAAGCATGAAATTGAAATAGAGAATTATGGAAGTTGGCTTGTTAGCCTATAAAATGATTATGAATTTGTACTTGATTATGATTTTGAACATGATTGATTGTGAATATTATTGAAATGTGATTGGTAAGAACGGTGGTCTTATCATGCTTGCGAGTTTGAGATTGAAATGTGAGTATAGTTGATGTTGTGAGGACGGTGGTTTTGTCCCACTCACGGATTTGGCAAGTTGAGGATGAAGGATTTCCTCTCTTGTCGTGGTATGGATATGAGAAAGGTGGAAAGACACTTTTCTTCGTATTATTTTCCCCTACAACTTTTTCTGGTTGCAAGGTGGAAAGGCACACTCCTTCAATGTGGAAAGGCACTATCTTTCGTAATTCCTCCAGGAGAAAGTAGAGGCACACTCCTTCAATGTGGAAAGGCACTCTCATTCGTTTATGTTCCTCCTGGGGATGGACAACCTAGAGACAATGTCCGGGTTAACTAACAGATGTGTCGGATTCTGGCAGTTTAATCGACAAGTGAGCTCACAGCCAATAGGACAGGCGTGCAACATATGCATGTATGTGACATTGTTTAGGTGTGCATATTATATTTGGTTTGCCTATGTGAATATTTCTATTTAACTGCTAATTGCCATACTTGCTGTAATTGCTCTTGATTGTGTTTGAACGTTATTACTTGTGATTGTGATTGTTGGTTTAGAATTATGGTGGTTTGCTTGCATGTTGGGCCGGAGACTGTGGATTACTCGCATGTTGGGTCGGAGGCCGGGATTGATTATATATTTGAGCTGGAGGCCATTAGTAGTTATGTTTGGGTCAGAGGCCGTGATTGGTAAGATAGGTATATATTGAGTATGTTATGGGATATTAATTTGAGATTAAACTTCTTATAAGTATGAGATGAATATTAACTTTGGATAACTAATTGTTGTGGTCTAAAAAGATTCATAAGACGAACGATAATCGCTGTGATTGAAATTTATTATTTTTTTATACGAATCCTCTTATGATAATTCTTAAACCATCTACTGAGAACCTGTGAGGGCGATGCTCTCTCCCTCCCTGTAACCTTCTCTTTTCAGGACAGATGAGAAAGTTGATAAAGTTTTTGCTAAATCCTTAGCTGTGCTGTTGCTGTTTGTATTATATTAGTCATAATTTTTTTGTCGTCTTTGTCCTTATAATTGTGTAAGAGGGATAGGAATTATATATCTTGTATGTATATAATATTTATAAGTTACTTGTATAAGAAATTTTGTCTATATGTATATGCATGTTATTTTCAAGTAAAAAGAATTTTCGATTTTTCAAAGAAAACAATAATATAGTATTTGAGTTAAAAACTCCTATTTTATTATTAAGTATATAAAATTAGTAATATTTTCACTGTCAGAATGACATAGCTAAAAGTGTGACCTTTTGATAATAAAGACGTTACATATGGCGTGTTGTATCTGTTAGAGTGGAAGATATCGTGAGGATAAAAAAGAAGTTAGAACAAAAAAAAAATCAATAAATCGATGTATATATATTCAATATTGAAAGATTGAAAGATTAATCAATATGAGAGAATTGTTTTGTTGATGGAATTTAAAACAAAAAAAAACCGTATATATGGGTGACTTTAAATGGTTCAAATTAACGTGAATAAAACACTGGACATAGATAGGAAAAGACCAAAACTAATGCATTAATTGGTGTGAATAAATTAAAGTCCTGACAATCGGACCGAATTATTAAACTGTTCTAGTTATTGGTTCATTGGTTTAATTGGTCTAATCGATGGTTCAACTGAAAAAAAATGTTTTAGAATAAAATAATAAATAAATTATAAATAAACATCCTAAAATATAATTATAGTCTAATATAAATATTAAAATATTTTTTAAATTTTGAACACTACATAAATATTATCAATCAAATTTATATGATCTTATTAAAATACAAACTCAAGTTAAATAATAAAAAAAATACTAAATATTAAATGCCAACATAAAAATTTATCAATCATCAAAATCTGCAAAAATTTGTTAACTTCAGTGGGATCATCTTCACCTTTATTTTTACACTCTTGAACAAAACAATTCAAGAGATGCAGTAGAAAAAAACTACTACTACTGCCATTTTGATATAAATCAGCAAGAAAAAAACAGCAGCAGCACAAAGAGATTGAAAAAACAAAAATAAACAATTTCAATAACGATTTTATTTCTATTTTTTGAAACAGCAAGAAAATTTCAATTAGAAATAAAAAAAACAGCAGCAGCACAAAATCAATGAGCAGTAGCACAAAATTTTCAGTAATTATTTGATTTCCATGTTTAGCAGCAGCAACCAAATCTCAACAAAACTTTCGAAAATTAAAAACACAATAGCAGCACAAAATCAATGAGTAGCAGCACAAAATTTGAATAATGATTTCCTTTCCATTAATCGATTCACAAATTTTACTCAAACCAGCAGGAAAATTAGCAACATTTAAAAGAATCAGGGGCTAAGCTTCACTGGGAAAGTGAAAAAAACCCAAACTAAGGAAACTTCAATCACAGCTTAAACCAAAATTCAAATCCCTTTAAATTGAAACAGCAACCAACTTGAGAACTAAAGCAAGGTTAAAGCAATGAACTAAATCAGCATAATTTTAACAAAGATCAACCGAATTAAATAAACTAATTATTCAATGATTCAATCCAAAACAAGAAAATAGTATAATACAAAATCAAAAAAAATCAATGTTCTAGCAGAATCTCAAAAAAAAATCATTGAATCAATGTTTTGAGCAAAGATCGAAAAACAGAAAACGAAATTTTTTTAAAAATGAAGCCATTGCCCTCGTGAGCTCGAGGAAGACGCTCGAGGAAGAAGCGGCGCGCCTGCAATTGGTGAGTCTGAGAGCGAACAGGGGTTGGAGAGGGTTGTGGCGGAAGCTCGACGGACGGCTCACTCCTTGCGGCGGCAATGGAGGCTAGGGTTGCGGGGAGCTCGTTGTTGTTCCTTTCTGAAATCTGAAGGAACTAGAAACTAGGAACAAGGAAGGGGATTGAGGGCTGGCGCCATCTCTCTTCTTTTTTTCCCCTGGAAAGCATAAGAAACAGCGTCGTTCTGAGTGTCGCGGATGACAAGGACCGCGGCGAGTAGGACGGCTGAGAAGCAGACAGCGGCGCACCTGAGAAGCAGATGACGGCTTGACCGAGAGGAGGAGAAAACGACGGCGTTTGCGATGATTCTTCTTCTATGTGAGAACGATGGCGAGCAGCGAGGCAACGGCCAGCAGCTCCAACCCTCAATCGGAGAAGCCACGGGAGGATGGGAACTTAGAACCCTAATTTTCTGATTCTGAATGAGTCACAATTCACTAAGGGGGTGTTGGGGGAAGGGGGAGGGTCAAGGGTGACACCTTGGGTTTTTTTTTAAATAATAAAATGACGTTGTTTATAAGAACCGGTCGGTTCACTGGACTGGACTGTTTTCATCGCCGGTTTTCGGTTTGACCAATTCAACCAGTCAGTCCGATCTGATTTTTCAGAACCATGGAATAAACCAAAATATTAGACAAATCTCTTAGTTGCATTAAATTATTCTACAAGAATTTATATACATATATTGAAAAATGTTAGTTTTTGGATCATTTTAAAGGTTGTGTTATATCATTTACATTTGTGCTATCCAAATCAAGCAGAGATACTTAAATAACACAAGCAATTAAGCATGTTTGTACGATGTATAATATAGAATAACAAAGAAGCCAGAATCAGACCAAGCAAAATATATCAATAATTTGTCGCAGCACCACGGGGGTCATCGTGAATTAAGTTTTATTGAAAAAGATATGAAAATTTACATTATGAGAAAAGTGCGGAATATTTCAGAACTAGATGATGCAAAAGAATTTGGGATTAAGTGATTTTGTTACTTTTAGTGTGTGGATATTTATGTGTTTTGCTTGTGCAGTAGAGGTGTCAAAACTGTACGTCTTTCGGTGTATTTTAATTTTGATTTAGGTATTTTTCTGATTTTTCAGAGCTTTTCGAAGATCGTCATATATGGATTCTAGTTTATCTCGATCACCACTTCTGGGTCAGAATGAGAAGCACACAAAAGAGTGAGAGCATGCATACTTTTTTTTAACAAGTTTATTACACGCAACAGCTCACTTATTCAATTCGTCAAATAGTACAATAATTGCCTAGGAAGTAGAGAGCAGAGAGAGAGAATCAGATGCTACATATTTTCATACTGTCATACCTTGTGCAACAAAATCCTCGATAAAAACTTAATTTCAACATGTGTATACTCACGAGAAATTTAGGAAAGTCCAAGTACAATTTAGAGGAAAGGTGAATTGCATCACAAGATCAACGCGGTTCGCTCTAAGTTATACGGTATATGAAGTTGTAGAACATGTTTCTAACTCAACATTCAACAAGTTTGCAGTTACATACGACACGATATTATCTGAAGTTAAATGTTAGTGCTTATTATTCGAGTCAAGAGGGATATTGTGTCATTACTCTCTGAATGTGTTAAGCTTTGAGCAAGTAAATAAAGTGTCACCAAGATATATATTAAAATGATAGAGTAAGAACGTAAAGAGGAGGTACACACCTATCAAGAGCAGCCATGACGAGCCTCTATTAGAGCTAAGAAGTAGGAGATTTGACAATTTGGTGTTTCAATCACAAAATATTTGTGAATTTGCATCAGAATCTAAGGAGTTGACTGGGATTTTTCACCGCGTTTATGATAATGCTATGGTTGATATGCAAGAACACAAAACCAAAAGAAAAGAAAAATATTTGTTATCTCACGACGATGCTTCGTTGGAAGATATTAACGAGCTTCAAAGTCCTCTACGGGTGAGAATAAGAGGATGTTTGAAAAATAGATTGGGATCGAACATTGAAAAACAAATTGCAAATGCTGGAAAGAAAAAGAAAAAGAAAGCTTTAAGTGAGATAAAACTCATGTTCTTTAAATGGGAGAAATTGAGTTTGTGCATATTGTAAGAATCGAGGTTTTTACGTAAAACCGCTTAAGTAGAGTAGAATAATTTAATTTGCTCAAAATATGTTCAAAAATATAAAAATATTTTTTTAAATATAAAGGAGATATTCGGATTCAGTGGATTTTACTGAGTAGGAAAATGTCCTCTTTTGAAAATTTTTGCGTAAAAACACGTACTGATAGATTAGTCAGTAGTACCGGCTTAAGTTTGTCCAGTACTGCGTGAGAGAGAATAAAACAGTAGAAAACCTTACAGGAGTTTTTGAAATAACAAACCGGGCACTTATTCTAGAGGTTTTGGCCCAAAGTTAGGTCAAACGAACTAAAAACGTTACGCAATTGAACCGGGCTCAAGCCCAACACATATACACCCTTTAATGAGCCTTTTTTTCAGCTCATAACACCCACACACAAAAAAAGAGGCATTGGTTTTTAGAGAGGAGAGGAAGAAGAAGAGCACTATTCACTCTCTTCTTCTTTGAGCCATAACTT
Organism: Arachis stenosperma; assembly: GCF_014773155.1. Classification (NCBI taxonomy): domain Eukaryota; kingdom Viridiplantae; phylum Streptophyta; class Magnoliopsida; order Fabales; family Fabaceae; genus Arachis; species Arachis stenosperma. Next base: position 105,581,432 of record NC_080379.1, on the reverse strand, counting down.
GAGCTACGGTGCTCCGATTGACAAGCCGTTTACGATCACGCAAAGCTCTCGTCGAGCCCGTTTTTTCTAGCTAAACAAAGTGGTAAGAAACTCACTCTTCCCTTCCTAGTTTTTTTCGCCCTATGTCATTTTTGAAAATGACTTTTGGGTTGTTGTTTTTCATGGTATAGCGTGTTCTTGGTGTTGTTTGGTGTTGAGTGAAGGCTTGAAAGCTTGTGGTGAGGTGGTTTTGTGCGTGGCGGATAATCGGTTAAGGTATGGTTTCGGTTTTCTTTATGTAATATATAATGTTTCGTGAAACTTAGGCTAGTGACCCTTAAGATAGGTTTGAATGAATGTGATTGTATGATTAATTATATATAAACTAGAGTGAGACCCGCGTAATGCGCGGAGAGGTAGATTACTTATATTATAAATAGATTTTAATAAATATTATATTAAAAATATTTTAGAGAATATATTATAAATAGATTTTGAATTTATTTATTTTTAAAAAAGACATAGGTTATTTATATTAGAGTTATACAAAACTGCATTTTCATTTTTTTTTCATTTTTCAATTTGCATTAATTGCTACATTTTGTCTTTTTTGTATTTTTTTATAAAAAATTAAAAAATGAATGAATGAGAATGAAAAACATATAAAAATGTTATATTAAATTTATGAAATTTTTGACAATTAGTATGAGATATTAAGAAATGAAGAGTAATAAGAGTCTTAATATGTATAAGTTGTAGAATTTAAATAGTTATAACTGAAATTTTTTATAATTTTTATTATTATGACACTTTTAATGTATGGTTATTGCATTTAATTAGTACCTGATGTTTCAATTTAAATATTTGTAACTGAAATTTTTTATTATTATTATTATTATGACACATTTAATGTATGTTTATTGCATTTAATTAGTACCTGATGTTTCAATTAAATAATTATAGATAAGAGTTTTTTGTTTTAATTTTTTTAAACATTTTACTAAATAGTGATTGGTTGATTTTCATCTTTTGCCATGTCATTAGAATTGCTGATGTGGCATCGTTAGCAAAGAAAAGATGGCTTAAACTTATTATGGAGAAAGTTAGTATCAACTTTTATAGATTATAAATAGATGTTATGCTTGATGATGGTTTGGATGGAGGTTGAATGAGTTTGAACATGATGACATATATGTTGGTAGATGATGATTATTGATGGGTATGATAACTTTGATGAGTTATGATGGTGGGTGTTGAGGTATGAAGATGGATGTTGATGATGAGTTGTTATTGTTGGTTATTGTGGTTCATGTTGAAAATAAGTGAGTGAGGAGGTTTGATGAATTAGATGGATTGATTGATGATAATGGAACTAATTGGATGAAAGATTTGATATATATAGCATTGATGATTGTTGGAAATATTGAATGGTGGTATTGAGGAATTGTGATGTGAATTTAGGTTGAATTTAGAGTTGGATGATATGAGTATTAAATGGTTTAGATGATTGAATGCTTGATTAGGCTGAATAATATTTGGTATGAATTCTTGAGTGATTTTGGTATTGTTGGGGTTGTGAGTAATTGGTTGTGAATTGAGGAATTTGGTAAATTTGAGTTTTTAAGGTTTTTGGTAAAAAAACGAATTTTGTGCCAATTTTGGCAGATCATATCTTGAGATTCAGTTTTCGAAATTGAATAAATTTTGTATCAAATAAAAGATCATTCAAAGAGCTTTAAAATTGTATAGATTTTGTGGAAATCAGAATTTAGTAGAAAAATATATGATCATTAAAAGTTGGTGTCAAAAATCTGAATTATGTGACGTTGCTGAAAATTGTGAGCTCTGATTTTTGTGCACACGCACACACCTGTGCCTACGCTACGAGCAGAACGAGTGTTGTGACTCGTGCGTATGCACAACATCATGCGTACGCACAAGCTGGGAAGAACCTTCTATTGAGGGTGTCCGCACGTATTCATGTATATACACACGTTGAGAAAACTATTCTGGTGCATGCGTACGCACAATCCTGTGTGTACGCACAACTCTATGCATACGCACAAGCCCTGTTTTCCATCTAAAACCCTGTTTTTAACTGCTTTACCTTCCTAGCAAGCTTGCAAACTTTCGTAACACTTGTTTAAAAATTTTTTTTGCTAGTATTTAGATTTTGAATCAAGGGAGAACACAATAAGTGAATTAAAAGGTGTATTTTTGGTTATGAGTTTAGAAGACGGAGATTTAGGTTTCTGAAGTTGTGGGTGAGCGGGAAAAATACTATATTGAGGATGGCTAAGAGGACTTGAGAGGTGATGATAGTTGATGGTAAATTTAAGAAAATGGAAACTAATGATGGTTATGATGAGTTCAGGACTCAGACAGGAATAATGAACTTGTTGAATGTTGAAAGTGTGTCAGGCACTATATCCTTGGGTTAAGTACGATAGTGTGTAGGGCACTATATCCCTGGGTTGAATGATGATTGATAACCTTTTCTGCTGCAACAGTGTGCCAGGCACTATATCCTTGGGTTAAGCATGCAAGTGTGTCAGGCACTATATATTTGGGTTAAGTATGAGAGTGTACAGGATACTATATCCCTGGTGTGGCAGAAAAACTACATCCGAAAGGGTGTGTTGGGTTGACATTTATGGACCGACAAGTGATATCACGAGCCAATAGGACAGGCATACATCATATGCATCTTCTACATGTTTGTTTGCTTTGTTTAATTTCTATTGTGCCTAACAGTATCATATGCCTACTTGTTAAGTGTTCTACATGCCGTATATGTACTTTACTTGTGCTTTACTTGTTTACATTACTTGTTTTCTTTTTACTGGTTTTGAGGAGGCTCGGTAGGCAGTAGCGATGAGATTGCATGGAGGGTAGGTTGGCGAAGGCTATGGGATACAGCGGTGTGATTGGTATTAATTTGAAATCCCCTAAGTTTAGATAACCTTGTTTATGGTTTATGATTTAAGTTATTTATTTATTAAGCTTGAATATCTGTTTGATGTGAAGTTTTAGGATTGCCTTTGGCATCCCGGAACCTTATATCTTATATATTGGGCACTGTTACCATGCTGAGAAGCTCCGGTTCTCGAGTTAAGACTCAAAGTGGTCCCTGGAGTTACACTCGAACCTCAAAGTAATCCCCAAACTTAATAGTTACCCAATTTCATCTCTGAAGTTGCACGTTGGGACCCATAGTCGTCTTTCTAGCAATTTCCATCCACTTGGCTCCACCGAAAATCTGATCTGTACTCCTCTATGACACGCTAGCAAAGAAACGACTAGCTGATATGGAAGAGTAAATATTTTTTATTCAATTTGGTCCCTTAAATTGAATTTAAAATCCCTAATCCCCAATTTTGAAGATCACTGTCTGCATTGCTCACTCTCTTCTCCTCTCTTCACTCTTCTCCATCTTTAAAGGCCCACGGTTATTGTAAAACTCGGTTAATTAACAGCTAATTAACCCATAAATGAGAATTATTCTAGAAAGTGCAAAATGTGATTTTTATGGCTAAATGTGATAGAGGAGATTGAGACGAGAATTTCGGTACCAATTTTATAGAAATCGGACCAAGATTGGACCGAATAGGCCAAACCGGGTCAACCGGACCCAAAGTGGGCCCTTGGCCCAACTAAACTAAACCAAAATCATAGTTTTCAGCACTCTCTCTCCTCATTTGACACTCACACACGCTGAAATGGTGGAGGGAGGAGAAGAATACTCTCTCAAACTTCTATCTCTCACTTGATCTTCAAACCACCATAACTTTTGATCTAGAGCTCCGATTGCCGCACCGTTTGCGACCACGCGTTCACCGTGAAGAGCTCTACAAAACTCATACAATTAATCTTGAGGTAAGCTACATTTTGCTCTTCGAATTTCCAGCTTTGATTTCGAGTTTCATGAGCAAAAATATTGAGATTTTGGGCTCTTTGATGTTATAGGACCCAACTCTCTTGAGGGAGAAGGTTAATCTTGTCTTCTTGGACCTTGGGTGTGATAAGATTCTCAACCCTAGTATAATTTGTTGTTCTATGATGTTTGGGTATTGAGATGTTGTGTATGGTATGATGATTGTGGCTTAGGTTGTGTATGTGTGAATATTGGAGCTTGATTAGTGATATTGAAAAGCTTGAAAAGGGATTTGGTGGTGAAAAATCTATTCTTGGAAGTATTAAGGCCTTGAGAGCTTGAGGAAAAAGTGGTTTGGAAGAGCTCTGGTTGAGCTTGGGAAATCGGCTAAGGTATGGTCTCGGTTTCCCGTATATAATATGTAATGTGGTAGGAAATACTTAGGCTAGAGGCCCTAAGATAGGCATTGAATTGTTGATGTTGTTGAATGGTTGAAATATATGATGTGGTCATATATGAGATGATGATTATTGATGCCTTAATGGTATGATGTATGAGAAATATGCATGTTGTGATATATGCTTGATGATTGATTATGGTTGAATTGTGGGTGGAACCATGTTGATGGTGAGTATGATATTGATTGTATACAATGATGATTTATTGGAATTGGTGTTGTTGAAAATTGGCATGAGGAAGAGTATATGATATGTCAATGTGTTTGAGTTTGAGCCACTTGGGTGAAGTGGGTAAAAATGATGGGATAGTGATTTTGGTGAATTGTGGTAAAGTGTCAATGTGTGAGTTGAGGAGGCTTGATGTTGAATTTAATATATTTTGATTGATTTCAAAGAAAATGGATGAAATTAGCATGTTTTGATTGATTTTGAAAAGAGTTGAAAATGGCTTGTTTTGCAAATGGCACTTTGTGGTTTTGTATGAAAAACATAGTTTTTGTGCATACTTTGATGGGACATAACTTGGACTACGGATCTCTGTTTTGTGCCAAATCTGTTTAGAAATGAAGTTGGATCCGGGATGTCCATACCGTTCGAAGAATGGGTGAAAAACGATTTAAAATGAGAAAGTTATGTCCGTTGGAAGATTGGGAGTTGAATCTGTGAATTCTGTAGCTTTTAACTTAGAAAATTTTTAGCAGAATGACCCCCGCGCGTAGGCGCACTTGGCGCGTACGCGCCGTTCTTCTAGAAAGCGCCATCCACGCATGCGCGTGGTGTGCACGGGCGCGCTGATGTGCTGCACCCAATGCCCAGCCATTTTCTAGAGAGTTGTGCCAGAACTGTGCCAATTTTGTGCCTGGGGCACGAGAGCACCCACGCGTACGCGTGGCTGACGCGTAAAGCGTGCATGACGCATATGCGTCGATGAGTTTTGTGGCCATCCACGCGTGCGCGTGGAGTGCGCGTACGCGTGGCCTTATTTTCATCCCAAAGTTGATTTTTGAGTTTTAAAAGCCAAATTTCATACTTCCAAGCCCCCGATCTCACCACTTATGTCTTAAATCATTATGATATGCCTAGCAATAAGAAAAGGAGCTAGGGGATGTGGTAACTTGTGGTGGACGAAATTGTGATTTATACTTTCACACAACTCGAATAATCCCCGGTAATGGCTCCAAAAACTTGGTGCACAATACCATGGCTTACATACATTCTTCACAACTTCGTTCAACTAACCAGCAAGTGTACTGGGTCGTCCAAGTAATAAACCTTACGCGAGTAAGGGTCGATCCCACAGAGATTGTTGGTATGAAGCAAGCTATGGTCACCTTGTAAATCTCAGTTAGGCAGATTAAAATTTGTTTATGGATTTTCGAATAATTAATAATAAATAGAAAATAAAAAGGGATAGAAATACTTATGTAAATCAATAGTGGAAATTTCAGATAGGCGTATGGAGGTGCTGTGCTCCTCTTGAATCTCTACTTTCTTATTACATTCATCCAATCCTTCTTACTCCTTTCCATGGCAAGCTGTATGTAGGGCATCACCGTTGTCAATGGCTACATCCCATCCTCTCAGTGAAAACGTTCCTATGCTCTGTCACAGCACGGCTAATCATCTGTCGGTTCTCAATCAGGTTGGAATAGAATCCCTTGATTCTTTTGCGCTTGTCATCACGCCCAGCCTTCAGGAGTTTGAAGCTCGTCACAGTCATTCAATCCCAGAATCCTACTCGGAATACCATAGACAAGGTTTAGACTTTCCGGATCCTCATGAATGCCGCCATCTATCTAGCTTATACCACGAAGATTCTGTTGGGGAATCTAAGAGATATGCGCCCGGCCTAAGGTAGAACGGAAGTGGTTGTCAATCACGCGCGTTCATAGGTGAGAATGATGATGAGTGTCACGGATCATCACATTCATCAAAGTGTTGTGCAACGTATATCTTGGAATAAGAATAAGAGAGAATTGAATAAAAAGTAACAGTAATTGTATTGAAACTTGAGGTACAGCAGAGCTCCACACCCTTAATCTATGGTGTGCAGAAACTCCACTGTTGAAAATACATAAGTAAAAGGTTCAGGCATGGCCGAATGGCCAGCCCCCATAGTCTAAGGACTAGGTGTCCAGAGATTGTCAAATACACTAGTAAAAAGTCCTATTTATAATAAACTAGCTACTAGGGTTTACATGAGTAAGTAATTGATGCATAAATCCACTTCCGGGGCCCACTTGGTGTATGTTTGGGCTGAGCTTGATCTATCCACGAGCTGAGGCATTTATTGGAGTTGAACTCCAAGTTATAACGTGTTTTGGGCGTTCAACTCCGGATCATGACGTGTTTCTGGCGTTTAACTCCAGACAGCAGCATGTACTTGGCGTTCAACGCCAAGTTACGTCGTCAATTTCCGAATAAAGTATGGACTATTATATATTGCTGGAAAGCTCTAGATGTCTACTTTCCAACGCCATTAAGAGCGCGCCATTTGGAGTTCTGTAGCTCCAGAAAATCCATTTCGAATGCAGGGAGGTCAGATTCCAACAGCATCAGCAGTCCTTTTGTCAGACTTTTTCAGAGTTTTGCTCAAGTCCCTCAATTTCAGCCAGAAATTACCTGAAATCACAGAAAAACATACAAACTCATAGTAAAGTCCAGAAATGTGAATTTAACATAAAAACTAATGAAAACATCCCTAAAAGTAGCTCAAACTTACTAAAAACTACCTAAAAACAATGCCAAAAAGCGTATAAATTATCCGCTCATCACAACACCAAACTTAAATTGTTGCTTGTCCCCAAGCAACTGAAAATCAATTAGCATAAAAAGAAGAGAATATACTATAAATTTCAAATTATCGATGAATATTAATTATAATTAGATGAGCGGGACTTGTAGCTTTTTGCTTCTGAACAGTTTTGGCATCTCACTTTTTCCTTTGAAGTTCAGAGTGATTGGCGTCTCTGGGAACTTAGAATTTTGGATAGCGTTATTGACTTTCCTAGTTAAGCATGTTGATTCTTGAACACAGCTACTTATGAGTCTTGGCCGTGGCCCTAAGCACTTTGTCTTCCAGTATTACCACCAGATACATAAATGACACAGACACATAACTGGGTGAACCTTTTCAGATTGTGACTCAGCTTTGCTAGAGTCCCCAGTTAGTGGTGTCCAGAGCTCTTAAGCACACTCTTTTGCTTTGGATCACGACTTTAACCATTCAGTCTCAAGCTTTTCACTTGGACCTTCATGGCACAAGCACATGGTTAGGGACAACTTGATTTAGCCGCTTAGGCCTGGATTTAATTTCCTTGGGCCCTCCTATCCATTGATGCTCAAAGCCTTGGATCCTTTTTACCCTTGCCTTTTGGTTTTAAGGGCTATTGGCTTTTTCTGCTTGCTTTTTCTTTTTCTTTTTATATTTTTTTTGCCATTTTTTTTCTTTTTTTTTCACAAGCTTTTGCTTTTTCACTGCTTTTTCTTGCTTCAATAATCAATTTCATGATTTTTCAGATTATCAATAACATTTCTCTTTGTTCATCATTCTTTCAAGAGCCAACAATTTTAACACTCATAAACAACAAGATCAAAAATATGCACTGTTCAAGCATTCATTCAGAAAACAAAAAGTATTGTCACCACATCAATATAATTAAACTAAATTCAAGGATAAATTCGAAATTCATGTACTTCTTGTTCTTTTGAATTAAAACATTTTTCTTTTAAGAGAGGTGAAGGATTCATGGAATTATTCATAATCTTTAAGGCATAGTTACTACGTACTAATGATCATGAAGTAGAGACATAAAATATAGATAAACATGAAGGATAAAAACCGAAAAAATAGAGAAAATAAGAACAAGGAATGAGTCCACCTGAGTGAGGGTGGCGCCTTCTTGAAGATCCAATGGTGCTTTTTGAGCTCCTTTATGTCTCTTCCTTGCTTCTGTTGCATGATCCATAGTGATTTTGGTGTTCCTATCCTTAGTTGCTTCCAGTAATTATGTGGAGGAACATGTATCCCCTGAGGTATCTCAGGGATTTCTTGATTTGCAGTCAAATATTCTACCACTGAGCTATAGACCCTTTAGATGAGTCTTTCCATCTCCCATGACTCGGAGGTGGAAGCTTTTTGTCTTTCCTTTTTCTATTTTTTTTCTTTTTTTTTTTTGAGGTTTCTTTGAATTGTTGATTTTTTAGTTTCTCTTGACTTCCTCTTCAGAGTCCTTTCAGGTTCATGATCTGCTTCAATAAGAATTTCTTGTCCTTGCTCCTGCTCATATAGGGAAGAAGAGAACAAGAGAAGAAAGAGGAATCCTCTATGTCACAGTAAAGAGGTTCCTTATTGTTAGTAGAAGAAGAAAGGAATAAAAGTGGAGAATCCAATCACAATGGTGAGGATAGAGGCAGTGATTGGAGATGAAGAGAGGTGAAGAGAAGTGTTAGTAAATAAATAAAATAAATAGAAAGAGATGAGGGGGAGAGAAATTCGAAAATAATTTTGAAAAATGGGTTAGTAATTTTCGAAAATTAAAACTAAAATTTGAAACAATTAATTAATTAAAAAGAATTTTTGAAAAAGAGGGAGGTATTTTCAAAAATTAGAGAGGGAAAAGTAGTTAGGTGGTTTTGAAAAAGATAAGAAACAAACAAAAAGTTAATTAGTTAGTTGAAAAAAAGATATTAAAATCAATTTTGAAAAGATAAGAAGATAAGAAGTTAGAAAAGATATTTTAAAAATTTTTTTGAAAAAGATAAAATTTTGAAAAAAAATATGATATAAAAGATATGATTTAAAAAGATATGGTTTTGAAAAGATAAGATTGAATTTAGTTTTGAAAAAGATTTGAATTTTAAAATCACAATTAATGACTTGACTCACAAGAAATCACAAGATATGATTCTAGAACTTAAAATTTGAATCTTTCTTAACAAGAAAGTAACAAACTTGAAATTTTTGAATCAAAACATTAATTTTTGATGCAATTTTCGAAAATATGATGTAAAGATAAGAAAAAGATTTTGAAAAAGATTTTTGAAATTTTCGAAAATGATGAAAAAATGAAAAAGATATGATTTTTGAAAAAGATTTTAAAAAGATAAGATTTAAAAAGATAAGATATTTTTTTTTATTTTTGAAAATTTTTTTTTGATGAGAGAGAAAAACACTAAAAATACTCAATGCATGAAAATTTTGGATCAAAACACATCATGCATGCAAGAACACTATGAATGTCAAGATGAACACCAAGAACACTTTGAAGATCATGATGAACATCAAGAACATATTTTTGAAAAATTTTCAAGAAAAGAAAACATGCAAGACACCAAACTTAGAAATTTTTCATGTTTAGACTCTATGAATGCAAGAATGCATATGAAAAACACCATACAACACAAAACAAGAAAATATGAAGATCAAACAAGAAAGTTCATCAAGAACAACTTGAAGATCATGATGAACACTATGAATGCATGAATTTTTTCGAAAATTTTATGCAAGAAAAAGATGAACATGCAATTGACACCAAACTTATGACTTGACACAAGACTCAAACAAGAAACACAAAATATTTTTTTATGATTTTCTAATTTTTTGTATTTTATTTGATTTTTTTCGTAAAATAAATAGGAAAAATAAAATAAGAAATTCAAAAATTTTTAATATGAATTCCAGGAATCTTCGCAATGTTAGTTTAAAGCTCCAGTCCAGGAATTAGACATGGCTTAATAGCCAGCCAAGCTTTTGTGAAAGCCCCGGTCCAAAACACTAGACATGACCAATGGCCAGCCAAGCTTTAGCATACAGCCAATAATCAAATTAGCTTGCCTCTATGAAGATGGTTTTGAAGCCTCAGTCCAAAAGAATTTAGACATGGCTTTACAGCCAGCCAGGCTTCAACATGCTTCATGAAACTCTAGAATGCATATTAAAAAATTTTTTGAATAATTTTCGAAAATAGGGAGAAGATTTTGAAAATATTTTCGAAATTTTTTTTTAATAAAATAAAAATTACCTAATCTGAGCAACAAGATGAACCGTCAGTTGTCCATACTCGAACAATCCCCGGCAACGGCGCCAAAAACTTGGTGGACGAAATTGTGATTTATACTTTCACACAACTCGAATAATCCCCGGTAATGGCTCCAAAAACTTGGTGCACAATACCATGGCTTACATACATTCTTCACAACTTCGTTCAACTAACCAGCAAGTGTACTGGGTCGTCCAAGTAATAAACCTTACGCGAGTAAGAGTCTATCCCACAGAGATTGTTGGTATGAAGCAAGCTATGGTCACCTTGTAAATCTCAGTTAGGCAGATTAAAATTTGTTTATGGATTTTCGAATAATTAATAATAAATAGAAAATAAAAAGGGATAGAAATACTTATGTAAATCAATAGTGGAAATTTCAGATAGGCGTATGGAGGTGCTGTGCTCCTCTTGAATCTCTACTTTCTTATTACATTCATCCAATCCTTCTTACTCCTTTCCATGGCAAGCTGTATGTAGGGCATCACCATTGTCAATGGCTACATCCCATCCTCTCAGTGAAAACGTTCCTATGCTCTGTCACAGCACGGCTAATCATCTGTCGGTTCTTAATCAGGTTGGAATAGAATCCCTTGATTCTTTTGCGCTTGTCATCACGCCCAGCCTTCAGGAGTTTAAAGCTCGTCACAGTCATTCAATCCCAGAATCCTACTCGGAATACCATAGACAAGGTTTAGACTTTCCGGATCCTCATGAATGCCGCCATCTATCTAGCTTATACCACGAAGATTCTGTTGGGGAATCTAAGAGATATGCGCCCGGCCTAAGGTAGAACGGAAGTGGTTGTCAATCACGCGCGTTCATAGGTGAGAATGATGATGAGTGTCACGGATCATCACATTCATCAAAGTGTTGTGCAACGTATATCTTGGAATAAGAATAAGAGAGAATTGAATAAAAAGTAACAGTAATTGTATTGAAACTTGAGGTACAGCAGAGCTCCACACCCTTAATCTATGGTGTGCAGAAACTCCACTGTTGAAAATACATAAGTAAAAGGTTCAGGCATGGCCGAATGGCCAGCCCCCATAGTCTAAGGACTAGGTGTCCAGAGATTGTCAAATACACTAGTAAAAAGTCCTATTTATAATAAACTAGCTACTAGGGTTTACATGAGTAAGTAATTGATGCATAAATCCACTTCCGGGGCCCACTTGGTGTATGTTTGGGCTGAGCTTGATCTATCCACGAGCTGAGGTGTTTATTGGAGTTGAACTCCAAGTTATAACGTATTTTGGGCGTTCAACTCCGGATCATGACGTGTTTCTGGCGTTTAACTCCAGACAGCAGCATGTACTTGGCGTTCAACGCCAAGTTACGTTGTCAATTTCCGAATAAAGTATGGACTATTATATATTGCTGGAAAGCTCTAGATGTCTACTTTCCAACGCCGTTGAGAGCGCGCCATTTGGAGTTCTGTAGCTCCAGAAAATCTATTTCGAGTGCAGGGAGGTCAGATTCCAACAGCATCAGCAGTCCTTTTGTCAGACTTTTTCAGAGTTTTGCTCAAGTCCCTCAATTTCAGCCAGAAATTACCTGAAATCACAGAAAAATACACAAACTCATAGTAAAGTCCAGAAATGTGAATTTAACATAAAAACTAATGAAAACATCCCTAAAAGTAGCTCAAACTTACTAAAAACTACCTAAAAACAATGCCAAAAAGCGTATAAATTATCCGCTCATCAACTTGTGAGTGAAGCAAGGGAAAAATGAATGATCAATGAGGATCAAAGATGATTATGTGAGATGCGGAGGATGGTGGTAGAAGTGCTTGTTATGCCATGGGCCGAAGGGCCATAATTGTTAATGAATTGGCTGGTTATGGATTTAACTGTGAGTCGGATGGCTAGATTATTGCCGTGTTACGGCGGAGCCATGATTATGGCTAAGTATAAATGCATATATGCTGTTGAATGAATTGTGAATGTTGCACTTCCACTGTTGGAAATGAGAGTTTCCCTGGAAGGAAGCAGTGACTAGCCACCACGTGCTCAAGGTTGAGACTCGAAGCTCTTTTGACCCTATGTCGTCAGGGTGGCCGGGCACTGTGAAAGCCCCGGATGAGCTCACCCCCGTAAATATTGACCAGTGAGTGTGATGGATATGGATCATGATTATGATCAAATTTATATTGAGTATAACTCGAGTTGGGGAGACATGACAGAGGCACAGTCCAATGGTTAGCTACCAGGACTTGTTGGGTTGGCTCTATAACCGACAGATGATATCATCAGCCACTAGGGACAGGCATTCATCATATGCATACTATATGAATTGTTTGAGATTGCCTATTTGACTGCATATTACTTGCTAATTGTCTAAATTCTTTATTTGTTCCTATTTGTATATTTCTTGTTTGATATAACTGTGTTTGCTATATTATACTCCTGCTGGTGGTTGGGAGGTCTGAAGGAATTGGAAAGAGAAGTATTAGTTAGACTGAAGAATCTTTAGTCAGTCGCTACTTAAGGTTTAGCTTGTTTATAAGCTTTGTTATTATCTGAAGGAAGTTATAGGATTGCCTTTGGCTTTTCTCTATTATTATGTATTATATATGTGGAAGCTGTTACTATGCTGGGGACCTCTGGTTCTCACCCATGCGGATTTTGTGGTTTTCATATGCAGGACGTGAGGTTTCCCGCTGAGGCATGCTGGAGACTTCTAGATTTGCGAAGATCCTTTGTTCTCGGGACTATGTTTTGATTTATATGTTTTGCTTAGATACTTTTATCTCCGTTAAATAATACAAACTGTGATGACTCCTCTTATGGGAGATTTTGGAGAATAGGTTTCTGTATTTGTGTCCCTTTGGGTTTCCTTTGGGGTTTTCCTTATTTTATCATATGTATATATTGCTATGCTCAGACCGGTTATCTTCGCAGCCGGATTTTGAGTCTTGATATTCCTGTTTTTGACACTCCTTTGTATATATATAATCTCGCGTTGGTTTATCCTTGTTCGTTACGTTATCGATCGGAGTGTTGCGCTTTCGAGTTGTGATTTTTGTTTACCCCTTTTTCTACAAAGGCTCCTAGTTATAATCAATCATTCATACTACTATACGTACTAAATTTTTATTTTAGATGTCGTAATACCTTGTCATCTCTGAATTATGACTTAAGCATAAGACTCTGTATGGTAGGGTGTTACAGTTATGGCTAGCGCAAGCAATGCTGCTAGAAGCTCGAACAACCCACGATCTTTTGGAAGCATCATGAGGAGAATGACTAATAACAGAGATTCGCGTTTACTAGAATGGTGTGATGGCGGGTTGAGACCAGTGTTGCGATGGTCTGTGATGGATTCTAACCCAAGAAAATCGTTCGTCGGTTGCCCAAACTACAATGTAAGTAACAGGTGGTGTGGGTGAATCAGTTTTTTGTTTGCTATATTTCTGGGTATGAACTTGGCTAATTCAATTTCTTGTTTCATGGATGCAGACTTTAGGTAATAGGTGGTGTGGGTTATTTCTATAGGTAGATAAAATTTTGATAGAAGATATGATAACATGTGATGGTAGAACAAGCCCTTCAGTTGACAATGAACAATGGAAGATGAAGATTGTTTGAAAACTTGGAAGGCTAGAGTCTGAAGTTAGAGTTCTAAAATTGGATGGGATTTTGTTGTTTGTATTTATGCTACTGATTATAGGAACTGTTCTTCTGTTAAAGCTAGATAGACAATTTAGCCAATTGTATCTGACAAAAAATAAATGACATGTTATATGCACATGTTATTTCTGTACCTGTACATGTCTTTTTATTTGAAACAAATACAAATTAAAGTAAACAACATTACTGTGCTCGCATATTTTGGCAATTGGAGAAAAAGTATGAAATAGTAATTCATGCATCCATATTATAATACTTGTCCATAATATAATGAAACACAGCCAAAACATTGTTCACCCATAAACATTGTTCATCCATGTCAAAGTTTTCATAATTAACCTTACAAAGCCATAAATTCATAGTATCCTAATTAAGACAAGATTAAAAGTATATAATCCAAACAAAATAGATGGACAAAAACACTAATTGTTCCATATACATAATAATCTAAGTCTTCATTTCTTGATTCTGGGTGGTCTGAATCCAGGGTTAGGCACAAACTTCATGAAGTTTGCAAGCCTTGTAGCAGTCTCCTGTGTTTCACCTTGCATAGGATTAGGTGGAGAATTTCTTGGTGGTTAAGTGCTAGCTGGTGGGGGATTAGGTGGAGAATTTCTTGGTGGTTGAGTGCTAGCTGGTGGGGTGGCAGCAGGTGGAGTGTTGTCTGATGGATTGCTGCTTCTTGAAGTGGATAAGGCCCTGATTCAACATACACAGTAGGTGTAAGACTTGTTATTAGACATCAAAATAGTTCCTAAATTGCATAAATGACATCTAATTGGTCCCTAAATTTTCATAAGTGACATCTAATTGGTCTCTAAACTTTCATAAGTGATATCTATTTGGTTTTTTTTTCAACCATTTAAACATGTCGAATTAGTCCTCATCTATATCATCAGCACATTGTAAAACATGTATAAACAGTAGTCTCATATATATATATGCAGAAGTCTAACAACTATGGAAATGAATAGTTAATACTGTAGTAAAAAATAACAGCCAAATAATAAACTAATTACAGCAGCCAAATAATTGGTGATTTACATTTACTTCACTTATAGTCTTATATAATTCAACCTTTTCTACATTTCTTTCAGGTACTTTTATTATGTGGTAAGGATGATTTTGAACATGGTATCAAAATCTTATCAACCACCATGAATTCCTAATCTTCTGCCGCATTTAGCTTTCCCTGTAGCAAATTTATTTCCATCTAAAACCATAATATATCAGTATCTATATATGAAGTTTATAGGATTAGATAGAAACATAGCAGGGGTTAGTTCCACTTTATTTTATTTAGACCACAAGAAGAAATAAAATTTATTATATGTATGTGCTGCCTAAATTATCCAACATATGCTAAAGAGTAACTGAATGTTTCAATGAATCCTCTGGAAAAATGGTTATCTAAATAACAACGACAACAACAAGCACAATTTTAAAACAGTGTTTAGTTCTGCAATAACAATGATCATATGATAGATTAGGCTACAAGTCTAAAGTTTTAACTGTTAACATAAAGAAAATAATATCAATGACATGGCATGCACTCAATCAAAAGATCAACAATTTAATTCAAAACACAGCAAAGATTTTTGGAGACCATGTCATTAGTAAGAATTAATATTCCTTTTTTACTTTGCATTTAATAAAAAAGGTTATCAATGCTGGCACCAGCAAGCACAACTGCACAAGCACTTTCTTAATTAATATGTTGATTAACACTAACTCTAACAATAGACTAATTACACACACCAGTTATATAACAATTAATGAAGACAATCAATGAGCCAAGTATTAGTTGTACATAATAAACTTAACTTAATTACACACCTTTTGTATATTTGATATAAATACCTTAAGAAAAAGCCAAAAATTAATGAAATCTAAAATTGACCAGAAATTAGGATAATAACTCTCCACGATCAATGCCTTAGTTCATTATTTTCGAATAGTGGATCCAAGTGTTGATAAATGCCTACATTTCTGCAAACATATATCTCTTATTTTACTTTATAGTAGACCCTACGCACAAATTACTATATTGCATGATTAGCCACATTTCATGCAGCAATCATAGTTCAAATATATAAAAGCTTTCCAAGATCTCCATAAGAACTTAAGGTTTTGAGAGAGTATGCTAATGAGATAGTAATAGATCCTCTTTGACCAAGTGGTCAAATGTTCAATCCTTTTTACCCTCCTTCTTCATAAATAAGTTCAAATTTAACAAATGGTAAATAGGTTTATGTATTTTGCATTATTTGATAAATCCATTTCAATGATTCCACTATACAACTTCTGCTTTCAGGCAAGTTCATTCTTTGACAATGCGTTCTTAATAACAAAAGATAAAATGACAGTCAAAATAATACTGGTATAAAAAGGAAAACAAGATTTAAACATAATTCAATTTTAAACACGTCAACAAAGGGTTTGAATAAGGAAACAAGAACCACATAAGGAAAACAAGATTACATACAAATTTTTTATGTTGTACAATTTTCCAAGCAATGCTGGTATGTTTTCACTGAGGGAGTTGCTTGATATATCCCTGCAGAATAGAAAATCATGAGTTTGATCTGTCACACTGGACCATCTTAATCTATGACTATGCAACTCAGGGGCACTAGACAACACTTATATATTCTCTTTAATTTTTTTTTATAGTTGGTCTCCTTGGTCTTGGGCCATTTTTTCTTCAAAAAATAAAAACAATGAACAAAGATTACAATGACCACAGTGCTTCACTTCTGACCCAAACAATTTTCAATGCAAAGCAAAACAAGGAGCACAAACCAAAAAGATAAATTCACAAACTTTGAAGTTGTGAAAGATTTCTTATTTCGCCTGGAATCATGCCATTATGGTAATGTTCTCAACTGTAAATACAGTAAACCCTAAACCATGAAAAACACAAGAAACTTAGTTATGAGCAAACCCTAGCAAATAGCACAAAACACAAGCATGCAACCCACACATTACACTCGAAGACAATCTATTCAAATATTGAAAACATCAAATTAACAACAATATAAAAAAAACAGAGCTATCTTATTATCATAATTTTTTTTCTTTTTTTTCTTTTTTTTCGTTACCTGTTTCAGAGAAACCAACCTTCAAAACTTTTTGTCTGATGAAGATGATGAAACCGATCCTCCAGAGTCTGGGTTTTCGATGAAAATCGCTGCGGCTACAACAATCGCTCAAACGTCATTGATGAGTGTAGGGTAGAAGAGAAGAGCTTTGTTTTGTGTTGTGTTTTGAGAGGGAGAGGTAATACGTTAGTTTAACGTTGAGGGAGTGGGGTTTTGAGAGTGAAACGAGTCATTTTCTTCCATTTACGCGCCACAACAATACTACGTCATTTTCTCTTTGCTAGCGTGTCACAGAGGAGTTCAGATCAAATTTCTAGTGGAGCTAGGTGGACAGAAATTGCTAGAAGGACGACTGTGGATCTCGGCGTGCAACTTCAGGGATGAAATTGGATAACTATTAAGTTCAGGGATTACTTTGAGGCTTGAGTGTAACTTCAAGGACCATTTTGAGTCTTAACTCTCGGTTCTCATATCATATGCTGTTGTTGTTTTTCAGATGCAGGTCGTAACCCACCTTGATGAGTTTGCGAATGGTGACAGAGCAGAGGATCTTTTGTTGCCTTTGTGTTTTGGTTATTATGTTGTTGTTCTCTCACTTTTGTTATCAAACTCTGTTGCTTTAGAGGCTTACTTTGAGAGATAAGTTGTATAAACTATTCTAACTCAGAAATTCTGTATTTTCTGTATGTAACTAGTTAGGTCTAAACTCCGCAAGCTATGACTAGAGTTCTTTTGTTTATCATAATTATATATATCTATCTTGACTATTATTATATTAAGTCTTATGTTGTACCTCGTGCCTTTACGTTTTAGTTGTCGTGTGTGAACGCTTCGCGTTTTGTAAATCCGTCTTATGAGATTTTGAGCTTTTATTCCTTCATCGGGCTTATAGTATTACTATTTCTTTCTATATTTATTACTGTATGAGCCTTAGAACTGTCGTGATACTTTGTTATCCTTTGCTTTACGGCTAGAGGTAAGGCTTAGGGTAACGGGGTGTTACACATGTTAATAGTTTTGCTAATATATGATTTACTTTTTGTAGTTGAACCATTTTTACGATGGTTCAGTGGTGCAGTCAAATTCCAGCCATTATCATGGACATATTATGAATTATCAATTAAGATATTCAAGAGAATAAGATAGATTTTTGGTGAGTTTATGAATCCATTTCGTTTTTATTTGACATAATTTCGGTGTAATCTACATAATATTCTTTTTTTATGAAAATGAGGTTTAGTATTTATATTTTCTTGTTTTATTTTAAAATTAGTTTCTTCAATTATTTGATGAAATTTATTTGTTTTAAATATACAGTGCATAGACAATTTAATATTTAAGTAGTGTAGAAATTCAACGTACAGAATTCGGTGATTATTTGAATAGTTTTTAGTGTATTCGAAAAGTAATTTCGTGTAATATAGAATTTATTCTTATTTTTCTACATTTTTTTAGCTTGGATTCATTCAGATTAACAACATTTTAATACAATACAGATAGGTTCATAGAAGTTTAATTTTGTAAAGAAAATTTATGAAAAACTTGAATTGAATATTTACAAAGATACAAAGTACGTGTTTGTTTCAACTATACATTGCACAAACAATTTAGTATACAATCAGTATAGACAATATTCAAACTATGTACTATCAATATCTCATGATTTCAATGTACAGTAAAGACTTAATAATGCAGCAGATGACTTGGATAGTTTGATGGCTTCAGATTCTTGAATGACTTTATTTTTGAGTTGATTCATTTCGTCAAATAGAATGAGTGAAACATATTCGACTCTAAAATGATAAACTTGTTCTTACAATTTAAAGAAATATTTTTTATTAAACTCTGTTAATTTATAATAGAGAGTTTTCTATTTTTAAAGATAGTTACCTGTTTCCAATTCTTCTATTAATATTTTTTCTTTTTGATCCTTTTTGGATCAATTATCTCCAGCCATTTCATCACATATATTGCATAATCTCATCTAAAAATAAAAATAAAATAATGCATTAAATAGGACAATAACAAAAAATACAGTAAAATTATTAAATAGAAACATTTGATACTGTGTTCACTACCCACTGATGTTGACGTATGGTGCTTCGACACCCTCATCCTTGTCTATCAAAGATTTTCTTCCGGCAAATACCCTCATTTGTGAAATTATGAAACCCCAAAAATCAAAACAAGCCAAGTATAAGAAACTTTATATTTAACACCAAATTACACCGAAATGAATAATTTCAACTTACAGAATTCAGTGTTTATTTGAATAGATTTTAGTGTATTCGGGAAGTAATTCGGTGTATTATAGAATTTATTCTTCTTTTTTAAAGAATTACCAATGCACCGTATTTCAAACAGACAGAAACAATAGAATTTATAGAGAAAACAGAAATTTGTATCAAATAAACAACTTACAACAAATTTATTAATTTCTATTCTGTCTTTTGAAAGAGATTTTTTGTTTAATGGGTCAAGGACATGAAATTTCTTCTTTTCAACATCCGCCATCCATATGCACCAATGCCGCACATAGAAAAATGGGGCAAATATCTGAAGTTTGGCCAGAAAAAACAATTTTTTTGTTTTAATTAGCACCTAATGTAATAATTATTTAAGCTTTATAAATGAAAGTTTACAAATGGATGGAATGCAAGCTTTTTCTTGTCTAAAAATGGGATGTAGTCTTGATAGTCTTTAATCTGGACGGGCTTGTTCATTTTTTATGAATGAACTTGCCCTCATGACTCGATAATACGACATTCTGCAAAATTTGTATAATACACCGAAAGAAACAGTTACAACCAAGGTTCTGAGAACCAGACCAGTCATCAAACCACTCTAGTCACTGGCTCATTGGTCTAACTGGTCCAACCGTAGTTCAATTGAAAAAACCATTTTAAAATAAAATAATAAAAAAATTATAAATAAACATCCTAAAATAAAATTATAGTCTAATATAAATCTTAAAATATCTTTCAAATTTAAAACACTACATAAAATATTATCTTCTAAATTAATAATCGACATAGTCTTAAATCTTAAAGATTGTCAGTACAATTAATCACTCAAAAAAAAATAATGATCAATTATCATGTCCTAACTAAACAACTTAAGGACCATGTCTGAAATAATTTTGCACAGCAACATAAGTATAATGAAAAATTTTCCAAAAAGTCCTCCTTCCTAAAAAGGATATGAGCTTTAAGTAGATACTCATAAAAGGAATTAACCCCCAGAAAATAATTCAGAAAACAATCCACACAAGAAATATATAGGTTAGTTCATGAGCATTTGTGGGTTAAGATGAAAGCATCATAGGGTATCAAACAGCATTACTATAAATAGTAGCAGCATGTTCAAATTAAAGTCAACGGACAATACAATTGCTAAGTTAGAAAACCCATCCTAAAAGATGAAAAGATTATCATAGTACCATCCTTGCCTGGTAATGTTCACTGGCACCAGAAAGTATGCCCTATTTTGGCATATATTGTTATTTCAGAGTAGATAGATAACATAAATTTTAATGATATGAAAGTCAATGTAATTATATCAATAGTTTTAATACAAAAAAGAATACTAATATGTGAACTGCACGTGTGCAAAATAACTAATTCCAATAGATGTTGCTCCTTTATCACTGGTGACTGGTAGTCTAAATAACTATTAACTATTTCTCAAGTCAAACTGCAGTAATCGGGTCTTCTCTTCTTAGTATTAAATATAAGTACCACTAAAGCAAGAAATCTAAAAATATCTTTTCTGAACACCAAGCTTTCTCTCGTGAAATACTTAAAAGGGAGATTGTACCTTGATCTTCAAGATTTTCTTTTCCAGAACACCTTTAAGCTCCTCAATTTCCTAATGATCCAAAAGAAAATTATCCAAATTAGAAACTTCAAAAACCCTAATTCTATAAAACAATGAACTTCAAGGGGGCTTTTAACAAAAGAAAGGGATATAAACGGCATGCATTTGGAGAATCAGAATTTAGAAACAGCAGCAACATAACAAAGCCATTTTCATCAATAATTTCAACAATGATATTGAAATCAGAGATCAGAAATCATAACAAAGCCATTTTTTATCAACAATGATATTGAAATCAGGAATCAAAAATAAAAAATCATAATAAAGTCATTTTCATCAATAATTTCAACAACACAAAATCCCTATAATAAAAAAAGAGCATAAAAGGAAAAATCCTGTAAGCACTGTCACTAACCTTCGACAGCGGTGGAGCTCAACGGAGAGCAGGACGATGACGAGACATCCTACGGCAAGACAACAGTGAGACGACGGTGAGCAGCTCGAACAGAAAAGCCACAGGAGTATGGACGCCGAGTAGAGCAAGAACAGAGGATTTGGTCTCAGAACCTTGGCAAAGAGGGAAGTTGCAGAGGCGCCGACAACCACGGATGGGTGGAACCATTGAAGAAGCTAGGGATTTGGTTTTGGGTTTTTGTCTTTTTGAACTTTGAAGAAGGAGGGTTCTTTGCTAATGCTGAGTGAGAGTGACAAACGCACGAAGGATGAGGGGTTGGGGGAAGGGGGCGTAACTCATGCATTGGTTTTTTTTTTTTAAAATATGCAAAATGACATCGTTTAAAAAGAACCTCCCGATTTTCGGTCCGGTCTAACTGGCCGAGTTTTTGGGCGGTTCTCTCTAATTAGCGATTTTACTCATATGACCGGACCATTTTCATCACCGGTTTTTAGTTGGACCAGTTGAACCAGCCAGTCTGGTTTTCAGAACTGTGGTTACAACAAATAATATATTTTAAAAATACACCAAAATTTTAATGTACTATAGCTTACCACAATATTAGGAGAGTATATGAGTTTTTCAAATCTTTCAATTTTTTGTTGTTCAAAATTTGATACATTATCGAGACAACCTATAAAAACAAAAAACCCAAACTTAATACATATATGACATAACTCATAAAAAAATCATTAATGTTATCAAATATTACCAGATTTTTTATATCTGGTTTGACTTTTAAAGAATCAAAGTGCATTCTGGTTATTTCCAGGTGAGATTCATGCTTTAGCTTAAAAATCTTTTCCCACATATTAGAGCATCCATCATCACTGGTACTGATATTTGTGACCCGGTAAAAGCATTTCTCCTTAAGACCGTCTGTTATTTTCTTTTGCCTCACAGGAGCTTTGAACTTATCAAGGAAGCTCAGTATAGGCTGCACCTTTTCTGGTGAGGGACTCTTTTGCTTAACATAATTTAATGCTGCTGCAACTCCAATATTCATGACCTTAACTAACTCTTCTAACTCTTCCATCAATATTGAGCTATCTTGAGATTTTCTCTTGTCAGTTGGTGGTTCACCCTCTTGAGTAAGTGTAGCTTCCTCACTTGATTGAGAAAAGCCAAAGCTAAATGATGGTGCAGAAAAATCATTCTTTAATGCAGCATTGGCAACCAACATTATTCCATCATTCACGACTTGTGAGGGTGGATGACTGCATGATGACAAAAAAATACTGAACAAGAATTTTATTAAGTAGAACTTACACATTAGTAGGAGCTACTTATTCATGAGATTCTTATTCAGGTTGTTGAGGTCTTGGAGGACTGCATAATTACAGAAAAAGAATTTAATTAATACAAGTAAATCAAGTACACCTCAATTCATATGAAATACACCAAAATACAAACCAAATACATCGCTATTTAAAAAGACATGTAACTCAATAAAACATCCACAAAATGACACCAGAAGCACTACAACAAATTTCTATGGACTAGTTACAACAAATACATCAACAACGTCCCTCAAAATAGACAAAATCAATATTTTATTGCCTAGTTACAATAAAAAGAGACAACAACACCAAGTGCACCTCAAAACAGAAGTAATACACCGAAAGAGAAACTAAATACACCGAAAATATTAGAAAAAGAATTTAAGTAATACTTATGCAATAATAGTTTCTTCTTCTATATCTTCCTCTCCGAAAGACTTTTTCAACAGTTTGTTGATTTTGGGAAGGGCTTGAGGCAGGTGTTTCCAAAGGAGGAACACATACTTAAAGTGGAACTCTAAGAAAAACAAAAATAAAAAATTTAATATAGAGTAAATATTCAGGTGCAAATGAATAACTCAATGAATAGAACATTGTAAGTGAATTGGAAAACTAACATGGCCAATGGTTCCGATTGAGAATGAGTCTGTTTTCGAAGAACAATCATTTTTCTTTTAGGATTATCATCTATTATTCCTTTCTGATCAGGGGTTAGTTCATTCAATGATTCTTCTTGTTCTTTGAATCTGAAATACACCGAAATCAACTTCAACTACACCTCAAGCATTCAATAAAAATACAACTTCTGTTGTATGAGAACTTACATAATTACATTTTTTTCTTTTTTTTTCTTGTCTTTTTTTTTCTTGTATAACATCTTAAAGAGCGTTTTTTTTTCCTAAAAAAATATATGAAATTGGAAGTAGAATATGGTAGCATAAGAATTAAAAAAATGGTAAGAGAAACAAAATTACATGTTATCACATGGTTGATTTACATTGCTCTAAAAGCTTGTTTGTGTTAGAAACACAACATCATTTTCACTTTCCAAATTTACATGTGGCATTCTAAGGACAAAATAAACATTATTCAGTAAAACTAGAGTAATTATATAAGGTTTTAGAAAATTTTAGCAAAGAAAGAATTTCTGACATTGAATCTTACGTTTGCGAAGAATCATTGTGAGCTTCTGTGGAGTGGAGCCCAATTTCTGGAATATCAGTTGTTTTTTTTCTTGCATCTTGAAAAAGCAAATAGTCATCACGCAAAAAAAACCCAATAAAATTGAGAAAATACACCGAAAAATATCACATACTTTTGTGCAGGCTTATCATTTGTTTTCTTCAATCTTATTTTTCTTATTTCTTGCATTTGTTCACTTCTGATAGCATATACAAAAGATTTTGTTAATAAATAAAATTTTGATAAAAAACCATAGCATTGCAACGATAGTTTTTGAATCTTACTCATTAGTGATTTAGTTTCTTTTTTGGGAGGATGAGTTTTCAGTAACATATTTTCTTTTTTTGGATTTAATTCTAGAAAAGCAAATAATTCTCAGGCAAATGAACATAATAAAATTGACAAAATACTCTGAAAAGCAACATTTACTTTTTTTTGCAGGATTTTGATTTTTTTCTTCAATCTTTGTTTTCTTATTTCCTCGCTTTCTTCATTTTTGACCATATATGCAAAAAATTCTTTTAATAAATAAAATTTTTACGAAAATAAAAAACATAGCATTATAATGATAATTTTTGAATCTTACTCAACATCAAATTTATTTTCTTTTTTGGAAGATGAATCCATAATAACATGCTTCCTTTTTTTGGATTCCATTCTGAAAAAGCAAATAATCATGAGGCATATAAACACAATAAAATTGATAAAATACACCGAAAAATTATACTTACTTCTTTATAGGCTTGTAAATTTTTTCTTCAATCTTTTATTTCTTATTTCTTCACTTTCTTGACTTCTGACAATACATTCAAAAAATTCTGTTTATAAATAAAATTTTGACGAAAAAGCATTATCAGATTCACTTTTTTTTTGGAAGATGAATATTCAGTAACGTGCTTTCTTTTCTTGGATTCCATCTTAAAAAAGTAAACAATCATCAGGTAAATAAATACAATAAAATACCAAAAATACACGAAAAAAAATACTTACTTCTTTGCCATTCTTTTAGGTTATTTTCTTCTTTTTGTTGTCTCCTCCAAGTCATCTTTTGAATCAGACTCGGATTCAGCAATATTTTTATTTTTCGAAAAAATAGTCTTCTTCTTCTTTTCCTCCTTTTCTTCCTTCCCTTTTTCTTTTTTTTTTTTTTATTTTAGTTGTTTTCTCAGTTGTGCACTTTTTATGATTCTCTAAAATAGAAAAATAGTTGTTTACACAATATATTTATAACAAATACACCAAAAATAAAGAAAGAATTCTATTGATTTACCATGTTATTTATTTATCTCAGTTTTTATTCTCTCAACCAGCAACTCCTTGGTCCAATGTTGGACCCAGGGTGGTCCAGAAATTATATCTACCGGCCTATTTTTGTGTGTCAATTCGTGAAAATAAACAATTATTAGAGCAAAGAGGCAACCATTAATAACATATTTCTTTTTCAATGTGTGCTCTCTAATGCCTTTTATGAGGAAGTTGAGCATATGACCACCCCAATTTCGTTCAACGTATTGTGTCCACGTGAAGAATGGGCGGCATGTGAATCGAAAAAAATTTGTTTACTGTTGTTGGCAACAAAAAGGACATCTAAATGTCGAGGATGGATATTCTATTGAATTTCAACTGATTTTCCTCCCATCAACACTCATCTCCATTATAGAGGTTGATAATTGCGATAAAGTTTTGCCTTACAAGCATCTAACAACTTCCTTATTCTCCTCACTAAGTTCTTGAAAGTTAATTTTGGCTGGATAGCGTAACCCTATAAAAGTAGCAAAAAATATTTCAATAACACAAATAATTTGATAATACACCAAAATTTGATTTACATAATATATTACAAAATTAATCTTTACCAAATTCACTCAAGTCAAAGACAGCAAAAACTTATGTGACATATTTATGGTAGGGATATGCATCAAACCACTAAATCCCAGTTATTAAATAATGACTTTTTTATCATTGTTCATGTTGTAGAAATTATCATGAATGAATTTTGTGGAGCATTTCAAATAATAATTTTTCTGTAAATAAATGAGAATTATATTATAAATAAGGGGAATACTACGGTATAGATGCTAGGTACAGATATTCTTCTTAGTATTTCTGTTTAGAGACACGTGTTTCTATTTTTTTCTGTAGTGATTAGAGCTAGTGATCATGATCATGGCTTATGAAAAAGCTGACTTAGCTGAAAGCCTAAAACATACACGGTAACATGACTTTTATTTTTATTTTTTTTTGGGTTAGACAGTGTGGTTTATATGTTGGGATGCCCAATTATTTTGTTTGGGATATCCACTGTAACGTAATTTATATTTGTTTTTGATTGAGTTATAAATTATGTAAAAATATTTTTAAAATAAAAACGTTTTGATAATTTGTGCTCTTTTTTAAAATCATTAAATCACATAAATAAGTACCAAAAAGATCATTTATAAATCTATTTGGCCATTTGAATAAAATAAATAATTATAATGATAATTATGATATTAAAATTTTTTACTAATTATCAGTAATTATCATATAATATTTCTTTAAATGAAGATTATTTTGTTAGTGAAAATCCTATGTGCTTTAAAAACTAAATTAATATTTTTTATTGTTCACAAACTCATAAGTTTGATAACCTTTTTAATCTATTTGTGTCATATTTGATTTATTTCAACTCCTTTTATCTTTATATCTCATTTAATTGTATCATATTTGATTTATTTCATTTGTCTTGTTTTAATATTACAAAAACTTATTAAAATAGTTCATCCTTATCAATTTACCTCTTGTTAAGTATTTTGTACTTATTGAATAATAGATTTTAGATTTATTTCAATTTTTTTGTTACTTTTATACCTAACATTTATATGATTAATAAAAGATTTTAAATAAAAAGATTAACTATTCAATTTTATTTAACTTTTTCTTAATTACTTTAAACTTTTTATCAATTATAGAAAATATCATTCACAATGATTATATTAGCTATAATTTTCAACTATAAATATTTCAGATCTATTACACATACAAGTTTTTTTATCATACAAGTTTATACAAGTTAACCCTAATTTAACAAAATCCATTTTCATAACGCACGCGTGAAATTACGCCATTCCTCCTCCAACGTTTGTATCCCGCGTTCCTCCTCCTCTTTCTTCTCTTTCTTTGCGTTCTTCCTCATTTTTCTTCGCGTTCCTCCTTCTTCTTCGCGTGTTTCATCCTTTTCGTCGTTCTTTTTATTGTTGTGATTGTTGCTGCACTTTTTTCCTCCTTCTCTTTCTATTGATTTTGCAACATTATGTACTTTTTCTTAGAAAGTAAAACAAAAAGAAAAAGTTGAATAAAAAGCAGCAGAAGATGAGAATGAGGATGAAGAAGAGTTCTAAATTATGCAAAATTTATCAGTACAAATCCACTGAAAGTTCTTAAACAATACACATCATTGTCTTAGTTTTACACCGAAATTTGCTGCAACTATACAAAAATATTTTCTGTAATGCTACGTTTTTTTCTTTTTCTATTTTTCCTTATTTCTTTTTTTTAGTTAAATTAATGTAAGTTCATCATCTTTCAAGTAATTTTGCAGCATTATGTGTTTCTTTTTCTTTATTTGATTTTTTTTATTCTTGTTAAAAGAGTAAAACAAGAAGAAATTCTAGAAAGTAAAAACAATAAAGGAAAGATGAATAAAAAAGAAGAAGAAGATAGTGATGATGATGAAAAGAAGAAGATTGAAGAAGCAACAGAAGATGAGGAGGTGGAAGAGGAAGAGTTTTGAATTATGCAGAATTTATCAGTATAAATCCACCGAAAATTCTTAAACAATACATATAAATGTCTTAGTTTTACACCAAATTTTGTTGCAAATACACAAAAAATATTTTCTTTGATGCAGAACTCTATATTACATTCAATTCAAACCATCAACGATGAATAACAATTTTCACAAACAAAAACAACATTATTCACCTACCGAATCATAAACTACTAATGAAAACATTAACTAAAATTAAACCACACCTCAACCACTTGATTGGATTTAAAACAATAATTCACTTTGCTCTAGTTCAATTGACAATATGAAATTATTCATTATCTTTAACAACGAGATAACTGTTCAAAATTAATTTTAGAACTTGATTTCAAAAATGTAGAGAACGAAAGAAATCACAAAAAACAGAGAAAAAATGCAGAAAACGAACAAAAAAAACACAAATATGAAAGAGAATGTAGATAAAAAATGTTGATGAAATTCGAAAAAGGAAATGAAATCCTTTTGAAAAAGGCAGTTATATATTTGCGCATTTATTAAAAAGTTGGTTAGATAATGGCGCGTGAGATGAATTAGGTTAAAGAGACTTGTTATGTAAATGATTTATAGTTATATGTTGAGAATATTTGTAAATATTTTTTACCTTCAATAATGATTAATACTAAAGTAACAAAATTTGGCTCATTCTTAAACGCTCATTGTTAAGTATGGAGTGCTGCACACCTTATGAATTCGTTAAATCTAAACTCTTCATTTATTATATTTTATTTGAATGGTCTGAATTTAAAAAAGTAACCTGTTAATCAGGTTAATTATTTTTTTACAAGTTTTAGATTTTTTTTATAAGTCTCAGATATTGGGCTGAAGTTCAAAATAAAAAAATAGTATATAAATATTAAAAAGAACATTTTTGTAAAAAAAAAAGTTATTGGACTTTAGAATTAAAATAAATAATACATAAAAAATAAGTTAAAAATTCATGTTCTAAATCTAAAAAAAAAGATATATTAGAATCTTAAAAAAATAATATTAAATATATATTATGTATATAATATTAAAATTTAAATAATTTTTTTGTGTGAAATAAAATTATAATATTAAATATAAACACAATGATAAAAATTTTGTGTTATATATATATTATATATATAATATTAAAATTTAAATAAATTTGGTTTTATGTGAAATAAAATTATAATATTAAATATAAACACAATGATAAAAAAAATTTATGTTATATATATATATATATATATATATATATATATATATATATATAATTTTATTTTGTGAGAAACAAAATTAAAACATTAAATATGAATAGAATGATAAAAGATTTTGTATTATATTAATTTAATTAAAAAAATATATATACAAGTAAAAAGTAAACAAACATATAATAATTTTATTTTGTGCGAAATAAAAATTCACATAATTTTTTATTAATAATTTTTTATTGAAATATGTCATTTTACTATATTTATAATATATTATTTGGAATAATTATATTATTTTAGTTAATATATATTATTTTAAAAAATATTTAACATTTATTATTTTGTATTAAGAATATTATTAAAAATATATTATTAATTTTTCTTAAAATAATACTTTCTTTTCTTTGGTTCAAATACTATGACAATAAAAAAATTTTACGTAACTGCGTCTACTCAATAAGTATTATATTCATTTATTTCTATATTGTATGTAAAATAAATAATTAATGTTTAAAAAGTTAATAAAAAAAAGAAGTAATCTTTTTTTTTTACCAACTCTTAGGTGAATATAGAAACTATGTCATTTGAATTATAACTCGTTGGCAAGGAAAGAAATACTCTTAATTATATATTAAATAGAATAATTATTTATTAGGCTCATTCTTATACAAATAAAATTTTTTTTTAGTTTTATATCTGTAATATTTTATATCAACTAACATCAAAATTTAATTATTTTTTTATAAATTAATAAAAAAATAATACAAATAATTGTTTAAATATAATTTTATTTTAATTTTTCATTCTATTACGTAGGATAATTTGAAATAAAAGATAATTGACTTGTTGTAACTGTCATGTATTTTATGTTTTGACTGCGGTATCATCTGAGAATCGTGGCGCCTTCATGGAGACCGAATTCTTTTACAGAATCAGTTTTACGTTTGGAGTTAGTCAACCAGCAGTGGCGACAGACAATGGCAGCAATTTTTTTAGCTTTGAAGATCCATCTATGGTAGAAATAGAATGGAGTTGGTTCAAGAGCGTCAAAATCTGTGGCTAGATAGAACAATAGTGGAAGCACTTGCTAGCAAACAAAACAGTGAAAATGCTTGATAACATCACATCAACAATAACAGAGTAACCAAAAAATTTGATCAAATTTTTCTGAATACTTTTCTGGTGTAAAGATAATCCTGTGTTAAACGAGCAAATTAATTTTTTTGTTAGTGCCAGTTTGTTTGTTCAGCCCATGACAACAAAAATAATAACAATAATAAATAAATTTAATTTATCCGATCACTTTTGATAGTAAGTTAACTTTTAAAGAGTGCTGCAATCCCTACTTTAATTGGAGGGCACTAGTTTTCGCCTACCAATTCAACTATTTAAAAATAAAATCATAATTTATCATTCTAAAATAAAGTCAAATTATTCCAAAAAATTTATTATCTTTATAATAAATATTTAATTAGTAATTCAGTATCAAATAAATGAAATTATATATTCAAATACCACTTAATAAAATATTAATTTTTTTTGTTTTTATATATAGATATATATTATAATTTTAACTTTTTTTTACTATTATTATTTGCAAAAATCGTCTTTTATTTATTGTAAATTTTATTTTTATTATAATAACATAAATCTAGTATTATAAAAAAATGGTGTCATGCATATTTCACTGAAAAATATTAAAATTAAATTTTTTATTTTAAAAATAAAAATTAATATTTTTTCTATGATCTTTCAAGTAAAACTTAAAAAAAAAAAATCTTCGAATTAACTACGTCATATACAATGTTAAGATAACTTGATTTTAGTACAAAAAGTTCAATTCAATATTTTTTCTGGACTCACAACAGAATTTTTTATTTTTGGTTGTATTCAAATTTTACCGTTATTATTCCACCATTATTCCTATGAGAAGAAAAAAAATTGACTCTTATTGTGCACATTTATCAAGTAGCGTCCAAGCTCATTATTTATATTGGCTCTTGCTCAAGCTTTTTGAGCTACTTTTAGGATTCATTGTTAAGTTCTCTGTCAATTACATTTCATACCACATGTCATCATTTTTGTGATAAAAATAAAATATCTGTATATCTATATAGATTTAGATATGTACTGTATAATTTTCCTATAAATAAACCATATTTATATAAAATAAATTGAGTTAGGTTCAAACATATATATGATTACATTATATTTTGGTATTTTTTTGTCTTTTTTTTGGTAAAGAATAAAAAAAGGTTAACAGATGACAAGAACATCAGATGCACCTCAATACACTAAAAGACAAATCAAAATACATCGAAAGACAAATAAAATACATCAAAAGACAAACTAAAATATACCGTTATTATTTTTTTATTACATCATATAATGTGAATTCAAAAAGACATGTAACTCAATGAAACATGCATAAAATGATATCAGAAGTACTAGAATACAATTCTATAGTTTGTTACAATAAATCGATGAACAAAATTCTTGATAAATGGATAAAAACAATTATAAATTACTCAAATATTACAAAATAATACTAGAAGCACAATAACAATATTCTGTTATTTAGTTACAGCATAAAGAGAACAACAACAATACGTACAGACAAACTAAATACACCAAAATACAAACTAAAATACACTATTATTATTTTTTTATTACATCATACAATGTGAGTTCAAAAACACATGCAACTCAATGAAACATGCATAAAAACAAATTCAAATTCCTCAAACACATGTAAATACAGGTTAAATTATACGATAAATACTACCTAACACAGTTATTACCAAATAAAGCGTATAATGAGAAAAAGTAATATGTACTTCAAGGAAAGAACACGAAATGATTGCACTAAATAAAAAGAATTATGACTATGTAGTGTTTTGCGATCGAAATGAGAACCAAAAAAGTGAGAAAATTAGATGATTAGTGAACAGTATCTTCAATAATCTTTTGTGTTTTCTTTCTGTGTTTCTTGGAGATGATTTCGAATTTAACTTTGAAATTTTTTTTACTTTTTGCTACAATTTTGAAAAATTTTGATTCTGGTTTAAATTTTGAGCGAACTGTTTTTCATAATGACGTTTGCGCTATTCAATAGTTGAGGGAAGAGAATGTTTATACGTACTTTAATTTGAGGTTAGTTTTTGTTGAATTTAAACCAATTTAATTAGACTAGTTTAACAAAAAAAATTGTATGTACAGCAGAATTGATAAATTTTTCACTAATTTAAGAATAACAACATAACATTTACTCCGTCATAATTTATCACCTAAACGTGTCTCCTAAACCATTTCTGTTAGGAGTGAATGATAGAGATAACAGAGAATTCGTATTGTTTGATTACATTAAAGGACAGGCCCTGATTGAGCCCCTTTTTTTTTATCAGGACGTTGTTCTTTGAGATAATTATTAGAGCTCGGGTTTGGATGTTTACTCTAAGCGGGGGAATATTTGTTGGAGACTCTAACAATGTTCACCCAAAAAAAGTGAAAAAAACCGTAAAAAGAAACAAGCGCGTTGAGCCAAGAGCAAGAGAATGAAAAAGGAAAAGATGTTATCGGAAATGGCAAAAGGAATGTGATAGTTAGCTTCCAAAGCAGTCTTGTTTGTTGTTTTATGCATCATCGTCATCTCACTCTCTTACTCCCAAAAACAGTTTACCTCTCAATCTCACACAGCTAACAAAAATTATAAAAAAGAAAAAAAAAAACACAGAAACGCAAAACACTCTTCTCTTCTTTAACCCCACGCCTCTTCACCAAACCCCAATAACATCATCCAATCCAAATCCACATTAAATTCACCTCAAACTCAAACTCAAATTCACTACTCTCTCTTTTTCTCCCACCAAAACGATGTCGTTTGAGGTGGAGGAAGAGGAGGCCTACGAGCACACTCTATTGGTGGTGCGCGAGGTCTCCGTCTACAAGATCCCGCCGCGCGCCTCCGCCGGCGGCTACAAGTGCGGCGAGTGGCTCCAGTCCGACAAGATCTGGTCAGGTCGGATCCGCGTCGTATCCCGCCGCGACCGCTGCGAGATCCGCCTCGAGGATCCGAACTCCGGTGACCTATTCGCCGCCTGCTTCATCTACCCGGGGCAGCGGGAGACCTCCGTCGAACCTTGCCTCGATTCCTCACGCTACTTCGTCCTTAAGATCGAGGACGGAAGGGGGAAGCACGCGTTCATAGGATTAGGGTTCAATGAGCGAAACGAGGCGTTTGATTTCAACGTCGCGCTCTCCGATCACGATAAGTATGTTAGCAGAGAACAGGAAAAGGAAGTCGCCGGCGGCGACGATGAGTCGCAAATTGATATTCATCCAGCAGTTAACCACCGGCTCAAGGTGAGTGTTTGCTTGAATTATAGCTTATTTTAGGGTTTGGGAAAGTTTGTAATGAGAGTTTCAGTTGCAATTTTTTTTTGAACAAGTAATAGAAAAAAAAATATTTTTATTTTTTAAAAAATTGTTATAGAAACACTGGACTGGTAGATGTTTATCGGAGTTTGGAGTGGTTGATCTAGTTGTTTGAAGCTGGTAAATTTAGTGTTAGTTCATTCGAAGTTTGTGTGCTATGATTGATCTAATTGTTGAGGTTGTGAAATTAAGATTTCTTTCGAGTTTGAACTTTGTTTAAGAATATCAGTCAGCTTGATGAGTGTGGAGCATAGTTCAGTGTTGTCGTTGAATGAATCGGAGTTTGTGTGCATTGGTTGGTCCAAGTATTGAGGGCTGGTGGAGTTAACGTTATTTGAATAGAAGCTTGTTTGTTATTTGATTGATCCAATTGTTGTGGTTTTGCTATGGTAGTTTAGTGAATTTGTTGAAGTGGTTAAGTCAACTGAAGTTTTATGTGCCTTGATGGATGCAATTGATGTAGTTTTGCAATGCGTAATTCAGTGAAGTCCATGATGTGGAATGAACTGAAAAGTTGTGTGCTTTGATCGATCTCTAGAATAGCTAAAACTTGTCCACTTCATGGTGTCAACTACATAGGTCAGATTGATCAGATAATCTCATATTGTTCTACATGAATATTCATATTTAATAGTTTAAACCAATAAGATGTAAACAATATCTTGTATGGTTTTGTTGATCTTCTTTTCCTCTAGACTAGATCTCTAGAGTCTTATTCTTGAATTATAACTAAAGAATAATTGAAGTGTAATTCAGTAATTTTTGTGGTTCATTGAATGGAAGTTAGCATTATTGGATTGATCTAACTGTTGAGCCGTGTAATTTGGGAATTCTAAATTGAAGTTTCTGAGCAATTGAAGCTTAATATGGGGAGTTAGGTGTTTTGGTTGATTGGTTCAAGCTGTTGTCAAGAATGTCATCGTGAAACGTGAATTGATATTTATATATGTATGGATAAATTCAGTTGTTATAATATTTATATTTGTGTACTTGTCTGCTTTATATGCTTGTTGAGCTCGAGTTAATTAAGCATAATCTGATGTTATCATCAAGTGTGTTATTGAGATGCATGGCCTGTAAATTTTTGAAAGATCTGGATGAATTTACTGTAAATTCTTTAAAGTCTAAACAGTGCTGTTTGAATCTCATATTCTCCTACATATATATGGGATTTAGATCTCTGCATCTTTGCTGATTTGATTGAATGGATTTTTTTTTTCTTTTTGGTCTATAGGAAGGGGAAACCATCAGGATTAATGTGAAGCATAAAGCATCTAGTGGAACTGGCATGCTCTCAGCTGCGGGACTAACAGGAGGGCATGCTGCAACACCAAAGCCAAAGCCAAAAGCCTTGAGTCTTGCTCCCCCTCCGACCGGGGCAGGAAAAATCAGGTCTCCTCTTCCACCTCCTCCTAATGATCCTGTTGCTGCTCGGATTGCTTCTACCACCCGCAGCTCTGATCCTAAATCAACCAATGAAAGTGTGGGACATTCCACTGACTCTCTATCAGATCTTTCTCAACTGAAGGTATGCTAATGCTCTGTTTCCTATCTATATGATATTTACATGAACAATTAAGGAATTTACATCTGACCGACTGCAACATCATTTATTTTAGATTGATTAAATTATCTAGCTGAACTCTAATTTTGGGCATTACAGGCTTTTCATCTAGCTAGTTGTAATACATAGGTTAGGATTAATTTCCATCACCTTGCCATTGTTTTATTCTAGATGTTCTACTCCCACATGTAAAATTCTTGTTCCTTTGTTTTAAGGCATAATAGTTTTGCAGTCAAGTTGTTATAACAACAAGAACACTAACTGCAGTTCTTTAGTTCTGTGTTTATAACAACTTTGGTGAATCATGACTTTTTTACTTGAAATTTTATATCCTTTTTATTATCAACCATAAAACAAGCAAATTTCTTGGTCATCTCAGTTTGATGTTGCGGCAAATGTTAGTCCCTGATGTGGTCTAAAAATAAACCATTTGTGCCTCATTTTGAATCACAGAAAAACCTTCCCTCAACCACCGCTTCAGGATCAACCACAGCTTCAGGATGGGCAGCATTCTGATGATTATATATATGAGCATTTTAACCAAGGCTTTCACTGTTCTCAGATTTTTTTGGTTCTTTATTTTGAGAAAAAGAATCTGGAAGAAACTGAAGAAAAAGCGTGTCCTGTTGAAAAAGTAATTACATCAATACCAAGTAATTCAATGTCCTCGAAGAATGAAAACTTTGGATATATTTATGTTCATCCTTTGCTTGTATTTTAACAGGTTTCGATGTCTATATGAAAGAATTTACAGTCCCACCCCTCACTCTTTTCTTTTGACCATGTTGTACCTTTGGTTGTGTTCAGGGGAGTGTTCCTTCTTCTGGCTTATATCATTTTTTATGCCGTATATTATCAACTCCATCAATTTGTTAACATATGTTTATATATATGCGAGTGAATGCTCTCCAAATTTAAAGGAACTCTTTACTCTTTTTGTTTTCTCCCTTCCAACCATCTCAAACCTATAACGACATCAACAGAGAGTATTGATGTCGTGCCAATGAGACTCTCATCCAAATTTGGAGATGCAGATATGATCTTGTCTGCTCCATCTTAAGTTCAGCCCAAATATGGGCCGCGAGTCTCCGTGACTCGCCCCCAACTGACCAAAAACTATAAGCTTTCAATTTTAGAGTAAGGTGGATAATTTAATAGAGATTCTATAATTGTCTTCATATGAAGATATTTCATTTAGACAATTAAATGATAGTGTATTGGGTTTTATTTTTGCATGTTATCAAAGTTTTATCTTTATTTAAAATTGTTATTATTCTCTTTAAATTATTTTTTTTCTCTAGAAGTTACGCTTTTAAGTGTAACTAAACAAATATCTTTATGAAAAGATGTTTTTGACCTCTTTATTAGAGTAAGTCTGTAGCTAAAAAATTTTGATATAGAAGTAAAATGAATAATATACTTTAATATGGTAATTTTTTGTATTTTTTAAAGTTGTGGGAGTACACAAATCGGAAGATCCGATTTGTGTTTAAAAAGTTGAAAAAATTCAGAGTATACAAATCGGAATGTCCGATTTGTGTTAAAAAATTGAAAAAACTCAGAGTATACAAATCGGACCATACGAGTTGTTTGATTTTAAAATTTTGCTTAAGAAATCGCATGATCCGACTTGTGGTTGGGCAAATATGAATTTCGGAAGTTAAAAAAAATGGACCCTCCGAGTTGTTTGTTGTTTTCAATTTTTTTACTGATGGAAAAATCGTATGGTCAGAGTTCTATTCCATTGACACCACATGGCTGTGAAGCACCTGTATTCTCCATATAGGAGTCCAACACCACTTTAATTTCTATATTCAAATTAAAAAGTGGTAGGTGTGTACGTGTTTTAAATAGAAGTCGATCACAATTTAGTATTGAACAACTTCATCCTTTCATTATATTCTATCATTTTCAACATTTCTAATCATAATATATTACTATTTGAGGGACAAAATAGTCTAAATGCTAAACAAATTCATTCTTCATTTTCTTTTTATCTACAAGTTAACCCCTTACCATTTGCAAAACTTAAAAGTACGCATATAGTCTTCCTAAGTTTAATGTTAAAAAGAATTTTCTCTTTTGATTATTCTTTGCTTCCTTTTCTTGATAATTCTCTAATATGAATTGATTGTGTTTGGTTGATAATTAAATCAATATTTTATCACCCTAAATTAGATAACTAATTTAACTATATCAATAATACGAGTACAATCAACCATAGGGGTAAAATTAGAATAAAATTATTAATTTTAATTTAAAAATTTAAATCGTTAGTTTTTTTAATTCGAATATTTAATTAATCATATGAATACAATAATACAAGTACATAATATTATAGTTAAGTTATTACAATAATACATGTATTTCGGGTAAACTTTTTATGTCCAAATCTTGGATATTTAATACTCGGTTTATGCACTACTTCCAGGGGTGTCATATCTCGGATGTTTCTGGATTATATATTTTTTTAATTTCTACCATATTTCAGATATGCGGTATTCGATTGTGTTTTTAAAGATATTTTTGTCACAGTAATTGAGATATGTATGTATATTTAAAACAGTAAATTATTTATATATTACACATTTTGATAAATATTATATTTATTTAATTTAAATAAAAAATTAGTCAAAGTATAACCTCTAAAATTTCAAAAATAAAATAAAATTAAAATAAAATAGTATCACATCTTGCATCATAAACAATTATAATTCAACATAAAACAATCTGAGACTCAACTTTAAAACTAGTAATACTCAATCTGAGTGAGAATATAAAATTTCGAAATACGAAGTATGTCTAGTTTAGTCTTTGAAATTTTTAGTACTCATCAAATAGTTTCTAATTTTTAAGAATGACCAAATTGGTTCATGAATTTATAAATCGTGAATCTCCTTCATCCCTAATTCAACGGTTGTTAACGCAATACTAACATAAAAGTATAAAACATTAAAGTATTAGTATGGCATTCTCAACTGTAAGTAGGGATATTAATGGGGTAGGGCGGGGGTAGGAGATGCCTCTCTGCTTCCCATTTTCGCCTACAGATTTATTTTCTGTCCTTGTCCTCGTTTTCTGTCCTCGTCCTCGTTCTCCGCTGTGCCCCATTTTTTGCAGGGACTCCATTCTCCATCTCTCTGATAGTTTTGACTAATTATTAATTACCATAGAATAGAGCTGAAAGTATCTATCCTATATAAAAACAGTAAGATTTTATACGAAAAATCTAAACGACAAGATGGTGACTTCTTTCAAAATGACGCATTGGGGGACGCCATGACGAATCAGAGTACAGAGCAATGGACGAGGTGGGGGACGCGGCAGTAGAAAGGAGAATGGACAAGACGCTAGAATTGTGGAAAGGAACGCCACAAATATAGAGAACGACGTGGTGAATGTGATGGAACAGTGAGTGATGACAATGCGGTGAGACGGGAGAGTGGCGAGGGGGTGGCTGCAGAGAGGTTGGATGGAGTATGGACGACGCTAGGGATCTATGAATTGAAGAAGAGTTATGCAAATGAGGATTAGGATTTTGGGTTTCTCTCTCTATATATATGACATGTGAAATGACTAAAAAACATATATGAGAAATAAACTTTTAAGGAAAATTAAGTAAATTTATGAATTTCGGGGATTAGCGGGGACAGGGCGGGGATCTCCGCTCGGGTCCCCGCACCTGTCCCAGGAGAATTTTGTTCTCCATCCCCATTCCCGCAAGAAAAATTCTTCATAGTCAGATCTCTATTCAGAGCAGTCCCTGCATGGATCCCCGCGTCTCGGGGAGTTTTGCCATCACTATCCGTAAGGTGATTTGGTTAAAATTTTAGTATAATCAAATGTGTCCTAAATTAATTAATTAGATTTATTTTAGTGTCTACCAATATTAACCAAAATGAGTCCTATTAATCAATTTAGGACGTGTATTTGATCATATTAAAGTCTTAATCATGTCACTTTATTGTTGGGGATGCTATGATGAAACTTTAATGCTTTGTGTCAGTACTGAGTTAACGACAATTGAATTAGAGACGAAAGCGATTCACAATTTGTAAATTCAAGGACCAATTTGGTTATTTCCAAAAGTGAAAAACGGTTTTGATGAGCGCTAAGAAATTAAAAGACCAATCTGAATATTACCTCAAATCTCCAAAGCAAGGTGAAAGATAACATAGGAGTGGAATTTGAAAAATAAATAAACAAGTAAAATGCTGCAAAAATCACATTGTACTAACACAAAATATAAAAATTCAGAATTTGGATCCTCTAAATTTTAAATTTATACTTTAAAGGGTAAAGTATAATCTTGTATCCTTAAATGGTTTCTCTCTTATATTTATTTTTGGTCCCACCTATAAAATAAATGGTGAGAGATCACACTTTACTCTTTAAAGTGAAATTCAAACTTTAGAGAATTCAAATACAAAAATTCACAATAAGATTCTTCCTTTTTTGGCAAGTAAGGTATATATCGAAAGTTTTAGGTGTAAAACTCTAACCCGTCTCTTAACCATTTCACAAATTTTCATTCCGTTCCTCATCGATTAAAAAATGACATCACAGTCCCTCACGATTAATTCCGTCAGACATTATGTCCCCTCTGTTAATGTCTCCGTGAAAAATTAACGGATCTTGCCTATGTGTACCGTTAACTTAAAATACTGTCGTTTTACTTCTTCTTCCTTTCTTCTTCTGCCACTGCACTTTACTGCTACCTCCAACGCTGCTACCACTACCAACGCTACTCCATCATCTTCATCTCTCTCGAACCACACTCTCCTTACTTTACTGCCACCATTTACCCCACCTTCATCATGCCCACCTCTCTCTACTCCTCACCTTTGCCCCCTGTCCATTCTTATGGTCTCATTCATCTCTACAACAATACAATATACTCATTAGATCCACATCTCACTTCACTTAGCTTTTGCCGTCTCCTCTCTTTCTCTTTCTCCCATTCGTCCCTCTTTATTTTGATAATTTTTCAAATTTCATTAATTTTGGAGCTATGTTTTAGTTTATTTAAAATAGAAAAAAATTGATGTTGCAGCGGATGATTTTGTTGTTATTAGAGTTGAGAATTAGTGATATTGTGGACGAGAATGAAGGGTGAAAGGCAGAGTTAGACATGATGAAGATGGAATGAGAAAGGTATGGTGAAAGAAAATGTAGATGATGGAGGAGGAGGGAGTAAGTTTGTGAGGACACTAAAAGGTATTAGTGAGGTGCAATGGTAAAGGTTAAATGATGATGATGGAAGTGAGGGAGTGAGGTAGTGTCATTTGGGGTGGAGTGAAGAGGTATGATTGTGGTGGGATGAACAACGAAAGGAAGAAGAAGAGGTAAAGCATTTTGAGATGTGCAAAATGGTAATATTCTGCTAAGTCACTAGAGAACGATTTCTCCCTTTAAGGCCAATTTGGATAGGTTCATGAGTAATTTTTTTTTTAATTTTTAACTTATGAAAAGTTATGGCATTAATATTTGGTATAATTTTCAAAATCAAGTTGTAACTTTCTAAAAAGCTATTTAAATACTTATGAAAAAGTTAAAAAAATTATTTCTCTTATAATAAATTTTTTTATCACCATTCTTTTAAAATGAGCATTTTTAGAACTAAAAAATTAAATACAAAATAACTTTTTTATAAGCTACTTTTAATATAAGTATTTATTGTTTAAACTCATGAGCCATACCATGAAGTTTTGAGAAAGGGAGATAGAACGGAGGTTGAGACAAAAGACACAAATAACAGATAACCAATTTGGTTTTATGCCAGGCAGATCCACAACTGAAGTGATTTACCTGTTAAGAAGGATGATGGAGACGTATCGTAGTAATAAAAGGGATCTACATATGGTGTTTATTGATTTGGAAAAAGCATACAATAGGGTGCCAAAGGAGATCTTATGGAAGGTTTTGGAAAGAAAGAGAGTAAGGATCACATATATTCATGCAATTAAAGACATGTATGATGGGGCTACAATTAGTGTGAAGACTTAAGGTGGTGTGACAAGGAAATTTTCTATTGGTATAGAATTACACCAGGGATCATCTTTAAGTCCATACCTTTTCACATTAGTCTTGGAAGTACTCACAGAGCATATCCAAAAGCCTGTGCCATGGTGCATGCTTTTTGCCGATGATATTATCCTTATGGGAGAGTTAAGGGAAGAGCTAAATAAGAAGTTAGATTTATGAAGAGAAACTCTAGAAGTGTATGGTTTACGCATTAGCCGTAGCAAGACGAATTATATGGGACAGAGTGTTAGGCGGCCAAAAGGGAGCACGAACATAAGTCAAGTGTGGCAAAGATGAAGATGCTGAGATGGATGAGTGGTCATCTGCGATTGGATAGAATAAGGAACGAATATATAAGAGAGAGTTGAAGTAGCACCTATTGTAGAAAAGATAGTAGAATTGCGTCTCAGGTGGTTTGGACATGTGAGAAGAAAATCGACAGATCACCCAGTCAGGAGGGTGGATGAGATGAAAGATGAACAAGGGGTGAAAGGCAGAGGAAGAACTAGAAAGACAATCAATGAGGTAGTCAAACGAGATTTACATGGAAACAGTCTCTTTGTAGACATGATACATGATAGAGCTCAATGGTATCATTTGATTCATGTAGCCGACCCCGCTTAGTTAGACAAGACTTTGTTGTTATTGTTTGTTATTGTTTAAGCTCTTTTTTCAAAAGGAACTTAATTAAGTTGTTTACCCAAATTAGACTTAAATAGTTACTTAACACGTGTTGAGTTAATAGTACACATAAGCAAGATCCATTAGCTCTAGACAGAAACATTAATAAAGAGGGCATAATGTTTGACATCGTTATCGTGAAAAATCGCAATGTTATTTTTCAGATGACGAAGAAGAACAGAATGAAAATTTGTAAAATTGTTAGGAGGCGAGTTAAAGTTTTACTCAAAGTTTTAGTCACATGACACACAAGTTTTTCCCTTCAAGACTTGCCTACTTAGATTTAGCTGATAAATTGATATGTACAAACTGAACCTTTAATCAATGAAATTCTGTAGAGAAAAAAAAGACCGAAAAGAAAATAACAGTAATCAGAGAATTCTTTTGTTGGCAACAAAGAGCGTTAGTGTAATCACATTTTTTTTTGTTGAAGAGTAAGCAAGGGGCTTTACAAAATCACTTTCTCTACAATAAAAGGATGCCTTCTTCTTAGCACCAAAAAGAAAAAAAGGTTACCTATTTTGTCCCTGATTAGTTTACAAAATTAGGCTGAGAACCAGCCAAAGGGAGAAACAGCTATTCACCATTCACCATCCCAAAAAAACTTGACAATGAAGTACTAAAGTAAGCCGTTGCAAGACCACATTGAATGCTTTCTACCAAAATGACCAGTTTTGAGTTTTGTACACTTTTGGCATTCAAGTATTGGCATAGTAGCTAATTATTGGTAGTCTGGCTTCAGAACCCAATTCGATCCACTAGGCCCTTTATGCAGAGTAGCTATTTCCTTTAACAGATTCTTGAATAAAGCAAGATCTTTGGAGGGTATTCTGTCCTTGAAATACTGAACTATGCTGGCTGAACTGGAACTGCCGCCATGCTGTTGTAGAAATGTACATATCTGACGAATTAATACTTCAGGTTGCGCGCCAGATATATTTTCAGAAGCTCTAGAAGATCTGACATCTGTAGATCTTGCTTGATTAATTGAACTTGAGCTTGTACCAAATTGATGTTCGAGGCCAGCACCAATGGCATTATCTTGGTTAACTCGAATTCTTGCCAAAAGTTCAGCAGAAGATAATGCCTTCCCGGACGTCGCTCCAGCAGCAAATCCATTCAATTTTTTAGTTCCATTGTTGGGCGATCCATCAGATGCTTTGTTATTTTTTATCAACTGGGTATTCACAGTTGAACCAAATTTCCGCTTAACAGATGCTGGTGCACCAGCAGCTCCAGACCTTCCTGTCCATGTAGGAACAGAGACGCTGTCGTGGCTTCGGAGCATTCGTGATTGACGTAAAGCTTCTGCAGCTCTTTGTGCAACCTTGGATGCTTCCTCCTGAAGCCTCAGTTTCTCCTCATCATTGGCATTCATGATCATATCATGGTTCAAGGCACTCTGCAAGTCAATATATATGATTAGTTGTTTGTTTCATAGTTATCTTTAATTATTAAATAGTAAATATTTACTCATTCAGCAGAATGTAGTTTTCCAATAATGTAATCAAATACACTTATATGCATGATAAATTGGTTGTACACAATGAAAAAAACTTACATGTATCCCATTGGCACCAAAAAGACTCTTCAATATATTTGTTTCCTCATCAACCCCGTCACCATGTTCCGCTTTCCCTTTGCCCTTTCCATTCGGA
This sequence comes from Arachis stenosperma, assembly GCF_014773155.1. Classification (NCBI taxonomy): domain Eukaryota; kingdom Viridiplantae; phylum Streptophyta; class Magnoliopsida; order Fabales; family Fabaceae; genus Arachis; species Arachis stenosperma. The sequence goes on along the minus strand of NC_080379.1, from coordinate 105,538,268 downwards.
GATCCGCTCTGTGATTGGTCATCATTATGAGCTGCAACATCTTCAGAAACCGGTTCAGTAGTCTTGCTAAATTTATTATTCTCCTGGTTGTTTGTGTGTGTCCCAACCATATTTACTTCTTCAGATATTTGGCCGAAAATATTTGATGTTTCAGTAGACCCAGTTTCTCCATCCACATTCAATGTGAAAAGATCTTTCATATCCCGGGCTTTAAAGAACCTTTTCTGCTGTGGGTTCTTGAGTATTTTATTGGTAAGAAAATGTTTGTAAATCTGACGGTGATAAACTTTCTCCTCGATAGTTCCTCGTGTGATCAACCTATACACTGTTACATCCCGTTTCTGACCAATACGCCAAGCACGCTCTCTGGCCTTTTAAAAGAAACAGTTATCTATTAAATAACATCAAATTATTTAATTTTGAAACCAGAGCATTATATCTCATGACAATGAAACTAAAACAATTTCACAACCAAGAATATATTATAAAATATAAATCTAAAATAGCAAAAGAAAAAAATTGTCTGGATGTTTTCCCTCACCCACTCTGCCCCAAACATGCTTAGGGACTCTTTGTCGCATGTTTTATAATAAACTTGCTAACTGAATGTGGTTAAGCAAAGCTTATCAGTAATTTTTCAACAATTCCAAAACCAAAAAGGATGTGCATACAAAGTTACCTGCATATCATTTGAAGGATTCCAATCAGGGTCAAAGATTATCACCCTGTTTGCACCAGTAAGATTTGTCCCCAAACCCCCAACTCTGGTTGTTAGAATAAAAATAAATATATCATTTGAGGCATTAAATTCGTCTATTAAAGCCATTCTCTGTTTTACGGGAGTGAGACCATCCATTCTCCGATACATATGACCAGAAGTAGATAAAAAATTCTCAAGAATGTCGAGCATTTGTTGGGTTTGAGTAAAAAGAAGAACACGGTGACCTTGTTCCTTCCAAGCATTGAGCACTTGAGCTACAATCTTCATTTTCCCACTACGTTCTGGATTTCCATAATCTGGATTACCTGAGGCATGATCTCTTTCAAGTAGGTCAGGGTGATTGCATATCTTGCGCATCACATCAATTCCAGAAAGAGAATTCTTGTGTCCATCCAATATTTGCTCCACTTCCGAACTTGCCAAAAATGCTCTATAAGCAGATATTTGCTCTGATGTGAGGCTGCAGAATAGGACATGCTCAGTTTTATTTGGAAGCTGCGCATTCACATCAGCCTTCATGCGTCGAAGAAGATAAGGCATGATTAAATCACGCAGCACCACAGCACACCTGTCAATGAAACAATTAAATTCAAACTCCTGTCCTGGAAGCTAACATACTGCATAGCTCACTAAGTAAACATCGGTACTGTAGATGAAAAGGCCGTTAATCTAGTTCAAAAGTTCACTGCTTCATGTTCCAGTACATGATATGGCCAATATTAGTGAATCTGTTGTTAACATATAACTAATAAAAAATAGATAGTTAACCAACGATTATTTTGGGGAAATAACATTTTCAAATTCCTGGAAAAGCAATTCCAGTTTAATAACAGGAGAGAAAAATGGGTTACCAAATAAATTTCCCCATTAACACAATAGGAAAGGGAATATTGAGCGACCTGTATGCTGTGGATACTTGTAATGGTGAAGCATTTGCATAACCACCAACGGCAATAGGAACTGCAAATTCTGCTTCAAATACAGGCAACACACCCAATTTTCCAGGAAAAACAAAATCAAACAATGACCAGAGTTCTGACAGCTTGTTCTGAATAGGTGCACCAGTCATTATAATGCGGTGCACAGTTTGTAGCTGTTTACAAACAAGGGTGACTTCAGCATTAGGATTTCTTATTCTATGTCCTTCATCAAGAACAGCATAACCCCATTCAATGTCAAGCAACTGGTCCCCCAATATTCTGATTTGCTCGTAAGTGGTGATAAGTAAACCAGATTCTGATCTCAAAACACGATTTATCAGGGATTTCCACTTTCTTGTGTTTCTAGATGGTACACTTCTTTCATCATCACTGTAGTTTGAAATATCACTCTCATAGTCCGATTCATCAGAATTTGCTTGCTTCTTTCTAGGAGAAGAATCCTGAACAGAATCATGTAAAAGCTCTACATGAAATTTCGGGTACCACTTTTTAGCTTCCCTTTTCCACTGTCTCAAAAGTGTAACAGGACAGATAATAATGCTGGGCTTGTACATGCCACTAAAATGCAATGCACCAAGAAAAGATAAGACCTGGACAGTTTTACCAAGGCCCATCTCATCACCAATAATTCCACCAGCTCTTTGGCAATGCAATTCCCACAGCCATTGAACACCAACCTTCTGATAGTCAAACAGTGCATCAAAGATGTTATCAGGGATTTTTAGTCCACCTTCTAATGTTATATAAGAAGATTCATGATCGGCAAGTTCAACATCTTGAGCTTCCAAAATTTCACAACTAGAAGTATCCAAGTGACCATTTGCATTTTCTGCACAATGTTCAACAGATTAAATATCAAATATGAACATATAAATATAAATACAAGTGTACATAACACTAATGAAAACAAGGCCTATGGTACATCCCAGGCTGACTTTCTTCCACACCAATAAAGGGCCGACATGCATTTTCCAGTCTTTAGAAGTAACCATTTTATTATTAAATAAATGAAGTAAGAATCTAGGGAAATTGGAAATATAAGTCAATGACGATCATGTATATACCATATCCAAATACAATCTCACCTAACAATAATTCATTGATCAATTTTTCTTGTCATCAAGATTTATAATAACTAGACCAACTTTTGCATTGAGAACATTAAAACTTGAACTTACCACTATCTCCATGTTGCATATCCTCACAAGAAACACGCCTTGTCCATTTCCTGCCAGGCAAAGGCCGCCTCCTTTTCCTCTTGGAATCTTTATTCTCCTCTTCCTCTTTGTCTCGTAATTTAAGTGGTTTCCTGAGCCTTTGAAATGGAAAGGTGGGGGCATCAAGCTTTGGAATGGCATCATATTCAAGCAGCTTGGTGGTTGGGCGAGCTCTTGCTGCCTCGGATATTGATCTAGCAGCCCTTTCAACACTTTCAGAAGCAAGATCACCAGTATTTTCTTGCTCAGATGCATTATGGCTACTTGATGCTGCAGATTGTTGAAATCGGCGCTCAAAGCCCTTCAACTTATGAAAAGGGGTTAGAACCCCTTTTCTCACCAACTCATCTCTCTCCTATGGTATCAGCAGTAGAAAATCAGATATTCTATATCTATCTCAACCAACTATACCTCAGCAAATTTGTTTAGCATTTCAGAACATCAAATGCATTTACTTAAGATATGAATAAAGCAGGTTTAGGGGTAGAGAAGCTGGTTTTGTTGATGATGGTGGAGGTGGTGGTGTTTAGGGTTAGAGAAAGAGAGAAGAAAGAAGATGAAGAAAAGGTATGAAATTATGAGAGAAAGATGATAGCATCATTAGAAATGAAATATTTACGAACTATTGTGTAAACTTTTGGGATAATTTTGAACAACAAAAAGAGCTTAAGGACCATTTTGATTTTCAACCCAAAAGTTAGGACCAAAACAATACTTTATCATATGACTAATATCATAATAAGAAATATTGAAACTGTTATTATCAAAAAGCAACTCACTGTTTCAACAAAACCTGCAGAGGCTGCATCCAAAACAGCATCAAAATCAGCATCATCATTAAAGGAGACTATCCTTTGCCGCTTCCCCGAGCTTTTCTGTGGCCTTTTATCTTCTTTTTTTAATTTCTTCTTTGGTCTTCTATCTTGCTTAACTAAATCAAATATCAATTTTTCCTGGTCACTATTTTTGGAAACATCATCCTTACAGAACTCCGAAAGCTTTTCCTCTAGTTGAGCCTTTGTTTTCTTCAGGCTCTGTAGCCTATCAGCAGCAAGAACACACTGAAGGTTTGAATCATTGGAGGAACCACCTTCAGCAACTCCTTTCTCCTGGCTGTCCTCGCCAACACCACCACACTCTCCATCATTCTCATCACTTCTCAATTGCTGAATGGTAGACGCTACTGCATCTATTTCAAATCTCACTGCCCTCAGTTTCTGATTAAGCTCTGCTTTAGTAGCAGATGATGGATCAACATTTCCAGATACACTAGAATCTTCTTCCTTCACACTCCCTTCAGCTTCGGGAACAGCAGTCGCCTACAATTTCACACTCTCCAAGTTCAACTTTTATGTCTCAAAATTAAAATAAAAAATAAAAAATAAAAAATTCTACACAGGAATACTAGTGAACACGTCTAACACATACTGATATCCAATATCAAAGATATGCTTACAAATTTCAATATATGGTTAGACATTTTAGTATTCATCGTCAAGCTCAAGTAAAACTACAAGTAAACACACACAATTCAGCACATTCAAATTTCATGGTTTTGAAAGTATTAAAATCATTTGTGCACAGCATCACAAACAAATATTACAATGATATCACATCAATGCTTAGAAATTTCAGCAGAGTTCAACAGCATTCAACACCAATTTCAAAACCGGAAAACATGATCATACAATTTCAAAAGTATATTAAATTAAATTAAAATTAAAACCAGATTAATACGCACACACCTTTTCTAAGACGTGGCGTTCGATGTCTTCGGGATTCGCCGACTTAACGCCCAAACTGTTGAGCAGAATTCGATCCTGCTCTTCCTCCATCTAATTGCTAATCGCCAAAACCTAGCTTCCGTAATAGATTACATTCATCATTTTCAGTAACGAAAAAAAAAATTTACTGCATTCGATTTTAGGTTTGAATTTTCGAATTCGAATTCAATTTTTTGTTCCGCTTTTCACCAGAACCGGTAAAGTGAAATGGAAGAAGGTTTTCCCGGTTTTTTTCCCCCAGCAAGCAGCAGCGTCGTCTGGGTTTATGTTTGTGGTTCGCGCATTTTGTATTCGGCTTAGTGCCACGTCTTTGCAATTCGCTTTGCTTCTTGCTCAAGAAGATTGACCTACGGTCGTTTTATAATGCTAATTGTCGCTTATTTTTAAGAATTTGTTTACGTGAGCTTTTTAAAAAAAATTTGAGTCATCTTTTTTTTTTTAAATTTTATAAAAAAATAAAAATAATTTTATATTTGGATATCTAATATAAAAAGATTTTTTTATTTATTAATTATATTTGAGTATAATAATATAAAATATTTTTTTATTTATTTATTATATAAAAGATATTTTTTTTTTAAAAAATTTTTTTTTAAAAAGATATAAATTACAGTTTTTTAAAAAACATTTATTTTTCTAATGTTTTTATTTTTACTACTAAAAATTTGTCAAACACACTAAAAAATAAAAAAGATTTTTTTTTATTAAAAAATATTTTTTTTATCAAAATAATGACGCCCAAACAATTACTAAGTCTTAACAAAAGAATATTTTTTTTGTTATAAAATAAAAAAAATATTTATTTCCAAAAAAAATTCTAACTTTAATTTTCGATTTTTTTTGTAGCATTACAGGCAAGTTTGTCGCTTTCCTCGACAAATTTTATGTAATATGTGAAGTTCGTCGCCTCTTCGGCGATTTCAAATAGATTTTTTAATAAAATCTCATCGAGATCAATTGGAAACTAAAATCATTACTAGTAACTCATCTTTCTTTTTTTTACTTTGATCTTTTGCTTACTTTATGCAATGTCTTAAATTTTATTGTTATCCATTAATTATGACAGTGAAATAGTATGTGATGAAGAGGGATCTATCATGTTTAATTTTACTAAATCAGTATTTATATATATGCCACCTGAAGTCAAAAGTCTTACAGTAATAAAGAATTTGATATTGTATACCATTGATCAACAACACATGAAAAGAGTGAAAAAATTTACTACAAATAGGGATGGCAAAACGGGTCGAGCCCGTTGGGCTGATCCGCTAAACCCCTTAAAAAAGACGGGTCGGGTTAGGATTTGGAGTCCGCCAAATTTAAAAAACCCGCCAAATTGGCGGGGCGGGACGGGCCGGTCCGCCGGACCAAAGACTTTTTATTTATTTATTTTTTACTTAAATAAAAGAGTGATTACTATTATAAAATTAATAATTATAGAATTTTTAAACACTTTTTTTTCATTTTTTGTTTTTATTCTTCTTTTAGTTATTAACTTTATTTATTTTATTTTACAATTTCGTATATATGCTCAAATTTTGTGACTTATTTTTTAAAATAAAGATGATTCTATTGACAAATATTATTTTGAACAATTTTATTAAAGTTAAAAATTAAAAAAAATAATAAAAAATTATATTATAATTTGCCTATATTTTATTTGTATTTGATTTTTTAATTATTATTTTTAGTTAATTTTAATGAATTTTATTTTTCAAAAAAAAAGAGTCAAGCGGGCTAGCCCGCCAACCCGCCAATCCGCCATAAAGTGGGGCGGGTTAGCATTTTGAACCCATTTTAGTTGGCGGGGCGGGGCGGTCCGCCCCGTTTATAGGGCAGGTCTAGGTGGGGCGGGGCGGGCCGGCCCGCTTTGCCACCCCTAACTACAAATATCCGTCTACAGTAGATAACACTTTATTTTACAAATGGTATATCATAGATTACAATTGTTATTATTATTTTGTTATTTTTTTTCTTGATGACGGTTTTGATAAAATTTTATGTTTATGTAAATTAGGTATCAGTTACGTGATAACGAAGACAAACGTCTTATTAGGGTCTGACATAACCGTTGGACAAATATCCATCGGTTAGAATTATTTATTTTTCTAGTTGACTTGGGTGGAGGAACTTCTGTGGATATTGTTGATAATATCCCTTTAAATGGAGTGGTTAGGAGAAATATTAGAAGAACGATAGTTGATTTAAATACGCCACATGAAGTTAGTCAAGAAGAGTCAAATGTCGAAGATTCTAATAATGGTATGATGCAAGCTAATGTTAAAAGTTATGAGGATTCTACTATTAGAGATCCAACGATGAATCTCTATCAATTAAGTTAACCCTGATGACGGTAAAGATGCTGAGGCTGAACCAACTGAAATTCCGAATGAAAAGGAGAAAGTGATGAACTACTACAGTGATACACAAATTGCACTGACACAACTTGATATTTTTTTACCATATGCTCGGTCAAATCACTTTTTCTCATTGAATCTTGAGGCAATGACTTCAAATTATTTATTTAGTCAAGGAGGTTCCGAGGATGATCCCACCAATGAGTTTGAGATTGGACAATAATATAAAAATAAGGAGAAAGTTATTATGACAATTAAGACGTATGGCATTAGAAAGGGTGTGGAGTATAAAATATTAGAGAGTGACCAGTTGAAGTATGATGTATAGTGTACCCAGTTTAGGTCTGATTATCAATGGAACATATGCATATTTTATCACCAAAAGCAGAAAAAATAGGAGGTGAGGAGATATAGTGATCACCATACTTGCATGCAAATATCAATAGACCAAGACCATGGAAGGTTAGATTCGAAGGTGAATGTTTAGCACATATTCACAATAGTAAAAGCAGATCCAACCATCAGCATGAGGGTACTGCAAGGAGGTGTGAAAAATCATTTCGGTTACAAGGCGCCATACAGAAAAGTTTGGCTTGCAAAGTAGAGAGTCATTACTAGGATATATGGAGATTGGGAGAAATCATACAACGATCTTCCTCGTTGGTTATTCCAAATGCAAATGTACTTACCTAATAAGATTCATTACATTGCCTTTACTTAAGTGCTTAATTAAGTCGCCACTTATATGTTATAACAACTAAGGGTTTTTTAAGTACTTGGGTGTAACTTGTAACACAGTCTTGGTTTGCTTCAATCGATAGTGTCATGTTTCATCGGGCGTTCTGGACATTTTCTTCGTGTGTTGAGGTTTTCAAACATTGTAAACCACTTATTTTCATTTATGGCACCCACTTATATGGTAAATACGGGGACACTTTGCTTATGGCGATCGCTCAAGATGGAAATTCAAACATATTGCCTATTGCACTTGTCATAGTAGATGGTCGAAGGAGACTTGGTCATTTTTTCTTTCTTATTTCAGACAGCATGTGACATCCCAGCCAAGCCTCTAAGTGATTTCGAACAGACACAAATTGGTTGATGCGGTATTGAACGCCGATGGAAGTGGATGGAAATCCCCGCATGGCTTTCAAGCATTTTGTATAAGACATATTGCTGCTAACTTTATGACAAACTTCAAGAACAAAAACTTCAAGAATGTGCTTATTAACGCAGAATATTCGAAGTCACATAGGGAGTTCGCTCATTATTTTGGTCGAGAATATCGCAAATACAAACTTGTTTGAAGAAATGTCACGTCCACAGTAGACGCAGTATATAAATGAGGGCCGTCATTTTGGGCACATGAGAACAAACATTTCTGAGTGCATCAACACTGTGATGAAGGCTATTCGCAATTGTTCCATCACCGCTCTTGTCAAGTCAATCTATTTCTGTTTGGGTGACATAATTTGCTACTCGGATGGTTGTTGTAATAAGTTCCTTCTTATACGCAAGAATCGAGGTGCGTACCAAAAAAATCAATTAGTCAAATAAAATGAAGTTTATAAGTAACAAGACAAATTTCAAGTATATGAAAGAGATAAGTTACAAAGTATACCACTCGACCTAATTTGCCAGTAATATGGTTGATTTGATCTCGTCTATAAAAAATATTTTCTAATCTTAACATCTTTTGCACCATAAAACTATATTATAATAGAATAAATTAGAATAAAATAATTTTAAATTAACTCGTTTTTTATCAAACATATTCAAACTAAAACCTAACTACCTAAATCATAAAATATAATTTAATTCTAAATCATAATCAGTTCAACTGAATCAGTAATCTAAATAAAAAATAATTTAAAATTAACTAACTTATTATCAAACACATTAAAAATAAATCTAAAAACTCTAAATATTTAGACCATTAATTATAATTTTACTCTAAACCATAATTAGTTTAAATGAAACAATAAGCAAAATAATTTTTTTATTAACTAGCATTTATTAATCTCCTACCAAAATCATACGATCGTTTGACATTATCTAAACTAACAATAGATGATAATCTAAACTAACTTTATCATCTAATTATCAAACTAATTAAAATTAAAAACTAACAAAAAATTTAATTTAACTAAATAAACATGTTAAAATCATAAAATAATATAACAATAAATTAAATTGAAAAAGAATAGAAGAACATAATTATTTGAAATTGTAAAAAATGATAAAAATAAAAAGTCTTACAAAAAAAGAGAGGATAAGAGTGAGGAAGAGTGAAAAGGTGAAAATGTGAAAAGTGAAGATACATGGGAGGAGACTACGGATTTTTATATTTGGTCTACCTACTTGAAGTTCACCAAAGAGAGTGCAAACTTTATGAAAATAATATAGAGAAGAACGGCGAATTCGCCCATAACACCAAAAAAATGGAATTTGAAAGTTAAAGCTAGAATTTTTTTAAAATAATTTTTTTTATTTTATAATAGAAAAAATTCTTTAATAAAACTAAGAATTTAATTTTATACACTAATAGTATAAAATAATTTATATAATTATTTATTTATATTTATTAGTTTAAATAATTATTCATGCGATCAATGAAAAAGTTAATTATTTTTATTGACGTGATGATTATAATTAAATACATGTATAAAATTATTTTATATTAATAAGACATTAAAATTAAATTTTAAAAATAATAAATAATAAATAAATATAAATCTATAATAATGTTTACAAGATATCTAATATCAAACTTAAAATTGAATTTTGATATGAGGAATAACATGTGCTTTGTTTGGATACTGTTAATTGTTAATTGAATAGTTTGTAATTTAAAATGTATAAGTCCAAAAGTGGAAAATTCTTAGTTACTTCTACATGCATGTACTCCATCTTAAAGCAAAAATTTATTTTAGATGTAAACATCTAAATTAGTTGTTTCGAATAAAAATCACATTAACCACGTTAGAAATCATTTATAAAAATTGAAAACCTTTGTCTCTTTATTTGCAAATTATTGTTAACTAGGGGTTAATGTTCAAATTGGTCCCCGAAAGATTGCACGATCGTTAATTTTGTCCCCGAAAAAAATTTTTAATCAAATTAATCCTCGAAAGATTAGACATCAATCACGTTTGTCCTTCTGTTAGTGGGCTCGAAAATTCCGTTAACGGCAGTACATGTGGACTGTTAAGTGACACCTAGATTCATCCAAAAACGACGCCGTATAGCAAGAAAGGCTATTACTGAAGTAACTCTCCCATTCCCATTCTCTCTTTCACTTTCACTTACACTTTTCCCCCCTTTCACCCAAAACCAACGAAGAGTCACCGAAACAGAGTAACAAGAAGATGCTACTTTGATCACCCGTGGAAGCAATAACTAGCGACGCCGTTCGCCTTGCGATCGGTCCTCCTCGTCACAGTCTGAAGGCCACCAGTCTTCTGCAGTGGTAAGCGCTGTCTCCAGTGAGAGGTAAGTTCTCTTGCATGGCGAGTGCCTTCTCTACTTCTTTTTTCTTTTTTTTTTTATGAATGTGTGGTATGCTATTCGATGATTTTGAATATTGGTTGATTTTGGGTTAGGGTTTTTGTGATGGGGGTAGTTGCTGCTAGGGTTTTGTAATGGTTCAAACATTGTGTATGTTGAAAAATGTGGATGCTCTCTGTTTTGATATGGCCGAATGCAATGTGTGTGGATAGATTAAATGATTTGTTTTGTTTAGTTCATGTAAAGACAGGGTTTGATTCTTTGCGGTGTTCATTTTAGATGAAAGTAGTTCTTGAAATTTCATTGATGAAACATAAATAAATTGTACTAAAAAATAAAAATAAAACAGAGTGCACTCTCATGATTCATTGTTGCTATTTTTAATTTGTAGATGGAAAATCATCCAATGACATTTGTTTTCCATCATGGTGGAAAGTTTAAGAATGATGAAGGTGGATCAAAAATTTATGAACCAGACAATACAAAGGTGTTAGCGGGAGTTGAAGGGGATACGCTAGATGTTTTCTTTGTAAATGGATATTATAAGGAGTTAGGATATTCAGAGGTGGACGGTTGTTGCTGGAAAGTACCCGGAATGTCGCTTGAAGTTGGGTTGAGGAAGTTAGAAGTAGATGCTGATTTGTTGGAAATGGTGAAGGATTGTAGAAGGAATCACAATTCGATCAACATTTATTTTGTGCATAGAGTCTCAGAGCCACACATGGTGGAGTGTATGAGTGAGGATGATGATGAGTTAGTTATATTAGAGAACCAGAGCACCTGTAAACCCAAGGCCACAAATACTTCCCAGTTGAATAAGAGATACTGTTTAAGGCCCAAATCACAGCCACTATCCCAACCCAAACCACAGCCCATGTCTATGCCCAACAATACACCACCACAACCAAAATCCCAGCCCAAATCACAGTCCATGTGTCAGCCCAAATCCCAACCCAAATCACAGCCTGAAACACAATTTGTTCTTCAAAACCAGCCCCTGAAATCCTCTTCTCAGCCATCAAGGTCATCTACCCAACCCTTAAAAGTTCAGTCCCAACTATTGAAGACTCACAGCCAATCCTCAAGATCTCAGCCTTTCAAGAAGCATGTTGTTGGAGAAAAAAAGAAAGAACCAATAAAAAAAACCAATGTGACAAGGAGTGGTAGAGTTGTTACCCCAGCTCCACTTCAGGAGGATAGTGACTCTCATGATTCGTACGAGAGTACCGAAGATAGTCTGTATAAGCCTCCGAAGATCTTGGGAGATGGATATGAGAGTTCTGGTGATAGTGATAGTGATAGTGGGGTTGTTGCAGACAAGAAATCAGGTTCAAAGAAATATGGAAACAAGGAGAAGTCTAGGCCTGCATCTCACAAGACCACTGAAAAGGCAATTGATACAGATGACTCTATATATGAGGATATTGAAGATGATGAGACATCGGATTCAGGTGACATGCAATTTACTTTGTTATATTATTTATAGTGTTGTGTTAGAAACTTTATTTATGAAAATGTATTTATAAAACTCTATACTGGTGTGTTGTGTTACTTTGTAAATACTGTTTGTTATCAATTTTTCAGGATCAGAAAGAGGTGTAGATTCTAACAGTGAATCTGATTGTGGATCCTGGCACTCAGAGGATATGAATCAAGCATTGGATTCTGATGAGGAAGACTGTGCATTTTATCTACCATATAACGAGAAAGCCAGGTTTGGAGAGCTGAAACTTGAGGTAGGTATGATCTTCAAGACAAAGCATGAGTTTATGAATGCCACTAGGGACTACACTATACAGTGGAGTAGGAATATTGTTTTCAAGAAGAATGATAATGTGCGGGTTAGGACTGTTTGTAGGGGAGAAAATTGTCCTTGGGTAGTGTATTGTGCTTTGAAAAAGTCCGATATGTCTTGGCAGATTAAGACTTTAGTGGATAAGCATACATGTCCTAAAAGTAGGAGTAATAGGGCTGCTACTCAGGAGTGGACTTTGAAGAAGCTTATTCCTAAACTAAGAAAACACCCGACAATGAAGCACAAAGAGGTGTATGAATGGTTTATGAGAAAATGTAGCATACGGCTGAACAGTACATGTATCACTAGGGCATTAAGGAAAGCTAGGAAGGTTGTTGAGGGAGATGAGATTGCACAATATGGTCTGATTTGGGATTATGCCCATCAACTGTATACCACTAACCCAGGTTCAACAATTCAGGTTGGAGTGATTCCGATGCCTGAGAGTCCCCCACAGTTTCAGAGATTCTATGTGTGCCTCCACGCTTGTAAGAAAGGGTTTAAGGCCGGGTGTAGACCGTTGATCGGATTGGATGGGGCATTTTTGAAGAATCTACATGGGGGACAAATTTTGACTGCATGTGGGCAGGATGCCAATAATCACGTTTACGTGATTGCTTATGCAATTGTGGGAGTTGAGAACAAAGACAATTGGAGTTGGTTCTTGGAACTTCTCCACAATGACCTCGGTGATACACAGCATGGCTGGGCATTTATCTCAGACATGCAAAAGGTGAGGACTATTTTGATTTACGAAAAGATTTTTAAGGACTAAATTGATTTAATGATGATCATTTAAGGACTATTTTAACTCATTATCTTTTCGAGCTTTGATGTTTATACAGGGGCTAATTCCAGCTGTGAAAGAAGTCATGCCAAATGCTCACTACAGATTCTGTGTTTGGCATCTATGGAGGAATTTTTCAAAGCAATGGGGCAGTATTGAATTGAAGGATATGGTATGGGAATGTGCTAGATCAAGAACCGTGTCAGAATTTGAAAGAAACATGAGCAAGGTAAAAATGATTAGTGAGCCAGCTTGGGCAAACCTTGATAAATGGCCAAAAGAAGCATGGACAAAGGCACACTTCAGAGAGGAGTGATGCCAAGGCATCTTAGGCTAGTTTCACTAGCATTTTTCTGTTAGTTTTAGTTGTTTTATGCATTTTCTTGAGCTTAAAGTAACCAAGAATGGTTAAATGAATAACAAAGCAATAAACCATCCAAACAGTATGATTTTGATGCAAATTTCATGAGCTTTTAGTTATATTACTTGAATGCTATGAATGAAAGATTTCTCATGAAATTTTGCAAGACTTTGATGCAGTTGTTTGGATGATTTCAGGGAAGAAGAGGCTAGGCAAGGAAGCAACAAAATCAATAAAGGAAGCTTGAATATCACATGTGGAGTTTAAGCTCCAGTTTAAGCTTAAACTGGAGCTTAAACGCCAAAATCATGAAAGCTGAGGAAAAGCTGAAAGTGGCGTTTAACCTCCAGTTTAACCTTAAACTGGAAGTTAAACGCCAGAAATGAGAAATGCACCAGGAAGCCATTTCCACGTTTAAGCTTCAGTTTAACCTTAAACTGAAGCTTAAACGTGTTCGACCAAAATTCTCCTCCAGGGTTGCTTTCTTCATTTCCACGTTTAAGCTTCAGTTTAACCTTAAACTGAAGCTTAAACGTGTTCGACAATTCCACACTCCAGGGTTGCCTTCTTCCATTTCCACGTTTAAGCTTCAGTTTAACCTTAAACTGAAGCTTAAACGTGTTCGACATTTCACACTCCAGGATTGCTTTCTTCCATTCCCACGTTTAAGCTTCAGTTTAACCTTAAACTGAAGCTTAAACGTGTTCGACAATTTTACCTCCTGGAAGTGTCTGGCGTTTAAGTTGAAGTTTAAGCTTAAACTTCAACTTAAACGCCACTAATTGAAAAAGGTTTCTGGGCCAAAGATATTGCAGTTTAAGTTAGCATTTGAGCACAAACATTAACTTAAACATACTCTGGTATGAAACCCAATTAAATATCATGGTTTATGGGATTGGGCCTGAAGAATTGATGAGTCTGGAATTTCAATTTGTTGAGTCATGTGTCATTACTTGATTATCACTAAGTTGGCTCAATGAATGTTGCAGAATTGGATCAGCAGCCTCATCAGGATTATGGATCATAAACCCAAAGCAAAAGGAAATCAGGAAAAGGCCTCAAAGCCCAAGAAACACAACAGAAGCTCAATTTAGAAAGTGTATAAATAGGATAGAATTTAAGTTTGAAAACACCGGGGGGAGACACTTTTAGAACTTTTGGATCATTTTGCTAGTTTTCATCTTTTTGTAATTGAATTTAGAGCTATGACTCACTAAACCCCCTTTCATTGGGTTAGGGAGCTCTATTGTAATTCAATGAATCAATAATAGTTTTTATCTTCTTCTTCAATCTTTTCTCTTGAATTTTGTTAGAAAGCTTCTCGATCTAATTCTATTGGTTAGTTGTCTTGGGAAAGAAACTATCCATAATTGGAATCCTTCGGAACCTTGGGAAAGGAATGTAGGATTCATGCTAGAGAAGCTTTCTCACAGTGAATTGGATTGGGGTTTGGATGGATATTGTGACATGTAATCCTACCAAATTGTGGTTCATGAAACTGTGTGGTATAATCAGTGATCGAGCATCATCTCTTCTTATGAACATTTAAACCAAGGGATTGGGAATTTGTTTGTTTTTTAGAGAGAATTGGTGAGCCAAGGGATTGGGATCCAATCATATAAGATTGCCAAGCAAAATTCAATGAATGCATTGGTTGAGGAAGGGATAAAAATGTTTTGATTCGGAGATCTCAATATCTCCTGAAACCCAATGAATTCCCCATTTCTGATCTACCACTTTCTATTTACATTCTGCAATTTAATTCATGCAATCACCCCGATCCCCTTTTAATTTCAGCAATTTAGCTTCTCGCTCTTTAATTCATGCAATTTAACATTCCGCAATTCTCACCTAAATCTTGATTCCGCTCAACTAGAACACACTTCTAATCCGAATTGCTCACTCAACCAATCCTTGTGGGATTCGACCTCACTCTATTGTGAGTTTTTACTTGACGATAACCGGTGCACTTGCCGGAAGGAATTTTTGCCGATCATGCAATTTCCTAAAATCGTAGCTATCAAGTTTATAGCAACATCAAGTTTATGGCGCCGTTGCTGGGGATTGGTTTTCGATTGACAATTCTCAAATTGGAAGTTAACTAGATTGAGTTTTTTTTTTCTTGTTTTGTTAATTCAGTTCAAGTTTCTTGTTGAATTTTAATTTCTGCACTCTGTTACTTGTTTTCTTTCTTTATGCCTTTAAATTCAAGCAACTAACTCACTGACTCACTAACTATTTGAATTAATTCCTCAACTGCTCTAACCATACTCTTCCATTAACCAAGAGTATTTCACTTGTTTGTTGCCTGTGCTGTGTTCTTGTATGACAGGTAGGAGAGGAGAGACATCAACTCATCCATATACCGAACCAGAGAGGACCCTTCATAAACTTAGAAGGGAAGCAAGAGGGAAGAGAGTACTGGGAGAAGAAGAATCTGAAGGAGAATCTGAGGACAATTTTGAGGAAGCTCTAGATCTCAACATGGATAGAGAAGTTCACAACCATGAGAGAGCTGATGGAAACAATGCCATTCCCGAGAGGAGGGTTCTTGGTTCATACATAAACCCAACCTCTGGGAATTGTGGTAGCAGCATTCAGAAACCACCCATTCAGGCCAACAATTTTGAACTCAAACCACAGCTAATATCACTGGTGGAGAATCATTGTTCATTTGGTGGGAGTGCTAATGAAGATCCAAACCAACATCTCACAAAATTCCTGAGAATTTGCGACACTGTGAAGTCCAATGGAGTCCAGGAAGATGCCTATAAACTGCTCTTGTTCCCATTTTCACTTAGGGACAAGGCAGCTAAGTGGCTGGAATCATTCCCAAGGGGAAGCCTAACAACCTGGGATGAGGTGGAAAGCAAGTTTCTGGCACGTTTCTACCCCCCACAAAAGGTCAATAGGCTTCGATCTGAGGTTCAGACTTTTAGACAACAAGATGGTGAAACTCTATACGAGGCATGGGAGAGGTTCAAGGAGTTGACAAGGAAATGCCCACCAGACATGTTCCATGATTGGGTGCAATTGCATATTTTCTATGATGGACTTTCTTATGAATCAAGGAAGGCTGTAGACCATTCATCAGGAGGTTCATTGAACAGGAAAAAGACTGTGGAAGAAGCCATTGAAGTGATTGAGACAGTGGCTGAGAATGAATACTACTATGCTTCAGAAAGACACAACACTAAGGGAGTCATGGAGTTGAACCAGGTTGATACAATTCTAGCCCAAAACAAGGTGTTTGCCAAGTAACTAGCAGAACTCACCAAGAAATTAGGAACAAATCAAGTGGCTGCAATACACACACAAGATCAAGAGGAAGTAAGCACTGAAGGAGGTGATTGGGAAGAGGCCAACTATGTGGGAAATCAACAAAGGCAACCATATGATCCACATTCTAACACTTACAACCCAGGCTGGAAAAACCACCCAAACTTTGGGTGGGGAAACCAGCAAACCCAACCACAAAACCACAAACCTTACAACCCCAACCAACATAACAATTCCACATACCAAAACTCCAACCAAAGATCATACCAAGCCACACAAAACACTTACTCCCAACCACCATATCATGGCCAAAATAATCAACCTGCCCAACCTAATCCGAACCAACAATTTCAAGATCAATTAAACAGGATAGAAGGAATGCTTGCAAACATGGGTCAGGACATAAGTGAGTTGAAAAGCTTTAGGGATGATGTGAGATCTACCTTAAGGAATGATGAGCGGATAATTTGTACACTTTTTGGCATTGTTTTTAGTATATTTTTAGTATGATCTAGTTAGTTTTTAGTATATTTTTATTAGTTTTTAGTTAAAATTCACTTTTCTGGACTTTACTATGAGTTTGTGTGTTTTTCTGTGATTTCAGATATTTTCTGGCTGAAATTGAGGGACCTGAGCAAAAATCTGATCCAGAGACTCAAAAGGACTGCAGATGCTGTTGGATTCTGACCTCCCTGCACTCGAAGTGAATTTTCTGGAGCTACAGAAGCCCAATTGGCGCGCTCTCAACGGCGTTGGAAAGTAGACATCCTGGGCTTTCCAGCAATATATAATAGTCCATACTTTGCCCAAGATTTGATGGCCCAAACCGGCGTTCAAAGTCGCCTCAAGAAATTCCAGCGTTAAACGCCGGAACTGGCACCTAATTGGGAGTTAAACGCCCAAACTGGCACTAAAGCTGGCGTTTAACTCCAAGGAGAGTCTCTACACGAAATTTCTTCATTGCTCAGCCCAAACACACACCAAGTGGGCCCGGAAGTGGATTTTTATGTCATTTACTCATCTATGTACTAGTTTTCTATAAGTAGGACCTTTTACTATTACATAGACATCAAGGACTTTTGGTAGCTATCTTTGTTTTTTTATGCTATCTTAGACCTTTGGGAGGCTGGCCATTCGGCCATGCCTAGACCTTATGCTTATGTATTTTCAACGGTGGAGTTTCTACACACCATAGATTAAGGTGTGGAGCTCTGCTGTACCTCGAGTATTAATGCAATTACTATTGTTCTTCCATTCAATTCCGCTTGTTCTTTGTCCAAGATATCACTTGTTCTTCAACATGATGAAGGTGATGATTGACGCCCATCACCATTCTCACCCATGAACAAGGTGACTGACAACCATTCTTGTTCTACAAGCATCTGAGGCTTAGTGAATGTCTCTTGGATTCCTGATTGCACGATGCATGGTTGATCGCCTGACAACCGAGTGCTCGCCTGACAAACGAGCCAACCATTCCGTGAGATCAGAGTCTTTGTGGTATAGGCAGGACCTGATGGCAGCATTCAAGAGAATCCGGAAGGTCTAACCTTGTCTGTGGTATTCTGAGTAGGATTCAATGATTGAATGACTGTGACGTGCTTCAAACCTGTAACCTACTGGGCGTTAGTGACAGACGCAAAAGAGTTATTCTATTCCGGTAGGGGAGGGAACCAAACCGGTGATTGGCAGTACTGTGACAGAGTGCGTGCATTAGCTTTCACTGCGCGGATGGGAGGTAGCTGCTGACAACAGTGAGACCCTACACGAGCTTGCCATGGAAAGGAGTAAGAAAGGATTGGATGAAGGCAGTAGGAAAGCAGAGAGACGGAAGGGAAGGCATCTTCATACACTTGTCTGAAGCTCTTACACCAATGATATACATAAGTATCACTATCTTTATCTTCTATATTATTTTCGTTCATCATCATATACATTTGAGTTTGCCTGACTAAGATTTACAAGATGACCATAGCTTGCTTCAATGCTAACAATCTCCGTGGGATCGACCCTTACTCACGTAAGGTATGACTTGGACGACCCAGTGCACTTGCTGGTTAGTTGTGCGAAGTTGTGTAATGCCATGGAATTGAACCACCAAGTTTTTGGAGTTCATGACCAGGGATTATGAGAGTTGTGAAAAAGTATTGTTCACAATTTCGCGCACCAAGTTTTTGGCGCCGTTGCCGGGGATTGTTCAAGTTTTGAGCAAGCTTTTGGTAACAATGCCTGGGATTGTTCTAGTTTGGACAACTGACGGTTCATCTTGTTGCTTAGATTAGGTATTTATTTTTTTCGAAATTCTTGAAGATGAATTCTAGAGTTTCATGATGATTTGTTGAAATCTGGCTGGCTGAGAAGCCATGTCTAATCTGATTGGACCGAGGTTTCAACTTATCACCACAAGAGCTTGTTGATTCTCATCAATTTTGCTCTTGGAGCAGTGATCTGCTAAGGCTTGGCTGACCTTTGGTCATGTCTAGTGTTTTGGACCGAAGCTTTCTTTGAAAGCTTGGCTGGCTGTGAAGCCATGTCTAATCCCTGGACCGGAGTCTTAGACTAGCATTGCACTGATTCCTGGAATTCTCATTAAGAATTTTGATACCTTTTCCCACTAAATTTTCGAAAAATACAAAAAAATTACAAATTCATAAAAAACCAAAAATATTTGATGTTTCTTGCTTAAGTCTAGTGTCTCATCTTAAGTTTGGTGTCAAATGCATGTTTTTGTTATATTTTTCGAATCCATGCATATATTTCTTTGTTTTGATCTTTGAATTCTATTGACTTGAAGTATTTTGTGTGTCTCATATGCATTCTCATATTGTTAGTGTCAGTAATACACAAACTGCTAAGTTTGGTGTCTTGCATGCATTGTTATTTGATTCTTGTTGCATTTTGATTATTAAAAATCCAAAAATATTTTTAATTTGTGTCTTTTCAAGTCAATGATACAAAGAATTGAAGATTCAGAACATACTGCAGAGGAATTATACAGAAAAAGCTGAGCATTCAAAAATGCCCAGTGAAGAAGGCAGACTGGCGTTTAAACGCCAGCCAGGGCACCTGGTTGGGCGTTTAACGCCCAAAGAGGTAGCATTTTGGGCGTTAAACGCCAGAATGTATACCATTCTGGGCGTTTAACGCCAGGATGGTGCTAGGGGGAAGATTTTGTTTTCAAAATCAATTTTTTTCAAGTTTTCAAAGTTTTTCAAAATCAAATCTTTTTCAAATCATATCTTTTCAATCAAATGTTTTCAAAATCAATTTCTTGCCTTTTTCAAAGATACTTACTAACAATTAATGATTTGATTGAACATTTTTTTGCCTTTTCTGTTGAGGAAGATTTTATGTTTGAATCATATCTTTTCTTGTTAGGCAAGTCATTAATTTTTAAAATCATATCTTTTCAAATTGTTTTCAAATCATATCTTTTAAAATTGTTTTCAAATCATATCTTCTCAATCACATCTTTTTAAAACCATAACTTTTCAATTAAATCTTTTTAACCACATCTTTTTCAAAATAGTTTTCAATCAAATCTTTTTAATTTCTAATTTCAAAATCTTTTTCAAAAATCACTTGATTTCTTTTTCACTTTTAATTTTCGAAAATTATCAATCAAATTTTCAAAATGTTTTCAAAATCTTTTAAATGAATTTTCGAAAATTCTCTTCCCTCCTTCCCACATCCTTCTATTTATGGAGTACCACTCCTTCTAAATGCACAATTCGAACCTTATCTAACTAAAGTTCGAATTCTTCTTCTCCTTCTTCTTTCTATTTCTCTTTTCCTCTGACATTTCAAGGAATCTCTATACTGTGACATAGAGGATTCCACATTTTCTTTTTCTCTTATCTTTCACATGAGCAGGAGCAGAGACAAAGGCATTCTTGTTGAAGCTGACCCTGAACCTGAGAGAACCTTGAAGCGAAAGCTAAGAGAAGCCAAGGCACAACTCTCTTTAGAGGACCTGACCGAATTCTTCAAGGAAGAAGAACACATGGTAGCCGAAAACAACAACAATGCCAACAATGCAAGGAAGGTGCTGGGTGACTTCACTGCACCTACTCCTGATTTCTATGGGAGAAGCATCTCTATCCCTGCCATTGGAGCAAACAACTTTGAGCTTAAGCCTCAATTAGTTTCTCTAATGCAACAGAATTGCAAGTTCCATGGACTTCCAATGGAAGATCCTCATCAATTTTTAGCTGAATTCTTGCAAATCTGTGACACAGTCAAGACTAATGGGGTTAACCCTGAGGTCTATAGACTGATGCTATTCCCTTTTGCTGTAAGAGACAGAGCTAGAATATGGTTGGATTCTCAACCTAAAGAAAGCCTGAACTCTTGGGAAAAGCTAGTCAATGCCTTCTTGGCAAAGTTCTTTCCACCACAAAGATGGAGTAAGCTTAGAGTGGAAGTCCAAACCTTCAGACAGAAGGATGGAGAATCCCTCTATGAAGCTTGGAAAAGATACAAACAATTAATCAGAAGATGTCCTTCAGACATGCTTTCTGAATGGAGCATCATAGGTATTTTCTATGATGGTCTCTTTGAACTATCCAAGATGTCTTTGGATAGCTCTGCTGGAGGATCTCTTCATCTGAAGAAGACGCCTGCAGAAGCTCAAGAATTGATTGAAATGGTTGCAAATAACCAATTCATGTACACTTCTGAAAGAAATCCTGTGAACAATGGGACTAGTCAGAAGAAAGGAGTTCTTGAGATTGACACTCTGAATGCCATATTGGCTCAGAACAAGATATTGACTCAACAAGTCAATTTGATTTCTCAAAGTCTGTCTGGAATGCAAAATGCACCAGGTAGTACTAAGGAAGCTTCATCTGAGGAAGAAGCCTATGATCCTGAGAACCCTTCAATGGAAGAGGTGAATTACCTAGGAGAACCCTACGGAAACACCTACAATTCTTCATGGAGAAATCACCCAAATCTCTCATGGAAGAATCAAGAGAGACCTTAACAAGGTTTCAATAACAATAATGGTGGAAGAAACAGGTTTAGCAATGGCAAGCCTTTTCCATCATCTTCTCAGCAACAGACAGAGAGTTCTAAGCAGAATACTTCTGACTTAGCAACAATGATCTCTGATCTAATAAAGACCACTCAAAGTTTCATGAATGAAACAAGGTCCTCCATCAGAAATTTGGAAGGACAAGTGGGTCAGCTGAGCAAGAAAGTTACTGAACTCCCTCCTAACACTCTCCCAAGTAATACAGAAGAAAATCCAAAAGGAGAGTGCAAAGCCATAGACATGGCCGAATATGGAGAGGAAAGAGAGGAGGAGGACGCCACTGAGGAAGACCTCAGTGGGCGTGTACCAATCTCCTCTGAGTTCCTCAATGAGGAACAATGGGAATCTGAGGCTCAAAATGAGACCATAGAGATTCCATTGGACTTACTTCTGCCATTCATGAGCTCTGATGAGTATTCTTCCTCTGAAGAGGATGAGTATGTCACTGAAGAGCAAGTTGCTAAATACCTTGGAGCAATCATGAAACTGAATGACAAGTTATTTGAAAATGAGACTTGGGAGGATGAACCTCCCTTGCTCACCAAAGAACTGGATGACTTGTCTAGGCAGAAACTGCCTCAAAAGAGGCAGGATCCTGGGAAGTTTTCTATACCTTGTACCATAGGCACCATGACCTTCAAGAAGGCCTTGTGTGACTTAGGGTCAAGTGTAAACCTCATGCCCCTCTCTGTAATGGAGAAATTAGGGATCTTTGAGGTGCAAGCTGCAAGAATCTCATTAGAGATGGCAGACAATTCAAGAAAACAAGCTCATGGACTTGTAGAGAATGTTTTGGTGAAGATTGAGGACCATTACATCCCTACTGATTTCATAGTCCTAGAGACTGGGAAGTGCATGGATGAATCCATCATCCTTGGCAGACCCTTCCTAGCCACAGCAAAGGCTGTGATTGATGTTGATAGAGGAGAGTTGATCATTCAAGTGAATGAAGAATCTTTGGTGTTTAAGGCCCAAGGACATCCCTCTATCATCATGGAGAGGAAGCATGAAGAGCTTCTCTCAAAACAGAGCCAAGCAGAGCCCCCACAGTCAAACTCTAAGTTTGGTGTTGGGAGGCCACAACCAAACTCTAAGTTTGGTGTTGAACCCCCACATTCAAACTCTAAGTTTGGTGTTGGGAGGTTCCAACACGGTTCTGAGCATTTCTGAGGCTCCATGAGAGTCCTCTGTCAAGCTAATGACATTAAAGAAGCGCTTGTTGGGAGGCAACCCAATGTTTTATAGTTAACTATTTTCTTTTGTTATTTTATCTTTTTTGTAGGTTGATGATCATAAGAAGTCACAAAAACAATGAAAAAAGCAAAAACAGAATGAAAAACAGGAAGAAAAACAGCACACCTTGGAGGAAGAAGCTGCTGGCGTTTAAACGCCAGTAAGCCTAGCAGTTGGGCGTTTAACGCCCAGTCTGGCACCATTCTGGGCGTTTAACGCCAGAAAGGGGCACCAGACTGGCGTTAAACGCCAGTAAAAGGCAACAACCTGGTGTTAAACGCCAGGAATGGGCACCAGCCCGGCGTTTAACGCCAGAAATGGCTCAAAACGTGATTTTGAGCAACATTTGGTGCAGGGATGACTTTTCCTTGACACCACAGGATCTGTGGACCCCACAGGACCCCACCATCACTCTCTCTCTTCTTCCCCCATTCACCAATCACCTCAATACCTCTTCCCCAAAAACCCTTCACCTATCAAATCCCATCTTTCTCTTCACCACTCACATCCATCCTTCATAAATCCCCACCAACCTCACCCTTCAAATTCAAACCACTTTCCCTCCCAAACCCACCCATAATGGCCGAACCATTACCCCCCTCTCTCCTATATATACCCTTCTTCAACCCTTCATTTTCACACAACCTAAACACCCTTTCTTACCCTTCTTGGCCGAACACACTACCATCTCCCTCTTCCTCATTTCTTCTTCTTCTACTCTCTTCTTTCTTCTTTTGCTCGAGGACGAGCAAACATTTTAAGTTTGGTGTGGTAAAAGCGTTGCTTTTTCGTTTTTCCATAACCATTTATGGCATCCAAGGCCGGAGAAACCTCTAAAAAGAGGAAAGGGAAGGCAAAAGCTTCCACCTCCGAGTCATGGGAGATGGATAGATTCCTCTCAAGGGTGCATCAAGTCCACTTCTATGAAGTTGTGGCCTTGAAGAAGGTGATCCCCGAGGTCCCCTTTTCACTCAAAAAGGGTGAATATCCGGAGATCCGCCATGAGATCCGAAGAAGAGGTTGGGAAGTACTCACCAACCCCATTCAACAAGTCGGAATCTTGATGGTTCAAGAGTTCTATGCCAATGCATGGATTACCAAGAACCATGACCAAAGTGTGAACCCGAATCCAAAGAATTATCTCACTATGGTTCGGGGGAAATACTTGGATTTTAGTCCGGAGAGTGTGAGGGTGGCGTTCAACTTGCCTATGATGCAAGGAGATGAGCATCCTTACACTAGAAGGGTCAATTTTGATCAAAGGTTGGACCAAGTCCTCACAACCATATGTGAAGAGGGCGCACAATGGAGGCAAGATTCAAGAGGAAAGCCGGTTCAATTGAGAAGGCATGACCTCAAGCCCGTGGCTAGAGGATGGTTAGAGTTCATACAACGCTCAATCATTCCCACTAGCAACCGGTCTGAAGTTACCATAGACCGGGCCATCATGATTCATAGCATCATGATTGGAGAAGAAATAGAGGTTCATGAGGTTATAGCCCAAGAACTCTATAAGGTGGCGGACAAGACCTCCACCTTGGCAAGGTTAGCCTTTCCTCACCTCATTTGTCACCTTTGTTATTCAGTTGGAGTTGACATAGAAGGAGATACCCCCATTGATGAGGACAAGCCCATCACCAAGAAAAGGATGGAGCACACAAGAGACCCCTCTCATCAAGAGATCCCTGAGATGCCTCAAGGGATGCACTTTCCTCCACAAAACTATTGGGAGCAAGTAAACACCTCCCTAGGAGAATTGAGTTCCAACATGGGACAACTAAGGGTGGAGCATCAAGAACACTCCATTCTCCTCCATGAAATTAGAGAAGACCAAAGAATCATGAGGGAGGAGCAACAAAGACAAGGAAGAGACATTGAGGAGCTCAAGCACTCCATAGGATCTTCAAGAGCAAGAAAGAGCCGCCATCACTAAGGTGGACCCGTTCCTTGATTTCCTTGTTCTTTATTCTTCTGTTTTTCGATTTTTATGCTTATGTTTATCCATGTTTGTGTCTTGTGATCATTAGTATCTTAGTGTCTATGCCTTAAAGTTATGAATGTCCTATGAATCCATCACCTTTCTTGAATAAAAACGTGCTTAATTGAAAAGGAAAGAATTGCATGAATTCTGAATTTTATAATAGTTTAATTATTTTGATGTGGTGGCATCACTTTTGTTCTCTGAATGAATGCTTGAACAGTGCATATGTCTTTTGAATTTGTGGTTCATGAATGTTGGCTCTTGAATGAATGATGAAAAAGGAGACATGTTAAGGAGGATCTGAAAAATCATAAGAATGATTCTTGAAGCAAGAAAGAAAGCAAAAAAAAAAAAAAAGAGAAAAAGGAAACGAGAAAAAAAAAATTTCGAAAAAAAAAGAAAGAAAAAGAAAGAATAAAAGTTGTGATCCAAGGCAAATAAGAGTGTGCTTAAGAACCCTGGACACCTCTAATTGGGGACTTTAGCAAAGCTGAGTCACAATCTGAAAAGGTTCACCCAATTATGTGTCTGTGGCATGTATGTATCCGGTGGTAATACTGGAAGACAGAGTGCTTTGGGCCACAGCCAAGACTCAATAAATAGCTATGTTCAAGAATCATCATACTTTACTAGGAGAATCATTAACACTATCTGGATTTGAGTTCCTAAAGAAGCCAAGCATTCTGAATTACAAGGGATAGAGTGAGATGCCAAAACTATTCAGAGACAAAAAATTAAAAGCCCCGCTCATCTAATTAATACTGATCTTCATAGATGTTTTTGGAGTTCATTGCATATTCTCTTCTTTTTATCTTATTTGATTTTCAGTTGCTTGGGGACAAGCAACAATTTAAGTTTGGTGTTGTGATGAGCGGATAATTTGTACACTTTTTGGCATTGTTTTTAGTATATTTTTTGTATGATCTAGTTAGTTTTTAGTATATTTTTATTAGTTTTTAGTTAAAATTCACTTTTCTGGACTTTACTATGAGTTTGTGTGTTTTTCTGTGATTTCAGGTATTTTCTGGCTGAAATTGAGGGACCTGAGCAAAAATCTGATCCAGAGACTCAAAAGGACTGCAGATGCTGTTGGATTCTGACCTCCCTGCACTCGAAGTGGATTTTCTGGAGCTACAGAAGCCCAATTGGCGCGCTCTCAACGGCGTTGGAAAGTAGACATCCTGGGCTTTCCAGCAATATATAATAGTCCATACTTTGCCCAAGATTTGATGGCCCAAACCGGCGTTCAATGTCACCTCAAGAAATTCCAGCGTTAAACGCCGGAACTGGCACCTAATTGGGAGTTAAACGCCCAAACTGGCACTAAAGCTGGCGTTTAACTCCAAGGAGAGTCTCTACATGAAATTTCTTCATTGCTCAGCCCAAACACACACCAAGTGGGCCCGGAAGTGGATTTTTATGTCATTTACTCATCTATGTACTAGTTTTCTATAAGTAGGACCTTTTACTATTACATAGACATCAAGGACTTTTGGTAGCTATCTTTGTTTTTTTATGCTATCTTAGACCTTTGGGAGGCTGGCCATTCGGCCATGCCTAGACCTTATGCTTATGTATTTTCAACGGTGGAGTTTCTACACACCATAGATTAAGGTGTGGAGCTCTGCTGTACCTCGAGTATTAATGCAATTACTATTGTTCTTCCATTCAATTCCGCTTGTTCTTTGTCCAAGATATCACTTTTTCTTCAACATGATGAAGGTGATGATTGACGCCCATCACCATTCTCACCCATGAACAAGGTGACTGACAACCATTCTTGTTCTACAAGCATCTGAGGCTTAGTGAATGTCTCTTGGATTCCTGATTGCACGATGCATGGTTGATCGCCTGACAACCGAGTGCTCGCCTGACAAACGAGCCAACCATTCCGTGAGATCAGAGTCTTCGTGGTATAGGCAGGACCTGATGGCAGCATTCAAGAGAATCCGGAAGGTCTAACCTTGTCTGTGGTATTCTGAGTAGGATTCAATGATTGAATGACTGTGACGTGCTTCAAACCTGTAACCTACTGGGCGTTAGTGACAGACACAAAAGAGTTATTCTATTCCGGTAGGGGAGGGAACCAAACCGGTGATTGGCAGTACTCTGACAGAGTGCGTGCATTAGCTTTCACTGCGCGGATGGGAGGTAGCTGCTGACAACAGTGAGACCCTACACGAGCTTGCCATGGAAAGGAGTAAGAAAGGATTGGATGAAGGCAGTAGGAAAGCAAAGAGACGGAAGGGAAGGCATCTTCATACACTTGTCTGAAGCTCTTACACCAATGATATACATAAGTATCACTATCTTTATCTTCTATATTATTTTCGTTCATCATCATATACATTTGAGTTTGCCTGACTAAGATTTACAAGATGACCATAGCTTGCTTCAATGCTAACAATCTCCGTGGGATCGACCCTTACTCACGTAAGGTATGACTTGGATGACCCAGTGCACTTGCTGGTTAGTTGTGCGAAGTTGTGTAATGCCATGGAATTGAACCACCAAGTTTTTGGAGTTCATGACCAGGGATTATGAGAGTTGTGAAAAAGTATTGTTCACAATTTCGCGCACCAAGGAACCATGGTGAAAAACTCAAGCTGATGGAGTCTCGAGTAGGAGAGCTATCTCAACAGGCCCCCAAGTCAACTGCAGTGTTCCCTAGTGACACAGAAAAGAATCCTAAAGGGGAACAAAAGGGAGTGAGATGGGAAGAATGCAAGGCCATCACCATATTGAAGGAAGTCTCAGAAGAAGAAGGAATCAGACCCTCAGAACAGGAGCCAGAAATCTTGAAGGAAGGTGTGGAAGAAGCTAAGCAGGAAAGTGAAATTGAGCAAGCCAAGGAACTGCAAAATAAAGGCATGCTGGAAACATACCAACCAAAAGCACCATTTCCTCAGAGGTTAGGAGGAGGTGAAAAAGGGAAAACATATTCAAGGTTTTTAGAGACATTTAAGTCTCTCCATATCAATATTCCCTTTCTTGAGATTCTCCAGCAGATGCCTACACATATCAAGTATTTGAAGGAATTGCTGAGCAAGAAAAGAGTTTTGAAGGGAGGACAAACTGTAATAATGAACAAAGAATGCAGTGCCCTCATCAAGAAGGACATAGTCTCTAAGAAAACAGACCTAGGAAGTTTTCATATCCCCTGCATCATAGGGGAAACAAAAATTGACAGAGGATTCTGTGATCTAGGAGCTAGCATAAATGTGATGCCTCTGACTCTTATGAAGAGGCTACAACTGAATGAGGTGAGATCCACTGATGTAATCATACAACTGGCTGACAAAACTCAGAAGCAAGCTGAAGGGGTAGTTGAGAATGTGCTGGTGAAAGTGAGAAATTATTTCTTCCCCACAGACTTTGTCATTTTGGACATGGAGGAAAGCTACCTACACCCTATCATTCTGGGAAGGCCATTTCTAGCCACTGCTAGAGCGCTCATAGATGTAGAACAAGGAGAGCTAATTTTGAGAATACATGATGAACAGCTCATTTTCCATGTTTTCAAACCTGCATCTGAGCCTGAACCAGAACCTGAAAAGCCTAAGGATGATAGTAGCCATCTGTGTTTGGAGGAAAGCAATCCAGCAGCTGAAACTCTGAAACAGTCCTTGGAAGGCAAACAAGAATTGCAAGAGTTAAAGCCACAAGAACCAATAGAAACAGCTCAGAAGGATCCTCCTGGCAGAAGGGTCAATGAAGAAATCCTCAAGAGAGAGGGAAGAATTGTAAAGAAATTGCCAAGAGGGTGGAGAAACAAGAAAATTCCCACTGAAGGTTTCTCTCCGGGAGATAAAGTGATATCAAGTCATTATCTGCCAATCCCACCTGGCCTCAAAACCATTCCTTCCCAGCTCCCTCAAGTGTTCACAATCAGGAAAGTTCTTTCTATGGAACATTTGGAAATCATGAAGGAATCAAATGGGGACGTTTTCATAGTGAGAGGAGAGGACATCAAGCACTACAATCCACCCTAACAAGGGACAACCGTCAAGCTAATGACGTTAAAGAAGCGCTTGTTGGGAGGCAACCCAACCTGAGGTAATACTCCTTTGCTGTTTCTTTTATTTGTTTCAATAAAAAGGTGAAGTAGTTTCTGTGCATTGCAAAGAATTAAGTTTGGTGTTTTACACCAAACAATGAATTCGTGGATCAATAATTCAAAGGGGAATGTGTGACTCTAAGTTTGGTGTTCCACCATACAGATCAACTGAACACAACAACCTTTGAATTATATGAAAGGAACAACCATTCCAAGCAATCACAGAAATGCTTAAAATCCTTAGCAGCAACTTCATTCCAAGGAGAATTCAAGGATTCAAAGAGCAGAGGAGTAAGTAGGAGACTAAGTTTGGTGTTCACACACCAACTTAAGACTCAGACACTTGCCCATACATAGTTGAGCTAACCACTCAAGTGCTTGAGAAGCAAGCAACTTCATCACTCTTTGCAGGAAAGGAAACAAGGATCTTAGAAAGAACATGAAGCAACAACTAGGAGAAGAAGGAGAAATCAAATTGTTTCCTGGCAACAAAGAGAAAACAAGAAATCTCACAAGGTGGTGTTGTTCCTTGACCATTCTTTAAAAGGCAAACAAAAGCATGCTTGTTCTGGTTTAAACTGTAATTGTTGAATCTTTCTGGAATGTGAAGTTTTTAGTATGAGTGTAGGTTTACTGCTTTGAATAAAGTGAATGCCTAGATGTTTGGATATAACTTCACCTTCTTAAACAAATGCTTGCCATGCTTGTTCTGTTTCCAAAAATAAAAGAAAAGTTTGAACAAAAGTAACTTGGCTCAATTAGTGACAAATCAAGTAGAATTAAGTGGTGGTATGCATGCTTGATTGTTTAGTCAGATCACTGGAAATTGAGTGTAGAATTATCATTTTTTTTGTAGAAGTTTGAATACTGTCTATGGATCTTGTTGAATAAATGTCTGTGGCCATGAAAAAGAAAGAAGAAGAAGAAGAAAAAGCCACTGAAAAAGGGCAACCAAAAAGCAAAAAAATTGAGGAAATAAGCTAGGCACCAATGGTTTGAACTTCTGAGACAAATGCCTGTGGTGTTTATGTATTAAGGATATGCTTGGATGAATATGTTCTGAGGAGTGTTTCAACACTTGGTAACTTGGGTTAACTAACCCGGGATTATCAACCAAAAATCCATTATCAAGAGCAACCTAAATACAAAACATTTAGTCACACAAAGAGGTGCTGGGCACCAATGTCTCAAGAAGAAATGTGAACTAAAATGCCTGTAGTGGATATGTGTAGTGCACTGATAAGAAAAAGAAAATGCCAAAGGCTTGTGCAACACATGACACTGAGCAAACAAGGAGCAAAGGAGCTCTAAGAAAAAGAAAAACAAATAAGAGAAAAGTGCTAAGGACATAAGAATAACAAGAGGCCATAGCAGTGTTTAATGGATGCAGTGAAAAAGTGATAATCTTGCCTGATAAGAATGAAAAAGTGATGCTGCAACTTTCTGCATAAAACCCTTCTGATGAACTTCAAGTGCTTACTAATATAGCCAATGTAATTGCTTTCTGTTTCATACTTTCTTCTCAAATAACTCAGGACTTGCTTAGGGACAAGCAAGTATTAAGTTTGGTGTTGTGATGCCAAGGCATCTTAGGCTAGTTTCACTAGCATTTTTCTGTTAGTTTTAGTTGTTTTATGCATTTTCTTGAGCTTAAAGTAACCAAGAATGGTTAAATGAATAACAAAGCAATAAACCATCCAAACAGTATGATTTTGATGCAAATTTCATGAGCTTTTAGTTATATTACTTGAATGCTATGAATGAAAGATTTCTCATGAAATTTTGCAAGACTTTGATGCAGTTGTTTGGATGATTTCAGGGAAGAAGAGGCTAGGCAAGGAAGCAACAAAATCAATAAAGGAAGCTTGAATATCACATGTGGAGTTTAAGCTCCAGTTTAAGCTTAAACTGGAGCTTAAACGCCAAAATCATGAAAGCTGAGGAAAAGCTGAAAGTGGCGTTTAACCTCCAGTTTAACCTTAAACTGGAAGTTAAACGCCAGAAATGAGAAATGCACCAGGAAGCCATTTCCACGTTTAAGCTTCAGTTTAACCTTAAACTGAAGCTTAAACGTGTTCGACCAAAATTCTCCTCCAGGGTTGCTTTCTTCATTTCCACGTTTAAGCTTCAGTTTAACCTTAAACTGAAGCTTAAACGTGTTCGACAATTCCACACTCCAGGGTTGCCTTCTTCCATTTCCACGTTTAAGCTTCAGTTTAACCTTAAACTGAAGCTTAAACGTGTTCGACATTTCACACTCCAGGATTGCTTTCTTCCATTCCCACGTTTAAGCTTCAGTTTAACCTTAAACTGAAGCTTAAACGTGTTCGACAATTTTACCTCCTGGAAGTGTCTGGCGTTTAAGTTGAAGTTTAAGCTTAAACTTCAACTTAAACACCACTAATTGAAAAAGGTTTCTGGGCCAAAGATATTGCAGTTTAAGTTAGCATTTGAGCACAAACATTAACTTAAACATACTCTGGTATGAAACCCAATTGAATATCATGGTTTATGGGATTGGGCCTGAAGAATTGATGAGTCTGGAATTTCAATTTGTTGAGTCATGTGTCATTACTTGATTATCACTAAGTTGGCTCAATGAATGTTGCAGAATTGGATCAGCAGCCTCATCAGGATTATGGATCATAAACCCAAAGCAAAAGGAAATCAGGAAAAGGCCTCAAAGCCCAAGAAACACAACAGAAGCTCAATTTAGAAAGTGTATAAATAGGATAGAATTTAAGTTTGAAAACACCGGGGGGAGACACTTTTAGAACTTTTGGATCATTTTGCTAGTTTTCATCTTTTTGTAATTGAATTCAGAGCTATGACTCACTAAACCCCCTTTCATTGGGTTAGGGAGCTCTATTGTAATTCAATGAATCAATAATAGTTTTTATCTTCTTCTTCAATCTTTTCTCTTGAATTTTGTTAGAAAGCTTCTCGATCTAATTCCATTGGTTAGTTGTCTTGGGAAAGAAACTATCCATAATTGGAATCCTTCGGAACCTTGGGAAAGGAATGGAGGATTCATGCTAGAGAAGCTTTCTCACAGTGAATTGGATTGGGGTTTGGATGGATATTGTGACATGTAATCCTACCAAATTGTGGTTCATGAAACTGTGTGGTATAATCAGTGATCGAGCATCATCTCTTCTTATGAACATTTAAACCAAGGGATTGGGAATTTGTTTGTTTTTTAGAGAGAATTGGTGAGCCAAGGGATTGGGATCCAATCATATAAGATTGCCAAGCAAAATTCAATGAATGCATTGGTTGAGGAAGGGATAAAAATGTTTTGATTTGGAGATCTCAATATCTCCTGAAACCCAATGAATTCCCCATTTCTGATCTACCACTTTCTATTTACATTCTGCAATTTAATTCATGCAATCACCCCGATCCCCTTTTAATTTCAGCAATTTAGCTTCTCGCTCTTTAATTCATGCAATTTAACATTCCGCAATTCTCACCTAAATCTTGATTCCGCTCAACTAGAACACACTTCTAATCCGAATTGCTCACTCAACCAATCCTTGTGGGATTCGACCTCACTCTATTGTGAGTTTTTACTTGACGATAACCGGTGCACTTGCCGGAAGGAATTTTTGCCGATCATGCAATTTCCTAAAATCGTAGCTATCAAGTTTATAGCAACATCAAGGAGCCGAAGATGGACACAATATGCAACAACGCGTGTGAGTCGTTCAACACAAAAATAAAGCATTACAAGGCAAAGCCCATCTTGACACTAGCTGAATAAGTCAGGAGGATCATCATGAAGAGCATGATAGAGAATAGGCGAAAGTTATTGCACTATCAGGGAATTCTGACTCCTGTTCAACAAAGCCGGTTAGAGGCAATGACAAAGTTGTCAAGAAATTGGTTTCCTCAATGGTCGGGTGATGACAAGGAGGTGTTGTATGAAGTGCAAGGCTGGCCAACGAATATGGTGGTGGATTTGGGAAGTCGCGCCTGCACATGTAGATTCTGGTAGCTGACAGGTATAAAGAATGCTCACCATAGCTCCTGAATTTAATATCCTGAAATATTATGTATGAAAATGTGTTTCTTTACTGTTTAGCTGGACAGTTAGTGAATTTTGTTAGATTTGTAAATTTGTGCATTTAGTGAATTTGGCTGAGCTGTTAGTGAATTATGTTAGCTTTGTAATTTTGTGCATTTAGTGAATTTGGCTGAGCTGTTAGTGAATTCTGTTAGATTTGTAAATTTGTGCATTTAGTGAATTTGGCTGATTGTGCATTTAGTGAATTTGGCTGAGCTGTTAGTGAATTCTGTTAGATTTGTAAATTTGTGCATTTAGTGAATTTGGCTGAGCTGTTAGTGAATTCTGTTAGCTTTGTAATTTTGTGCATTTAGTAAATTTGGCTGAGCTGTTAGTGAATTCTGTTAGATTTGTAAATTTGTGCATTTAGTGAATTTGGCTGAGCTGTTAGTGAAGTCTGTTAGATTTGTAAATTTGTGCATTTAGTGAATTTGGCTGATTGTGCAGTTAGTGAATTTGGCTGAGCTGTTAGTGAATTCTGTTAGATTTGTAAATTTGTGCATTTAGTGAATTTATGTTGTTGTGCTAATGTCGTATTATGCAAAGGTATGCCCTGCATGCATGCCATCGCTGCAATTCAAGACAAGAATGACAAGAGGCCTGAGGAGTATTGCCACGATTGGTTAACGATGGATGCGTATAGAAGAACATATTGCTTCAATGTGAATCCAATAAAGGGGCAAGATCTATGAAAAAAAACAGGGTCGCCAGCACCGGTTCCGCCTCCAGTCAAGATCAAGCCGGGTAGGCCCACATTGAACAGGAGAAAGGACAAAGATGAGCAACCTGTTAGTTCAAAGACACGGATGAAAAGAAAGTATAACCCAATATGGTGCCTGTATTGTGGTGAAGTTGGGCACAACAGAAGAACGTGCAAAGTGAAGAAACAAGAGGAAGCTTCTGAACAAGCAAGGCTTATGCAACTTCAGCTTGGAGTAATTGTTGCCCCTGCTAATGCTAATGCTAAACATGCACCCAATGGAACTCCAATTGATCCTGTTACCCAAGATCCTACCAATCCACCAGCAGCAACTTCAAATGCACCAACTGAGATGATCATTGACCAATCAGAAAAAGTTCCAGTTACACAAGAATCTCAACCTTTATCTGTTTTCAGCCAGGTATAATACTTTATGTTTAATCTATCTTTTATTATAAATTATAACGTTCCATAATGTGAAAATGATTACTCAATTTGACTTTATCCTTCATGATGATAAAATGCAGGATAAAGTTAGAGCAAGGCCTCCAAAGCTTCATGTTAAAAAAGGAAAAACAACAATCCCAACCTCACCACAACTGGCTGCAGCTACAACAATTCCAATTTCAGCTGAAACAATCAAGGGCACCAGTTCTGCTACTGCGAAGAAACTTGCTAGTTTCATGACTTTTGTACCAACTCCCGGATTCAAACACCCGAGAAAGAAAGACAACGATGTTTGAGTTGTGTTGTTCATTAAGGGCTAAATTATGTATTTTGTAAAGGGCTGCTCTTTAGAATCTTTATGCATTATAGACATATTGAAGTACTTGTTCATATTTTGGTATAGCCCAAAATTAAGTAACTTATGTTTGATATTATGAAGACTTCATTAATAGGTTTGGTATTATTGTGAAGACTATATTAGCATGCTTATATGGACATGCAAATGCTTTGATTTTAATACATCTGGTTAGACTTAATTTATCTTATGCAAAAATGTTTAGACTTATTTTTTATTCATCTGTTTTTAGAATTGTGTAAAAATTTGTTAAGCTAATGTCAAAATATGCAGGTTGCATGATTGTTAATGGATATTCAAAAATGTTCAAACTGATTTATTACATTTCACCAATAATCTTAACAAGATACAATAAAACAACATCACCAATGCTTTTACAACTTTTTCACTTTCCTACTGATTTGACACAAAATGCTCCAACCACTAACATAAGCATTATTACTAGGACAAACATGAAAAAAACAACATCTTCACTACTCTAACTTCAGCTTCCAAACTACCCATTCTCCAACCTAGTTTCACTTTCCAATCTTCATAATCACTTTCAACTTCAAACTCTGCTTCTGCCCCACCATTTGCAACTTCAAAAGCATCATATTCATTATCATCTACCCAACTAAAGTAGTTACAATGGCTGCCTTTCTGCACATGTGAAGTGATAAATTTGAATCTCATATCAATGGTGAAAGAGGGGTTCAAGAAACTATGGTTCATACCAATTTAAACTCACCCCATATCTTGGACAAGTGTGAAATAACCTTCCTGGGTTTTCTGGTATTGAGGATTTCTTTATCACAGTTTTCAGTCCACAGAAACAAGTTCTGTCCATCTTCATCCTCCTTTTTCGCATGGACGAGCTAGAGCCGAAGCTACCAACCGATCGCGGTGATAACCCAGCACTTTGACCTCCACCGGCGCTCTGCATCCGAGCTTCTAAACCTGGGTGATGTCTTTGCACCACTGCAACACCATTCCTTAATGTTTCCGTTCAATTTGGGGGTTAGGGTTTATAAAATGGGAATAGGGATTAATTTGACATAATAAGTAGAACATATCTTGTCAGCTTCCAATTGGGTACACACCTATTAACACACATGTCACTTAACGGTCCACCTGTACTGCTGTTAATGGAATCTTTGAGTCCACTAACAGAAGGATAAACGTGATTGATGTCTAATCTTTCGAGGATTAATTTGATTAAAAATTTCTTTCGGGGACAAAATTGACGATCGTGCAATCTTTCGGGGACCAATTTGAACATTAACCCTGTTAACTAGAGACAATTAAGAAAATTACTTATAATTAAAATTCTTTCCTCCATCAGAAATGATCAAATATTTTGATTATAATGTATCATGAAAATAGTTCAAAATTATTGGTTGAAAAATGTTTTGTTGGAGATAAATGTGTATGTCCAACAAAATACTATCATGAATTATTATTATTATTATTATTCTTTTTTATAAGAATAAACTTTTATAATTTATGATAGTGTCCTTAATTAAAAATTAGAAACAAATAATTACGATAGGGATCGTAATAATGAGATATACATTTTTTGAGTACTTTTAATTTAAATTGTTCTTAATCGTAGAATCACTAAAAATGGGACATTAGTGATTTGGATAGATTAATATATATATATATATATATATATATATATATATATATATATATATATATATATATATATATATATAATAGCCTTCATTGGATGGAGATTAATAGATCTCATTTGTTAAATTATATATATATATAAATGGTATATATAGAGATATAACTATTGAACTGACTCACTCTAAGAATTCCTAATGGTTATAATTACCGTATATTTGTCAATAGGATATTCTTATGATGAACATAATATTAGAATTTTCCTTTGACCTATGACTATCATAGTAATTAACAATGTATTTGTTATACTTTGATTCCGGACACCTAACACCCTATGGTGTTAGTTGAATGAACATTGGGTATGATTTAAATACTTGTAAAATTAATGATTAGTCAAAATAGAATCCATAAACTACGGTAATGAGTTTGAGCTCTACGATTATAATGAATGAAATAAAAATGCCTTGGCCAAGGGGTTTGAATAAATTAAGAAATGAGTTTTTTAAGTCATTCATAATTCATGATAATAATGGTAACAAGTTAGAGTTTGACAATCAAATCGTACTCTAAAAGTTAGCCAAGAGCTAAAAAGATGGAAAGAGTTGTATTTTTGTTCATCTTGGGTTCTTAGTAAAAAATATTATTACTTCATACTATCGGGTCGTCAAGAATCGTTGCTAGACGCCAACCTTGATTAGTAAATTTAGTATGACTAATATACTACTCGCTTAGTATTGAACCTATAGGGTCACACACTAACGAATGTTCTAATCCTTGGTAAATAATCATTTAATTATTATTTGGATTAGATCAAATAAATAATTATATTAATTCAAATGGAGTATTATTATATTATTTGCTAGCACCATGAATATAATAATATTATAATTGAGAATATTAAATAATTAATTATTTATTCTATGAAGAGTTTTAAATATGGATAAGACCCTAACCGATTTTGTTTCAAATTAAGTTGTAATTTGATTCATAAATCAGTCACCAATCTCATACTATATATGTGTATATGATAAAAGAAAGAAAACACAAGTTTTCTTTTTTTACCTCCACATACACAAATATTTCAAATTCTTAGTGAAGAATTACTAGTGCAAGCAGTTGCAAGAAACTTCTCAGTTAAATCCATTGGTCAAAGAGTTGACAACAAGGATTAGTCTCAGTGTGGATACACATAGTACGTTCGTACTATCGAAGGAGAAAGCTTTATTCACTAGGGTACTCAGGTATTGGCATCTAACCATCTTATTTCAATAAAGTTTTAAGCACAAAATAGATCAATAGGATTACTTTATTACTCCCGCTGCGTGTTATGAACATTTGTAATCCTACAGTGGTATCAGAGCCATGATCCTTTTGTGTTTAAAATTT
The DNA here is from genome assembly GCF_014773155.1 of Arachis stenosperma. NCBI lineage: Eukaryota > Viridiplantae > Streptophyta > Magnoliopsida > Fabales > Fabaceae > Arachis > Arachis stenosperma. Next base: position 105,500,645 of record NC_080379.1, on the reverse strand, counting down.
TATTGCAAAAATTTACAGAATTAATAGGATTAATTTAAGTTTTGTTATTATAGTGAATGTGATTCCTAATAATGGCATGGGATGCTATTGTCAAAATTATAAATTTATATGGGATAAATTATATGTATGTTACTGTTATTATTGTTTTTATTTATTTATGAAATAAAACTGAAAGGAAAAAATGGATAAATAAATTTTATACTTTGTTTACGAGGAGTTACCTGACAACCAGGAGATTCGTACTCAAGGATAAATTTATATATGTATTTGATACATGGAATGAATTAATTTTTACTTGAACCTAGATAACCTAGGGGTATAAAATATAATTCAATTAAATAATAACATGACAACCAGGTAATTATTTGGGATTAAAATTATATGTGATACATTTAATCATCTATTTAAAATTGTATGAGTAATGACTTGACAACCAAGATACTCATTCATGATTTTAGATATTTTTTTTAAGAAATAAAGATTTCATAATTTTCTATAATAATAATTATTGTAGAAAATATTATTTGTATGTGTGAATACGTACTTATATTTGTTTTTTCTTTTAGATTCATGAATAATATGTCTGCTTTATCACTGCGTGGCATACTTGAAAATAACAAATTGGCTGGAGCCAATTATAATGATTGGTATCGCAATTTGAGAATTGTTCTCATGCATGAAAGGCTAATTGATATAATCGATAAGCCTGCTGTTACGGCCCCTGTTCCAAAAGAGGATGGAAGTATTGATAATGAGGCAACCAAGACTTATGAGAAGTACTTGGAAAATTGTCTTACTGCCAAATGCATCATTCTGGCATCCATGGGTTCTGATCTTCACAGACAACATCAGGATATGGATCCACTAACTATTGTTGAACATCTTAAGAAGATGTATGGTGCAGAAAGTAAGACAGCTCAATATCAATTGTCCAAAATTTTGTTTAGATCCACACTTGATGTAGAATCTTCTGTTGGACCCCATGTTCTTAAGATGATTGATCTTATTGAACAACTTGAGAAGTTGGGATGCAAATTGGGCAAAGAACTTTCACAAGATTTGATCTTGCAATATCTTTCAGAAACCTTTTCACAAGTCATTGTTAGCTTTAATATGATTAAAGTAAGCTGTGATCTTCATGAAATGCTCAACAGGCTAATTGATTATGAGAATCAAATTGCATCTGAAAAAAGGAAAAGAGTTGTTATGGTAGTTGGCAGCTCTTCTAAGAAGAAAGGAAAGTGGAAAGCAAAAGGAAATGAAAAGAATAATTTTAAAAGAGAACCCATGGCACCTAAGGGTGGTGTGACCAAACCCAAGGGCAAGCAAGAAAAGGCTGACAAAAATGATGCTGAATACTTTTATTGTAAAGGCAAAGGTCATTGGAAAAGAAACTGCAATGAGTACCTTGCTTCTTTGAAAACCAAAGAGAAAGATAAGACATGCTTGAAAACAGTTTTCATGATTTCTTTAGCTACTATTAATTCTTCTATATGGGTATTAGATACCGGAAGTGCTCATAATATTTACAATTCGTTGCAGGGACTACGAGTAAGTAGATGGCTGAAGAAGGGAAAAACTTACCTTCAAGTCGGGAACAGAGCAAATGTTGCTACTGTAGCTATATGATTTATTTCTTTAGCAATGCCTACGGGCAAGACATTAGTATTGGAGAATTGTCATTATGTTTCTAATTTTGTTGCAAATGTTATTTCTATTTCTATGTTGGATAAACGTGGTCTTTATTTTAATATTAAAAATGGCATTTGTTCTACTTATTATGGTGATGACTTATACGTAAATGGCTATCTCCAATATGGCATTTATATTCTTCCCGATTTAAATGGTAATTCTGTCATGCATGTTTCTACTCTCAAAAGCTCAAGTAAATGAATCATATCTTTGGCATTGTTGACTTGGTCATATAGGAGAAAAAAGGATTTCTAAGTTACATAAAGAAGGTTATCTTAACAAATATGATTATGAATCATATGTAACTTGTGAATCCTGTCTCAAAGGAAAAATGACCAAAACTCCATTTATGGGACATGGAGAAAGGGCTACAGAATTATTGGGACTAATACATACAAATGTTTGTGGACCAATGAAAATTCAAGCCAAAGGAGGATATTCTTATTTTATCACTTTCATTGATGATATGTCTAGATATGGCTTTGTGTATCTTATGAAACACAAATCTGAGTCATTTGTAATGTTCAAAATTTTTCGTAGTGAAGTTGAAAATCAAACAGGTAAAAGCATTAAGGTGCTTAGATTTGATAGAGGAGGAGAATATCTAAATGATCATGTTTTGGAGTACTTAAAGAAAAATGGGATTCTTTCTCAATGGACACCTCCTGGTACCCCACAACACAATGGTATTTCAGAGAGGAGGAATCGAACTTTATTAGATATGGTTCGATCCATGATGGGTTTTACTGATCTTCCATTGAATTTATGGGGCTATGCTTTAGAAACAGCAGCATATTTGCTAAATAAAGTACCCACTAAAACAGTTTCTTCAACACCATATGAGATATGGAAAGGACAAAAACCAAATCTCAAACACATTAGAGTTTGGGGATGTCCAGCATATGTTAAGAAATTGCAAAGTAATAAACTTGATGCTAGGTCTGATAAATGTAGATTCATTGGTTACCCTAAAGAAAAAATGGGTTATTATTTCTATCACCCTTCTGACCACAAAGTGTTTGTGGCAAGAGGTGGAACCTTTTTAGAAAAGGAATTTCTTTCTGAAGGAAGACAAGTTGAAGAAATAGAACTTGATGAAGTTCAAGAAACCAATGAAATAGTACAAGCTCAAGAATATGAAATTCAAGTTGAGCAACCAATTTTGGATGTACTTAAACTAAAACCAAATTTATCATCTTCAAGAGTTGAGAATAACGAACCGATAGTAGTTCAAAGAGAGATTAATGAACAAATTCTTGAACTACCTTTAGAACCGGTTCAACAACCTCCAAATTTGGTACAAGAACTACCTCTTCGACGGTCCATAAGAGAACATCGTCCACCACTAAGGCTAAACTTAATGGTGCAAGATGATGTGAAAAATGGGATCGATTATGATGATAATGATCCTAAGACTTATGAAGAGGCAAGGCAAAATTCCGAAAGTCTAAAATGGCAGAGTGCCATGGAATTCGAAATAGAGTCTATAAGGATCAACAATGTTTGGACTTTGGTTGAACCCTCAAAAGATATAAAACATATTGATTGCAAATGGGTTTATAGAAAAAGATTGGAGCAGATGGTAAGGTAGAGACCTATAAAGCCCGTCTAGTTGCGAAGGGATACCGTCAAAAGGAGGGAATAGATTATGAAGATACATTTTCTCCTGTGGCAATGCTCAAATCTATTCAGATTCTACTTGCTATAGCAGCATACTATGATTATGAAATATGGCAAATGGATGTGAAAACATCTTTTTTTAATGGAGAACTCAAAGAGGAAGTGTACATGACACAACATGAAGGTTTCACACTTTCATCTGATCATAGTAAAGTTTGTAAGCTGTAACGCGCCATTTATGGGCTAAAGCAAGCTTCTAGAAGTTGGAACATTTGTTTTAATAAGATAATCAAAAAGTTCGATTTTATCCGGTGTGAAGAGGATCCTTGCATATACAAAAAGTTTAGTGGGAGTACAATTATTTTCTTAGTACTCTATGTTGATGACATATTATTAATAGGAAATGATGTACCAGCATTGCAAAATACCAAAACTTGGCTATTTCAACAATTCTCCATGAAAGATTTGGGAGAAGCAGCCTATATTCTAGGAATAAAAATCTATAGAGATAGATCTAAAAGGTTGCTTGGACTTTCACAGTCTATGTATATTGATACCATATTGAAAAGGTATAACATGAAAAATTCCAAAAAGGGCTATTTACCAATAGGCACTGGAATTACTCTCAGCATATAGGATTGTCCTAAAACTTCTGAAGAAAGAGTACGCATGAGTAGAATACCATATGCTAGTGCAGTGGGAGCTATCATGTACACCATGACATGTACACGTCCTGATGTCGCATATGCGCTAGGAGTAGCCAGTCGATATCAGGCAAATCCCGATGAGGAACATTGGAAGGTGGTTAAATCCATTCTTAAATATTTAAGAAGAACCAAAGACCAATTTCTCATCTATGGAGATTCTGAACTTATACCAAAAGGGTTCACTGACGTAAGTTTTGCCTCAGATAAAGATGATAGCAAATCTACTTCAGGTTTTATTTTCACCTTAAATGGTGGTGCAGTGAGTTGGAAAAATTCCAAACAAGCTACTGTAGCTGATTCAACGACTGAAACTGAGTATATAGCAGCAAGTGAGACTGCTAAAGAAGCTGTATGGATGAAGAAGTTCATAAACGAGCTTGGTGTGGTACCTTCAATTAAAGAACCACTTTCGTTACTGTGCGACAATAATGGAGCCATTGCACAAGCAAAAGAACCAAGATCACATCAAAAATCTAAGCATATCTTGAGAAGGTATCATTTGATAAGAGAGATCGTTGAACGTGGAGACGTTGAAATTCAAAAGGTTGCTGGGAAGGATAATGCAGCAGACCCATTCACTAAGGCGCTTGGATCAAAAGAGTTTGATAAGCACATGTGGGAATTGGGATTGAAATATATGACTGATTGGCTCTAGTGCAAGTGGGAGATTTTGTTGGAAATACATGTATGCCCTAGATCCAATCTGTCATTGGCTCTAGTGCAAGTGGGAGATTGTTGGAGATAAGTGTGTATGTCCAACAAAATACTATCATGAATTATTATTATTATTATTCCTTTTTATAAGAATAAACTTTTATAATTTATAATAGTGTCCTTAATTAAAAATTAGAAACGAATAATTACGATAGGGATCGTAATAATGAGATATACGTTTTTTGAGTACTTTTAATTTAAATTGTTCTTAATCGTAGAATCACTAAAAATGGGACATTAGTGATTCGGATAGATTTATATATAATAGTCTTCATTGGATGAAGATTAATAGATCTCATTTGTTAAATTATATATATATATATATATATATATGGTATATATAGAGATATAACTATTGAACTGACTCACTCTAAGAATTTCTAATGGTTATAATTACCGTATATTTGTCAATAGAATATTCTTATGATGAACATAATATTAAAATTTTCCTTTGACCTGCGACTATCATAGTAATTAACAATGTATTTGTTATACTTTGAATGGATATTGGGTATGATTTAAATACTTGTAGAATTAATGATTAGTCAAAATAGAATCCATCAGCTATGGTAATGAGTTTGAGCTCTACGATTATAATGAATGAAATAAACAATGCCTTGGCCAAGGGGTTTGAATGAATTAAGAAATGAGTTTCTTAAGTCATTCATAATTCATTATAATAATGGTAACAAATTAGAGCTTGACAATCAAACCGTACTCTAAAAGTTAGCTAAGAGCTGAAAAGATGGAAAGAGTTGTATTTTTGTTCATCTTGGGTTCTTAGTAAAAAATATTATTACTTCATACTATCGGGTCGTCAAGGAGCATTGCTAGACGCCAACATTGATTAGTAAATTTAGTATGACTAATATACTACCTGCTTAGTATTGAACCTATGGGGTCACACACTAATGAGTGTTCTAATCCTTGGTAAATAATCATTTAATTATTATTTTGATTAGATCAAATAAATAATTATATTAATTCAAATGGAGTATTATTATATTATTTGCTAGCACCATGAATATAATAATATTATAATTGAGAATATTAAATAATTAATTATTTATTCTATGATGAGTTTTAAATATGGATAAGATCCTAACTGATTTTGTTTCAAATTAAGTTGTAATTTGATTTACAAATCAGTCACCAATCTCATACTATATATGTGTATATGATAAAAGAAAGAAAACACAAGTTTTTCTCTTTTTACCTCCACATACACAAATATTCCAAATTTTTAGTGAAGAATTACTAGTGCAAGTAGTTGCAAGAAACTTCTCAGTTAAATCCATTGGTCAAAGAGTTGACAACAAGGATTAGTCTCGGTGTGGATACACATAGTACTTTCGTACTATCGAAGGAGAAAGCTTTATTCACTAGGGTACTCAGGTATTGACATCTAACCCATCTTATTTCAATAAAGTTTTGAGCACAAAATAGATCAATAGAATTACTTTATTACTTCCGCTGCGTGTTATGAACATTTGTAATTCTACATGTTTTTGGTCTAAAAATTTATATGTAGTGAGAGATTCAAAAAATTTTGTTAGTAAGATCAAAACATACCTAATATGACAATAATTTATATAATTATATTATTCTATTATTATAAAATATAAATAATCTTCAAATTATTTAACTATAAATTAAAATATCAAAATAATAATTTAAATAATAACATATAACTTAGAATTTTATTATTTTAGGCTTTATATTTTAAAAAAAATTAAATAATATTTTCATTGTTAATACATTTAAATATTTTTCTTTTTAATTTTTATATATGTCACTAAATAATTATTTAAAAATTTATTTCTGTTATGGTTATGATACTGACTCTGTGATATTCTTAGTTTTTTTTTATTAGTCAGTGTAGTTCTCAACCACTAGGCAGTGGGAGAAAGAAATTCAACAAAATACATAATGCTATCAAGGTACACTATGAAATTCTTTAAATTTAGGCACTACAAGTTAAATTAGTTCCTTTTGACATTGTCATCAAAGAGCACTCAATTTGAATCTAAATAAAGGAAGACTCAAATAACAAAATTATATCATAAAACAATTTCAAAAACTAATTAGCATCAAGTGAACAGTATGGTCTTTTACAATTTTTACCTTATTATTAAAGTAGCTATATTCTTTTTTTTTTTGTGTGTGACATATTGAACATTGACGACGATGGATGTCGTTACTATGAGCAAAATTAAAGCTAACTTAAATAATATTCTTTTAAGTTTCTACCGATTTTTAAGATAGAACATCAATCTCATTTAAATTTGAGAATTGATTATCAGAACATACATCTAATATAAAATTTTTAAATTGACTATCAAGTGCCAAAAATTGAGTAGAAAAAAAATCCAATTAATAAAATTGAGTTAATTGGATCAACTTCTCTTTATCAAATACTAAAAATGAGTATCTTAAATTCAAGCAAGCTATACTAAGAAGTAAGTTAGTATTTATCTCTGTACAATAATTATTAAACTCTTGAAAATATCTATTAATTACTTGATAGAATATCTCAATTTGAATATTGTGTAAATTTGAGATCTTTTAAACTTTGTATCTTGATCTTTTTTAGGTCACAAATATATCATTCATTTTTAAAATGTTAATATTGTGTTTATCATTGTTGGATAAATTATTAGTTTTTGTTGTGATTTTAAAAAACTATTAGATCTCTATTTTTAAAAAATATGTATTTTTAATTATTTAATTATTATAAAATTAATGACAATATTCTTTTAAAATATAATAAAATTTATCATTTTTTGACTAGCAAATTTCGAAAAATTATTTCACACTTTAAACTTTGAAAATGACAGGACTTAATAATTTTTAAATATTCTAAATTGATACATAAATTTTGTACTTCCCATATAACGAGGGGTCAAGAATATCTTTTGTATAGGGTAATTTACAAAAATAAAATATTTAGCTTTTAAAATTATGAAAATACAATTTTTTCAGTTTGAATATGAAAATACAACTTTTTACAAATTTATTATGTAAATTGTAGAAGGAGTCCCACTTTGAAATACATGTAAATTGCTGTAGGAGTTCTACGGTTTACGTCGATGAAGTATTTGAAAAGAAACCGTGGTAGGGGTTCCACGATTTTCGTGGATGCAAAACATGCATAAACGGTGAAAGGAGTCCAACGACACAAGTTTTACTATATACACCAACCTAGAGTGAGGATAGAATTATCAAAAAAAATCTAAACACACACTAAATGGTTGTTGACATGGCGAGACCTTTGAAATGCTTGTCCCTAGTGATGTAGGCAAAACTTCTCTTGGCTTATTTTTATCTTTTATTTTGAATTTATCCTTCTTAAGTCACCAAAAAAAATTATTAGCAAATATATGAAATTATATATCATCCAAATAATAAGGTTTAAAATTTAAAAATTTTAAATTATATTTATTTAAATTTTAAATATTTGGGAGTAAAATATGTTATTATTAATAAAAATTTGAGAGTATTATTTAAATAAATATATATAAATATACGTATTAAAAATTTAAAATATTATTTAAATATATGTACTAAAAATTTGAATGAGTTACTTAAATTAAAAAATTAAAATTTAAATAGAATATAATTCTATGTAATTCAAAATGTACTACAAAATATAGTCTTATTTCGTTGACAATACAAATGATAGATGTAAATATATCCCATTCACCCTAGATTGGTATATATAGTGAAACTCGTATCGTTGGATCCCTTCCACGGTTTATGTATGTTTTTCATCTTCACAGAAACCGTGGAACCCCTACCACAGTTTTTTTCCAAATACTTCATCAACGTAAACCGTGGAATCCCTCCAGCGATTTACGTGTATTTCAATTCCGTGGGATCCTTCCACGATTTATATGAATTTGTAGAAAGTTGTATTTTTGTATCCAAACTGCAAAAGTTACATTTCCGTAATTTTAAGAGGCAAAAGTTCTATTTTTGTAAATTTTGTGCTATAATTTTAAGCACTTATGCAGTTTTCATTTCATGAAAATTTATAAGAATAAAAAATCTCTAAAATTCTAAATTGAGATGACACCGCTCCTATATTTATATAGGTGAAATTATTTGATAAATGATCTTATCAATTCATTAAGAGTTTTAACTCACATTCTTAATTTAGTGATATTACACTAAATTCTATATCTTAGTACTTCAATTATTTTTACCATTAAATTTCGAACCTGCTGGTCTACTAGAATGATATTGAGTTTTCATCATTTAACAACAATATATTTTAATACTATTTTTGCGTTATTTCTTGGCAAACTTTTAGTAAAAAAATCTGCTAATTTTTTTTGAGATCTTGTATAAGTAATTACATAAGTCTCTATTAATTGCCTCACAAACTCATGTCTCAAGCTTATATGTTTAGTAAATCCAACGGTTTTCGACAACTTTCTTGTAATATCATACAATTCGTCTTTGATTTAGAAGAGAAGTGAGAGGTTTCAATAGATCATTTCTCATTTGCCAACATGTCACTTAATTGTGACTCAGCATCCACATCAACAACGTTAAATATCACGTAAGTCTTTTTCGCTAAGTTTTGTGAAGAAAGAAAACGAAAGAGCTGCTATGACTCATGAGAGACACAAACAAAGACTTATTTATTTTTTATAGAAATTATTTTATCCTTGTTCCGTTCCAGTCCAGCTAAGCAAGAATCCGGGTCCAGACAAACCACCTACTCGACAACACGCCATGCCCGAACCGAGGGATAACCCGTGCGCTACCTCTCAAACTGCGCGAAACCAGCCAGCTGGAGAGGAAAAGCATCCTGGAAGGTAGGTCTACTCCTGTGGGACCCGCGCTAGTACATACTATATATGGAGAGGGCCCTACCCCTCTCTAGAGGTACGTCACCTACCCCTCACATTATCTGCCGCCTTCGTACGGACACTGACTTAGGCATCAGAGTCCTTTTTGCCGGTGGCCCCCTTTTCTTCGAACCGTCAACTCGGTGGAACCACACTCCATGAAGGCCATCCTCTCCCTGTTGGCTAAGGAAATTCAGACGCGCGAAGGTGACCCGTATGTCACATTTCCAGGCAACTAAGGAACCCGACCCATTCAGGAAGCGAGCAACCGAACATTGGCGCCGTCTGTGGGGACCTGGTGTGAATGAATTTCCTGTTAGGTCCAGTTGGAGGGTGATAGAAAGGCGCTCCACGCGAAGAAGGGGGCGCCCCCCGGGTGAGCCAGGTGGCTTCCTTAGCTTCCTCCCGCGAACGCACGAGATCCCCCCTCTCGCGGGGACGAGCTCCCCTCCCGCTCCTGTGAAAGGCATCCTTTTGGGGGGACGGAGGGTGATAACGCGAGAATCATGCAGGAGTTGCGCCACAGAGTGTAAAATCTTGAGAGAGAGCTCACGGCCAGGGGTCACTACGAACCTGGCCCGAGTCAACCTCACACCCAATCCCCTCAAAGGAGAGGAGAAGCCCGGGGAAGAAGTCCCCAGAGGAACCGCGTCAGGCGTAGAACAAGTTCCCGGTAATCTACACTCGGCCATTCGCAACTCATACTGAGGTGGAATACCGAGAAGAGAGTAGAGAGAGACTAAAAAGGTGACGAAATCCCGTAATCATGGGAGCAACCTTTTTTCACCACTCCATTCTCGAGGTTTGGCTGCTGAAACACTTCGACAAGTCAACGGACATGAGATATGACGGTACCCAGGACCCCCAGGAACACCTAACAACCTTTGAGGCCAGAATGAACCTGGAAGGTGTGGGCGACGAGGTGAGGTGTCGCGCTTTTCCCGTAACCCTGGCGGGACTAGCAATCCGATGGTTCAATGCGCTCCCCCAAGGGTCCGTGACGACCTTCGCATACATCGCTCAGAGCTTTCTAGCACAATTTACCACGCGCATTGCTAAGGTCAAGCACCCGATCAACCTCCTAGGGGTGACCCAAAGAAACAGGGAACCGACCAGGAAGTATCTTGACAGGTTTAACAATGAATGCTTGGAGATTGATGGCCTGACTGACTCGGTGGCTAGTCTGTGTCTGACGAACGGGTTGTCAAATGAAGGCTTTAGAAAGCACCTCACCACCAAGCCTGTGTGGACCATGCAAGAAATCCAGAACGTGGCAAGAGAATATATCAACGATGAAGAGGTAAACTGGGTGGTGGCGGCCAACAAATGGCAGCTTGCCAACCCTCCTCCCCATCAACCCAGAAACGGGGAAAGGCCCAAGGAACACTCCAAGGACGGAGGACCTACTAAATTCAAGCCTTCTCCCCGGGTAAGAAGGTTCACAAACTATACCCATCTGCTCGATCGTTGAAGTGTATCAACAAATAGCTAACAAGGGCATCTTGTCAAAACTCCGGCCACTAAAAGATTGAATGGGCGGGAACAAAATCCTGTATTGTGACTACCACAAAGGCTTTGGCCACAAACACAAGACTGCTTTGATTTGAAGGATGCTTTGGAACAAGCCATCCACGAAGGCAAATTGGCGGAGTTCTCAAAATTTATAAGGGAACACAGAAGGAGAGAACGCGAGCGTTCCGAAGAGGACAAAGGCCGAGCCTTTCTAAGCTCCCTGACGAAGACAAGGCTACGAAAGCGATAAGGAGGGAGGCGGCCAAGTACGTAATAATACAGGGCCAACTATTGAAGAGAGGGATGAACCAACCGTTGCTGAAGTGCCTACGCCCCAACCAGACGGACTACATCTTGAGGGAAGTCTATGAGGGGTGTTGAGCTGTAAAGCCGAGGCAAGAACCCCGTGAAGACAACGACCAGGTCCTCACGGTTGTCAACGTTGTAGTAGGAAGGGACACCCCCCAGGTCTAAATTCGTGGCAAGGAAGGACGCTAAAATCTTAGCAGTGTCATCAAGTGGTCGTGGGACTCCATACGAGAAGGGTCCAATGATATCGTTTGGACCAGAGGACTAGTGGTTCGATGACATCCCAGAGAACCCCCCATGGTAATCACGGCAAGAGTGGGAATAGGTTTGGTCAAGCAAATCCTCATTGACACCGGTGCCGACTCCAACATCATGTTTCGAAATGTGTTCGACGACCTAGGCCTCCGAGAAACTGACCTGAAAACTCATAAGCACGGAGTGGTCAGCCTAGGAGATAATTTTATAAAACCTGATGGGATAGTCTCCCTTACGGTTTCCATCGGAGGAGGTCAAGGAAAGAGGTCGGTGATGGCGGAGTTTGTCGTCCTTAGGGACTCCACAGCTTACAATCTTATCTTGGGGAGGAAAATAATCAACGAATTCTCCGTGGTAATATGCACCAAGCTGTTGGTCATGAAGTTTGTCATTGATAATGGGTCGGTAGGGTCCCTTAGGGGTGACTTGGAAACGGTAGTTGCATGTGACAACGCCAGCCTCTTCTTAAGGAAAAAATCGAAAGAAGCATCAGGGATTTTCCTGCTGACTTGGATGCTAGGATTGACGACAAACCAAGGCCAGAGCATGAAGGAGATTCGAAAAAGTTCAGGGTTGAGGACTCGGAGGACAAGTTCACCTTCACGAACGGGAACCTCTCTCACAACAGCCCCTCATAGAGATGATTTGGGCAAATGGTGACTTGTTCGCCTGGACACCAGCTGACATACCGGGGGTTGACCCCCAATTCATATCACATCACCTAGTTGTGAAGGCAGATGCCAAGCCCATAGCCCAAAGACAAAGGAAGATGTCCTAGGAGAGAGCCAACGAGGTGGCCAAGCAGACGGCCAACTTGCTAGAAGCAGTGTCCATCAGAGAACTAGATTACTCGACCTGGCTATCGAACGTAGTCCTCGTTAAAAAGGCCAACGGGAAGTGGAGGATATGCGTGAACTATTCAGGCCTCAACAAGGCATGTCTTAAAGACTCTTTCCCCCCTTCGCAATATTGATGCTTTGGTGGATGCGGCGGCGGGTTATTGTTTTCTAAGCTTCATGGAGGCGTACTCTGGGTATAACCATATACTGATGCATCGGTCAGACGAGGAAAAATGGCATTTATAATGCCAGGTGGCACATACTGCTACAGGGTAATGCCGTTTGGGTTAAAGAATACAGGGGCGAATTATCAGAGGCTGATGAGCAAGGTTTTCAGTGACCTGATCGGGAAGTCGGTAGAGGTGTACGTGGATGATATCCTGGTAAAGACCGGCCAATCGAAAGACCTAGTTGATGACCTAAAGACTGTATTCACGTCCCTCCGATGGCACAATATGAGGCTTAACCTCCTCAAGTGCACCTTTGCCATGGAGGTCGGAAAGTTCCTGGGTTTCATGATAACCCAGAGCGGGGTTGAAGTAACTCTGACAAATGCGAAGCTATTTTGCAAATGATGAGCCCGGGATGCATCACGGACGTGCAGAGGTTGGCCGGAAGACTCACGGCCCTATCTTATTTTCTCGGCGCGTCGGCGGCCAAAGCCCTTCCATTCTTCAGCCTCATGAAAAAAGGAATAGCTTTCGAGTGGATCCCAGCGTGCGAGGAGGCCTTCAACCACTTCAAAAGCATACTCTCGGTACCACCAGTCCTTGGCAAGCCCAAGGACAGTGAGACACTATTTCTGTATTTGGTAGTAACGGACAAAGCCTTGGCGGCCGTCCTTGTCCGAGAAGAAGGAAAGGTCCAACAGCCGGTCTACTTTATAAGCAAAGCGTTGCAAGGCGCAGAGTTAAGTTACAACAAATTGGAAAAGCTAGCCTATGCGCTCTTAACCTCGTCTAGAAGGTTGCGGCAATGCTTCCAGGGGCATCGCGTAATCGTCATGACGGATCAAGCGATCCGCCAATCTTGCAAAAGCCCGACCTGGCGAGACAGATGATGACTTGGGTAGTTGAGCTGTCTCAATATGATATGCAATATGAGCCCAAACACACAATTAAAGCACAGGCGATGGATGATTTCCTAGTGGAAGTAACCGGAGACCCTCGAGAGGCCCCGAACATGTGGCGGAAACTCCATGTGGACGGAGCTTCCAACCAAACGTTCGGGGGGGGAATAATACTAGAAAGCCCGACCGGAATGATATACGAGCAATCTATCAAGTTTGAATTCCCGGTCTCTAACAACCAGGCAGAATATGAGGCCCTCATTGGTGGCCTGCTCTTATCAAAAGAGGTTGGGGCGACTAGAGAGGAGCTGAATAGCGACTCCCAAGTCGTCACTTCCCAAATTAATGGAACTTATCAAGCCAGGGACTCCCTGTTGCAAAAATACCTGGAAAGGGTCAGGAGTTTAAGCAAAGAGTTCGACGAGGTCGTGGTGCAGCATGTCCCAAGAGAAAGGAACACACGAGCCGACCTCCTATCGAAGCTGGCCAGCACAAAGCCGGAGACGGAAAACCGGTCCCTAATTCAAGGATTGGTGAAAGAGCCAACAGTCGCCTTGTGCATGACCCGAGCGAATGTCGTCCCCTCATGGATCGATCCTATTACCGATTTTCTAGAAAACGGCAAGCTCCCTGATGAGGACAAGGCCGTGAAGGCGATAAGGAGGGAGGCGGCCAAGTACGTAACAATACAGGGCCAACTATTCAAGAGAGGGCTGAACCAACCCTTGCTGAAGTGCCTACGCTCCGACCAGACAGACTACGTTCTGAGGAAAGTCCATGAGGGGTGTTGCGGCCACCATATCGGTGGAAAGGCTCTAGCCTGGAAGCTTGTCAGGGCCGGCTACTTTTGGCCCTTGATGATGTCAGATCCCAGGAGTTCGTCAAGAGGTGCAAGAAGTGTCAAGAAAACGTCAACTTGCATAGGACCCCGGCAGCTGAGTTAAGTTTACTAATGGCCTCCCGACTTTTCAGCCAATGTGGGTTGACCTTTTGGGACCTTTCCCGGTGGGCCCTGGACAAGTCAAATACCTGATCGTGGCCATTGACTACTACACGAAGTGGGTTAAGGCAGAGCCACTAGACATCATATCGTCAGTGAATAGCCGCAAGTTCATGTGGAGGCAAGTAATCTCCAGATTCGGAATCCCAAAGGTGGTGATTTTGGACAATGGGACGCAGTTCGCGGATAAGAAGTTTGGTGAATTCCTTACGGGCCTAGGGATAAAACAAAGGTTCTCGTCAGTGGAGCACCCATAGACCGATGGCTAAGTTGAAGCCGCAAACAAAGTTATACTCCAAGGCCTCAAGAAACGGATTGACCAAAGGAAAGAAGCATGGGCAGATGAACTCGCATCAGTTCTATGGTCCTATAGAACAACACCACAATCTTTCACCAGAAAAATCCCCATTCTGACTTACTTATGGAGTCGATGCAGTATTCCCGTGGAAGTAGGGGAGCCGAGCCCGCTGCTACTCCTTGGTAGAGTCAAAGAAGCTATGGAGAAGGAACTTGTCGACGAGACCAGGAAGATAGCCCATTTTTCGGAGACGGCGTTGAAGTAGAGAATAGCCCTGTGGTAAAACACCAAAGTGCTAAAAAGGAGTTTCGAACCAAGCGACCTAGTCCTACGATGCAACGACATAGGCCTGCCGACCTCTGGAGAAGGGAAATTGGTGGCTAACTGGGAAGGCCCGTACAGGGTAAAGGAAGTAGTCGGCAGCGGAGCTTATAAGCTGGAACGACTGGGCGGGAAAGAGGTACCCAGAACGTGGAACGTGGAGAACTTAAAGAGGTTCTACTCTTAGAAGCCTAAGCGGACCCGGCGGCCAGCCGGTACCCCGATTTAGTAACACACGTCTTGTTTCATGTTCACTTGTTACTATTTACTTACCTCGTTTGTTTAATTTGTGACTTAGCATGCTCTAATTACGCTTTGTTTAAATTTTAATAATTTCTTCCTCATTTCTGACTTATTGTCTTTAATGCACCGTTCGGTTAGTTGACCTTGTTAACTGGCCAGTTTGATAAGATTATGGCATCATGAGACTGATCACCCCGAGAGCCATCAAAATCGTGAACAACTACGCTAAGCGGCTACGAAAATAAAGCCACAATCCAAGTGCTTAAACATAAGAGCCACAAGTCGGCTTCGTTGTTGTCATTATCCGACAAAATGGTAAAATATTTTACAAAAAATTACCAAGTGTTCAAAGTACTAACACAAAGCCACAACAGCAAAAGAAATAATACAAAATCCACAAGCCGTTGCAACTCACTTCCTGGAGAGGTCTACAATCTTGCCATCCTTAATGGTTTTGAAAGCACCAAAAGCAGATAGATCGAATTCGGGAGCCAAGAGCTTCACATGGGCCTTGATCGCTTTGTCGGTAGCTATAATGCCATCCCTAGCTTCCTTTACCGTTTCTTTGTTCTTCTTCTTTAAGGAGGCAACTTCGGCCTTGGTAGCATCCGCTGATGCAACAGAACTGGTGAGCTATTTCTCCAGCTCTGCCACCCGGCCTCTTGCGGTGTTGAGTTTGCCATCCAGGGTGAGCTCGCGGTCGATAAGCCTAGCCATAGTCTCGTTGGAAGGTTTCAACTTTTCCTCCGAGGTAGCAAGCTGGGTCTTTAGCGACTCTACCTCTGCTTTCAGTTTGTCCATAAACTTAACAGCCCCTTGGAGTTTACCCTCCAGGTTCCGAGCACCGGCCAAAACGGGCTCTGCCCTTCTTGCTATCGCAGCAGCCGGGAGCAAGGTACGGTACATCCATTTGGCCTGGGAGGCAAGGTCCCCACCATCGAAGAACTCCTCAGTTCTCGGCAAAAGCTGGGCATCGATGAAGTGACTGGCATCAAAATTTTTCTCCATGACAGTGAGAACCCCTTCTGGGCTGGAGGTCGACTTCCTCTTCCTAGGATTCTCGACAATAGCAACTTCTGGACCTGCCCCCTCCCCCAAGACCTCTTCCGTTGGAGAAATTGAGCCAGTGCTGGTCCCAGCAACCTCTCTCAGAGGGGGACGGGACTGGACCTCGGGATCAGGCGAGGTCTGGAAGTCGACGGTGGGAGTGGTAGAGCTGTCATTGTCGTCCCCAAGGAAAAACTTGGACATCAAATTATCAAGTCCCACCTGTTCGACAGCCATGGACACTACAAAAAAAGCTCAAAATATGATAGCGAGTAAGCAAGCAAATCAAAGGGTGGAAAAGCGAAACGGTGACCACCCGACCACTCCCTTATGTAGCTCCTACCCATCTCACGGTCACCCATTAAAAGATGAGGACTGACATTGTTTTTCCCAAAAATAGCCAACAGCACGTCAGCTACGTTTTTGTTCTCCTGGGTTAACCCTTTGTATCTTACCTTCGTGAAGACGTTGGCCCCAGCCCCGAAACTCCAATAAGTCGGGATGCGGCGGTCCCTCTCCAAGGTCAACCAAAAAGGATGTTGACCTTCGGCAGGCCGCACCTTGAAATACTTTCCCTTAAAGTCGTTAAAGGAGTCTTCGAACAACTCGAAGATCCGTCTACCCTGGGCTACCCGAAAAGACATGTACCCTTTCTTGGCTTTCTCTTTCTTCGAGGGGTTCGTTAAGATGAAGAACCACAAGAAGACCTCCACCGAGGTTGGCAACTCTAAGTACTCACAAATCATTTCAAAGCAACGGACCGAAGCCCAGCTGTTTGGATGTAATTGCGACGGTGCCACGTCGCATTGGTTAAGATGTGCTATTTTGAAGGGGGAGGGGATACGAACCCCCAAGCTGGTGAACATGGACTTGTATAGCCATATTGATGATTGGATTTTTGACGGTTTAGAATTTCACAAATGAATTCTCGTTGCAAGTATAGTCTCTAAACCAATCGCTAATCCTTTCATACAAAAAGTTGTTTGTCACTAAAACAAACCCCTAAATTTATAAACCGAAGTATTCAAACCTCGGGTCGTTCTCCCTAGGAATTACAATAAAGTGTCTTGTTATTGGTTTGAGTTGTTTTGGGGTTTTGATAAGAGGCATGAAAGTAAATGGCAATAAAAATAAACTAACAACTATAAAAGGCTCTTGGCAAGGTATGAAAATTAGAAGTCCTATCCTAGTTATCCTTCTCAATTGTGATGAGAATTGTTCATTGCTACCACTTAGTTAACCCTTACTAGATAAAGGAAAGTCAAGTGGATGAATTGACTTGAGCCACAAGTTCTAGCCAACTCCCAAGGAAAGACTAGCTTTAGTGCACTCCAAACCAATTAGCAATCTCTCCAATTATCAATCAACAAAGGAATTAGATAACTCAAGTGTCACTAATTACTCTACCTAGGACAAGAGGAACAAAATCTACACTAAAACTAAAAGAAACATTTCATCAAACACATGGAGTGCGATAGAAGTAATCATTATTAAATGCAAGAATTAAAGAGAGATCTAACTACAAAGACAAGAGATCAACAATGGAAAAGCAAAGAAGAACAATTATTATGAGTTACCTCTTATTGAATTGAAAGAATGTAGAAGGAACAATACTAGATCTACAACAAAATATAAGAACAACATAAAGGAAATTACAACAAAAGAGTAGAAGAAGAATGAATCTAACAACAAAGAATTGAAAGGTAGAAGTAGAAGAAAGCAAAGATTAAAACCTAGATCTAAGAACTAATCATAATCCTAACCCTAATTCTAGAGAGAAGTGAGAGCTTCTCTCTCTAGAAACTAACTCTAACTAGTCCTAATGTGTGTGTAATGAATGGAATCCCCTTTTCTCTTCAATCCTTGGCTTTAAATAGCATCTTTGGCGCCAAAGTTGGTTGCAATTGGGCCCCACAACCCTTCAGAATTCGTTGGTTGCGAATTCATTAAAAAATCATATATCAGCACCGACGCGTACATGCACAGCACGCGTACGCGTCCATGGGATAATTCGCAGGTGCGCGCAAGCGCCAGGTGCGCGCGCGCGTCCATGGGCGAGTTCAACTTCTTTGACTTTTCATGATTTCTCCACTTTGCATGCTTTCCTCTTCACTCCTTTGATCCATTCCTAGCCCCTTTCAATCTGAAATCACTAACAAACATATCAAGGCATCTAGTGGAATCAAAGGGAGATTAAAACCATCAAATTAAGGGTCTAAAAGCATGTTTTCACATCTAAGCACAAATAAGGAGATAATCACAAAACCACGCTATTTCAATGGATAAATGAGGGTAAAATGTATTAAAATCCCCTAAAATCAATACAAGACAAACCGTCAAAACGGGGTTTGTCAACCTCCCCACACTTAAACCAAGCATGTCCTCATGCTTAAACCAAGAATGAAGTAAGGGTATGGCATTTATTCAATGGGAACTAACTAAATGCAATCTACCTATATACAACTATCTAAATGAATGCAATTGCTTGGTCAAAATAAATCAATTCCCAAGAAGCATATATGCACAAGGGCTAAGGACTAGCAAGTCTAATCCACAATTGAATTGAGTTATTAAATATTTTTACAAACTTGCATGAAGAGTGATGATTATAGGTGGAAACATGTAATTGAGCATCGAACCCTCACCGGTAGTGTTTGCACTCTATTCGCTCAAGTGTTTAGGGTTGATTCACTCAATTCTCCCCTAATCATGCTTTCCAAGATTTGTTTTTCTTCTAACAATCAACATATATTTCATGCAAGCATACAAGTATCATGAGGTCTTTTCTTTGGTTGTAATGGGGCTAGGGTCAAGGTAGGATGCATATATGGTTACGTGAGCTTGAAATTTGAATCTTTGATAAGCTTAAACTTCTCACCTAACCTATGACGTCCTATACAATTAAGTACTAATCTAACTACCCATTCCTCACTTTTTCACATACTCATGCATTTTCTTTTCATTTCACAACACTTATGCATTGATTTTATTGAGCTTCGCTTTGGGCATTTTGTCCCCTTTTTATTATTTTTCTTCTCTTTTTTTTCTTTTCTTCCTTTTTCTATTTTTTTTCTTTTCTTTTCCATATTGTTTTTTTTTTCTTTTGTTTTTCTCTTCTTTTTTTTTTTATATACAAGAGCATCAATGCATAAGGTTTTACATTTGATCAATACATGAGTATGTACCCAATTCCCAATATTTTCAATAACAATTCAAAATTACCCTTTTATTCACCCAATGTCCCAAGGTTTCCACACTTGAATGATACTCACACACTCTAGCCTAAGCTAATCAAAGATCCAAATAAGGACATTTATTGTTTTTCGCTTTAAGGCTTGTAATGTGCTAAATTAAGAACAAGTGGGTTAAGCGTAGGCTCAAATTGGCTAACAAAGGAATATAGAAGGTAGGGCTATTTGGGTAAGTGAGCTAATGAAATGATGGCCTTAATCATATAAATGCATGAATACACAAAATAATGGACATAAAGAATCAAACAATTCGAAGATTACAATCATAGGAAGAGAATAATGCACACAAGAAGGAAAATAAGTGATTATAAGATGTAACCACACCATTAGGCTCAAATCTCACTTGCTTGTGTTCTTAGCTCAAAAATATGATCCACAATATATATAATTCAAGCAAGTTCTATGAAAAATTTTCACTCAAATCAATTAAGGTGTCCTATAGATAGAAATCTTGAAAAGTTCATTATTTTGACTAAGCTTATTGTGTATATATATGCAATAAGAATCCTAAAAACCTAAAATGAAATGCAAAAGTGTTGGGATTAGAAGTTTGTCACCCAAAATCGCCGAACAGTCGGACGACCTCCCCACACTTAAAAGTTTGCACCGTCCTCGGTGCATACAAAGAAGAGCAGGGTGGATGGGTTGCTACAATTGATGAGCTCCTGCAAAAGGTTGTTGATGAGCGGATAATTTGTACGCTTTTTGGCATTGTTTTTAGTATATTTTTAGTATATTTGGTTTAGTTTTTAGTATATTTTTATTAGTTTTTAGTTAAAATTCACTTTTCTGGACTTTACTATGAGTTTGTGTGTTTTTCTGTGATTTCAGGTATTTTCTGGCTGAAATTGAGGGACCTGAGCAAAAATCTGATTCAGAGACTAAAAAGGACTGCAGATGCTGTTGGATTCTGACCTCCCTGCACTCGAAGTGGATTTTATGGAGCTACAGAAGCCCAATTGGTGCGCTCTCAACGGTGTTGGAAAGTAGACATTCTGGGCTTTTCATCAATATATGATAGTCTATACTTTGCCCAAGATTTGATGGCCCAAACTGGCGTTCAAAGTCACCTTCAGAAATTCCAGCGTTAAACGCCGGAACTGGCACCAAAATGGGAGTTAAACGCCCAAACTGGCACAAAAGCTGGCGTTTAACTCCAAGAAGAGTCTCTACACGAAAATGCTTCATTGCTCAGCCCAAGCACACACCAAGTGGGCCCGGAAGTGGATTTTTATGTCATTTACTCATCTCTGTAAACCTTAGGCTACTAGTTCTCTATAAGTAGGACCTTTTACTATTGTATTGAGAATCTGGGTAGCTATCTTTGTTCTTATGCTATCTTAGATCATTGGGAGGCTGGCCTCACGGCCATGCCTAGACCTTGTTCTTATGTATTTTCAACGGTGGAGTTTCTACACACCATAGATTAAGGTGTGGAGCTCTGCTGTACCTCGAGTATTAATGCAATTACTATTGTTCTTCTATTCAATTCCGCTTGTTCTTGTTCTAAGATATCACTTGTTCTTCAACTTGATGAATGTGATGATCCGTGACACTCATCATCATTCTCACCTATGAACGTGTGCCTGACAACCACCTCCGTTCTACCTTAGATTGGGTGAATATCTCTTGGATTCCTGATACACGATGCATGGTTGATCGCCTGACAACCGAGCGCTCGCCTGACAACCGAGCCAGCCATTCCGTGAGATCAGAGTCTTCGTGGTATAGGCTAGAACTGATGGCGGCATTCAAGAGAATCCGGAAGGGCTAACCTTGTCTGTGGTATTCTGAGTAGGATTCAATGATTGAATGACTGTGACGTGCTTCAAACTCCTGAAGGCGGGGCGTTAGTGACAGACGCAAAAGAATCACTGGATTCTATTCCGGCCTGATCGAGAACCGACAGATGGATAGCCGTGCCGTGACAGGGTGCGTTGAACATTTCCACTGAGAGGATGGGAGGTAGCCACTGACAACGGTGAAACCCTTGCATAAGCTTGCCATGGAAAGGAGTAAGAAGGATTGGATGAAGACAGTAGGAAAGCAGAGAGACGGAAGGGACACAGCATCTTCATGCGCTTATCTGAAATTCCCACCAATGAATTACATAAGTATCTCTATCTTTATCTTTATGTTTTATTCATATATCATTCATAACCATTTGAGTCTGCCTGACTAAGATTTACAAGGTGACCATAGCTTGCTTCATACCAACAATCTCCGTGGGATCGACCCTTACTCGCGTAAGGTTTATTACTTGGACGACCCAGTGCACTTGCTGGTTAGTTGTGCGGAGTTGTGATGAAGATTTGAGATTGCAATGAGCGTACCATGTTGATGGCGCCATTGATGATCACAATTTCGTGCACCAGTTGTGCGGATGACTTGTTTGTTGCCCCATTTAGAAACTTTCCTTTCTCCTCCGTATTGGTGGCCAACCCAAAAGGAAAGAAGGAAAGAAAATTAAGCCTATAATAAAGATATCAAGGCAATTAGAACATAGGCGGGGGCTAATGCCAAATAAGAGTATGATTCCCTACTACATGTTAGCTAAGCATGTGAGTGAGGAAACAATGTAAGCTCCAAAACAATATCAAACAAGTCAAGAAGCACCAAAGTAATGCAATGAATTTCTCAACAATTGAGTGTAAGAATCCAACACCATTATTGAAATGACACTTAGAAAAAAAACTGAAAACATGCTATAGAAACAAAATGAAAATAGAAAGAGTAGAAGTATGCGAATGCAGTGAACAAAAGAAAATGGGAGATGAGAAAAAAAACTCTTTTTTTTTTACCGACACGTGCGCGTCATGTGTGCTTACGCGTCGATGTGCATATTGGTTGAAGGACGCGTACGCGCCAGGTGCGCGCACGCGTGCGTCGAGTTAGGCCGGAGGCATAGTGTCGGCCCAAGTCTGGCACAACTCTCGGGTAGAAGTACCGGGGGTGCAGATTGTGCAATCGACGCGCGCGCGCACAGTGTGCGTGCGCGTGTATTGCCAATTTAAGATCATGTGCGCGTACGCGCCAGGTGCGCGCACGCGTGCATAGACTTGTGCCTTAGGCCCAATGTTCGCACAGTGCAGGCCTAACTCTCGGGTTTTTGGCTGGGGTCGAATTTTTGCATCCACGCGTACGCGTACAGTGCGCGTCCGCGTGGGTGGTCGAAAAATGCTCTGGTGCGCGTACGCGTCATGTGCGCGAACGCGTGGATGGTGTTCTATTTTTCAAAAATTTTTGCTATGTTCTTGCACCAATCCAAGCCTTTCAATCCTCCAAACAGCTACCAAAACACCCTAGAACCTTATTCAACATACTATACTACTAACTAAACTTGATAAAACAACAAAAACAATAAATTAAACTAATTCTACCAATATTTACAAAAGATAAAAATGAAAATGAGAATCTACCTACAATGGCAACTCAATTCACTTATTAACAAACTAAAAGAGTATGGAAAGAGTTTACCATGGTGGGGTGTCTCCCACCTAGCACTTTTATTTATTGTCCTTAAGTTGGACTTATGGGGAGCTTCTTATCAAGGTGGCTTGTGCTTGTATTCATCTTGGAACTCCCACCAATGCTTGGTTCTCCGTTGTGCCCCAAGATTTCTCATGGATTGAGCCAAGTGTTGATGGAGTTTTTCACAAGCTTGGGGCTCCCAAGGTTGATCCTCTTCTTGTGATCCGGGGTCCCACACTTTGTTTTCACACCCGTCTTGAGGTTGATCATCATTATTAGTCCAACCGGGTGGTGAGTAAGGTGAATTCTCTATAAAGTGCCCAACAATCCTTCTAGACCCATCTATTTGAGCACTACTCCATCCTTTATATCTCATGTTTGATGCATCAACCATAATGAGCCTTGATTTGCAACGCCCACCACAAAACTTTTTCCGCTTACGCTTCATCCCGCAAACTTCCCTAAGTTGGCCATCCGTTTCAAGCAAACCATATTCAAGTGGGATAATAAAACTAATAGAAATGAATTTCACCCACTCAAATGAAGGTGTAGATGGCAACCTAGGCAAAGATGCTTCCAAAGATCTTGACAAAGCATAACCAACCCTCGTTCTTCTATTTCTAGGGACTTCCACCTCTTCACAAGATCTCTTAATCTCAATCCTTTGTTTAACAATTTTATCTAAACCTTTTTCTTTACTCAAATCATAATAGGGAGGATGAGAAAAATTTACCTCCTTAATGCTTTCAAATCCAACCGGAGAAGGTTCTTCATGCTCAAAGGATTCTTCACCACTAAGACTTGATGCTTGATCTTCATCACCAAGGGAACTCAATTCTTTCTCTATCCCATCCAAGTCTTCATATGGAGTATGCCTTGGAAGGTGTGCACTTTCCTCCCTAGCATCAATTTCAATCATCTTGGAGGGGTTTTCTTCAATTCTATGTTCCCATGGAGGCTCCGCATCTCCTAAGTCTTCTACCACTTCTTCCTTGTCTTCAACAATTAAAGCTTCCTCCAATTGTTCCAATACAAAGCAACTTCCTTCATTTCCCACCGGAGTTTCCAATCTCTCCTTCATGCTATGTTCTTCATTTGATTCTCCACATGTAGCCATGGGAGTTCCTTTAGTGTTCAAGCATTGGGAGGCTAATTGATTTGTTACCGCATCCAAGGCGGCCATGAAATTTTGCACATCCCTTTTCATCTCTTCTTGCCCTTGAACAAGAACACCAAGGGTTTCATCCATTAGAGATTGGGGTGGTTGGAAGGATTCATCATTTTGGGGGAAGGGTTCATAGTAGGAAGGTGGTTCTTCTTGGTAGAGTTGTGGTGGTTCAATATTTTCCATTCTTTCCACTTGTTGCACAACACACTCCATGGTTGCTTGAAATTGATCCAATGCTTTCTTGAGATGATCCCTTGACTCTTGTTCCTCTTGGATAATATGATTAGGATCATAGGGCTCTTGGATTGAAGGACATAAGTATTCTTCCATGGGAGGTTGGGGTGGAAAGTAGTATTCATCTTGTGGTTGAAAATTTTCGTATATTGGAGGTGGTTCATCTTGGTAATAATGTGGAGGGAGTGGCTCTTGAAAATATTGATGTTGGAGTGGTAGTGGCTCTATGTGTGGTTCATATGGCTCATATGGTTGTTGGAATGGTGGATATGGATTAGGATCATATGAAGGTGGTTGGTGAAAAGAGGCTTGTGAGTGTGGTTGGGGGCCATGTTGAGGAGGGGGTTCATAAGCATATGGTGGTGGCTCTTGAAAGTCACAAGGAGATTCACCATAGCCATTGGATTGATATGCATCAAAAAATGGCTCTTCTTCATAGTGCATTGGTGGAAGTTGTTGCCATGAAGATTGATCATATGCATATGGTTCCTCCCACCTTTGATTGTCCCATTCTTGATGCACATCTTCATTATAGTCCTCATTTCCTACAACATGTTGATAACCAAACTCATAGCCAAGGTGAGAATTCATGATAGCAAGAGGAAAATGAAAACAAAATCAAATAAGAAGCAAGAAAATTAAATCCTAAAACTAGTAAGAGCTAACAAAAGCAAACATATTCACACTATTCACATATATACAATAACCAATAACATAACACCATTGCAATTCCCCGGCAACGGCGCCATTTTGATGATTGGATTTTTGACGGTTTAGAATTTCACAAATGAATTCTCGTTGCAAGTATAGTCTCTAAACCAATCGCTAATCCTTTCATACAAAAAGTTGTTTGCCACTAAAACAAACCCCTAAATTTATAAACCGAAGTATTCAAACCTCGGGTCGTTCTCCCTAGGAATTACAATAAAGTGTCTTGTTATTGGTTTGAGTTGTTTTGGGGTTTTGATAAGAGGCATGAAAGTAAATGGCAATAAAAATAAACTAACAACTATAAAAGGCTCTTGGCAAGGTATGAAAATTAGAAGTCCTATCCTAGTTATCCTTCTCAATTGTGATGAGAATTGTTCATTGCTACCACTTAGTTAACCCTTACTAGATAAAGGAAAGTCAAGTGGATGAATTGACTTGAGCCACAAGTTCTAGCCAACTCCCAAGGAAAGACTAGCTTTAGTGCACTCCAAACCAATTAGCAATCTCTCCAATTATCAATCAACAAAGGAATTAGATAACTCAAGTGTCACTAATTACTCTACCTAGGCCAAGAGGAACAAAATCTACACTAAAACTAAAAGAGACATTTCATCAAACACATGGAGTGCGATAGAAGTAATCATTATTAAATGCAAGAATTAAAGAGAGATCTAACTACAAAGACAAGAAATCAACAATGGAAAAGCAAAGAAGAACAATTATTATGAGTTACCTCTTATTGAATTGAAAGAATGTAGAAGGAACAATACTAGATCTACAACAAAAAGTAAGAACAACATAAAGGAAATTACAACAAAAGAGTAGAAGAAGAATGAATCTAACAACAAAGAATTGAAAGGTAGAAGTAGAAGAAAGCAAAGATTAAAACCTAGATCTAAGAACTAATCCTAATCCTAACCCTAATTCTAGAGAGAAGTGAGAGCTTCTCTCTCTAGAAACTAACTCTAACTAGTCCTAATGTGTTTGTAATGAATGGAATCCCCTTTTCTCTTCAATCCTTGGCTTTAAATAGCATCTTTGGCGCCAAAGTTGGTTGCAATTGGGCCCCACAACCCTTCAGAATTCGTTGGTTGCGAATTCATTAAAAAATCATATATCAGCACCGACGCGTACGCGCACAGCACACGTACGCGTCCATGGGATAATTTGCAGGTGCGCGCAAGCGCCAGGTGCGCGCGCGCGTCCATGGGTGAGTTCAACTTCTTTGACTTTTCATGATTTCTCCACTTTGCATGCTTTCCTCTTCACTCCTTTGATCCATTCCTAGCCCCTTTCAATCTGAAATCACTAACAAACATATCAAGGCATCTAGTGGAATCAAAGGGAGATTAAAACCATCAAATTAAGGGTCTAAAAGCATGTTTTCACATCTAAGCACAAATAAGGAGACAATCACAAAACCACGCTATTTCAATGGATAAATGAGGGTAAAAGGTATTAAAATCCCCTAAAATCAATACAAGACAAACCGTCAAAACGGGGTTTGTCACATATCCAGTCAGAAACTCGGGGTTGTTCAAATTTAGATGACATATCCGCTCTTCATTCCCAAGAACGAATGTGTGGTAACGTTCCTCCTTGGGACCACCTCCGCATAACAGGTCGGATTGTCAGAACTCTTAGAGATCCTCCAAAGTCATCTGGGAGGGGGTATCCTTCACATCTGAAGTAACTCAGGCATAGCGATTTATGGGAACTCTTGCTATAGAACGCTGGCCATACCTACAGTCGGGATACCACTTAGCCAATAAGCTCTGGAGTTCGGGAAACCGGAACTAACTCTACGTGTTACAGTAAGCCTATTTACAATTATGCAATGGTTAAAAACTGAAAATCTAATGGCAACTCCCCTAGAGCCTAACTAATGGCGACACAATTCAAGTGAGGAAACATGCACAACTCGAAGATTGCAAAAGTGAAACAAAATGACAGTAAAGAAGCAACAATAACAGTAACAACAACAACACTCATCCATTTGCAATAACTTACAATAAAAGGAAAGGATGCCTATCAGAAAGATAGTCGTCGAAGAAAGCTAAAGAATTCTGAAGAAATGTAGTCGAACCAGAAACGAATCCTAGTGAAACCCAAAAAAACTGAAGGGAAAAATGAGAAAAAGTGATGCAGGAAGAATTTGGAAATGGCGAAATGGAATGCGAAAAAGTTGGAAGAGTGGAAGAAAGAAGGAAAAAATTGAAAGATAACCACTCTGAGAAGCGCAAAAGTCAGGGGCAAAGCAGACTTTTTCCCAAGCTTTTAAATCAATCATAATGGGCATTAAATACCCAACGGTGGTTGTCGACATAGCTGGCGCGTTGGGAGCACTATTCCAACCCAGTCCAGCTAAACAAGAACCCGGTCCAGACAAACTACCTACCCAATAATGCGCCATGCCCGAACCGAGGAATAACCCGCGCACCACCTTCCTATTTGTGCAAAACTTGCCAGCTGGAGAGGGGAAGCTTCCTGAAAGGTGGGTCTGCTCCTGTGGGACCCGTCCTAGTACAAACTATATATAAGAAGGGCCCTACCCCTTCCCAGAGGTACGTCACCTACCCCTCACATTATCTGCCGCCTTCGTTCGGACAGTGACTTAGGCGTTGGAGTCATTTTTACAGGTAGTCCCCTCCTCTTCGAACCGTCGACTCGGTGAAACCACACTCCCTGAAGACCATCCTCTCCTTGTTGGCTAAAGAGATTCAGACGCTCAAAGGTGACCCATATCTCACATTTTTAGGCAACTGAAAAACCGACCCATTCAGAAAGTGAGCAACCGAACAATTCTATTTTAAAATAGACATGACCGGACTGAATGTTTACTCATAGAAGAACTACTGATTAGTTTGTATCTAATTTGTTTTTTTCTTTGGGCCTCGTTATATATTAAAAAAAACTGTATTGCTTAGCTCCTGCACCAAAAAGGACGCTGCGTTTCATCTCTCGATTAGGTTGGTGGAGGGGAACGACGTGGAGTGTGGCGCGTTCACAAGATGCGAATTTCCCATTTAGTTCAAAGCAACTACCACACGCTCTGACGTGTAAGTCTTCTATTGGTCCAAAAATTTGAAATGCAAAAAGATCATAAAAAGGCACCCCAACCAGCAAGAAGCTTCATTCGTCACTGCATTGGTGATTGCTGAGATACAGAAAGAGAGAGCACAACACAATACAGGAATGGCGGTAGAAGAAGAAAAGGAAGGTTCTATGGGAATCAGAGTGCATGGAATGCAATTCTCTTACGAATGGCAATCGCCTCTGTTCGTTGATTTCAAGCTCAACGTCTCTCCTGGATCTCGATGCCTTCTCCTTGGTGCCAATGGATCCGGTAATCCCTAATATTATAATTTATATTTATTAATATATAAATTTGAGTTGGTTAATGGTGAATAGATATATGCTTTCTGAATTCTGATTAGTATATACTCTGCATTAATGATTTGATTTTGAGGCATTTTAAGTAAAAGTAAATTTGACACTGTCATATAATAGCTACATCAAAAGAATTATGCATATCAAATACTATGGGTGGTTGGGTTCTGTGGGTGTTAGTGTCAGTTTGTTACCAGTAATGTTGCTATATGATTAATTTTTAGAACGATGTTTGATTGATTCAAATGGTTTAATATTTGTTCCGCTTAAGCAAGGTTTCAACTTCAAAATCTGCTTTTTGTTTTTTCTTGAAAAAAAAAAAAGAATAAAGATAAAGACCAACTTGCACTTAGAGCTGGAGAGCTTTACTTAATAGTAAGGTCTGTTTGGCTTAAACCAGATCAGTTGATGTCAAGTAGGTTTTAACTTTAAAGTACTTGTGGTATAGAGGACAATTACTTTTCAAAATTTTTGTCGATTGTTTGGACAATAACTATAAGAAAAATTAGGTTAAAAAAATAATTAGATGTTAAAAATAAGGAATAAAGATATAAGAAAGAAAGTTGAGATAGCGCTTATTGTAGAAAAGTCGGTAAAATCTCAACTTAGGTAGTTTAGATGGAAGGTGGACAAATGACGAATGGTAGAGGAAGACCTAAAAAGACTATACATGAGGTGGTAAAATGAAATATATGTGACAACAGTATCACAGTAGATATGATACAGGACAGGCGCAATGGTGTCGGTTGATCCATATAGCTGACTCAACCTAGTGAAATAAGGCTTTGTTGTTGTTTTTTACTGGAATTGCTTCTCATTTTTTTTTCAAAGAAAAATAAATTGTCATATAAGTACTTCTGAAAATACATGGTAGGGAACAATGGCGTTGTTTGATCTATGTAATCGATCCACTTAGTGGATAAGACTTCGTTACTGTTGTTGTTGTTGTATAAGTACTTCTGAAAGAGTTTATTCAAATATGTGCAATTATTCTGCTGAAGCTTAGTAGTGAGAATTGTATGTGATGTTTGTGAATTTGAGGGTGTGGTTTGTTTGCAGGGAAGACTACATTGCTGAAGATTTTAGCTGGAAAGCACATGGTTGGAGGAAGAGATGTTGTGCGGGTGTTGAATGGTTCTGCTTTCCATGACACTCATCTAGTATGTAGTGGTGATCTTGCTTACTTGGGGGGATCATGGAGTAAAACCATTGGTTCTGCTGTGAGTTCTTTGATGCTCTCTTCTTGCTCTTAGTAATTGTTGATTTAAAATGTGGAGTTGGTCGCTGAATAGTGCATAGTTTGTCTCCTTCTAACATTTTCACACTTATACATGCTTGGTACTTTAAGGTAAACAGAACTTGAAATCATTCAAGTTAGCAAAAAATCAAAACTCTTTCTTCCAAGCTCCAAATCAATGAATATAACACCATACGCAATAACATAAAAACCAAATTCAATAACTGCATGTTGGAATTGAAAACTTACAAGCTCAACACAAAAGAAGTTTTAAAATTTGCAATCATGCAAACATGCTTACAGGATATAAAATGAAATACCTCCTCAATTTCGCCAACAAATTACTTTGAGTGCTCAAAAAGTCTCATGCGAAAATTTGGGGTTTTAGTTTAGTTAAACTAGAAAGACCAAGCAGGTAAATCTTGTTTCTGTTATAGTGGAGATGCACAACTCGTGTTTATTATATTTTGCACATATAACTGTATTATCAAATGTCAACCTGGTCCATAGTGTGTGCTTTGTTCCTGAGAGTTTAATGTGAGCAAACTATAGCAGGCGCACTGAGGGCCTTCAGTTTTGTGATAGACTTGTTTACGCTGTCCTCATTGTGCTAACTTTTCTCCTTGTGTCATTTTCTTTTTGTTGGTAAACACATGAATTCAACAAAGACTGTACCCTGACAAACCCCCCACACACACAAGCACCAAAAAAATATAACCACAAAATAGGCTGTGCCCCATATTTTATATGCTTTGATCAATTTCATTACATGTGTTAATGCCATTGCTAATATGCAGGGAGATGTTCCACTTCAAGGAGACTTTTCTGCTGAACATATGATCTTTGGAGGTGCGTTTCAAACATGGTTTTCTTTGTCATCAAATACGACTGTATCTTCATTTGCCATCTCAAACAGTTTTATTTGTCGTCAAATGTAACTGGATCTTGATTTTTCACTTCCAAATATTAAGAGAAATGCTAATCATGCAGCATTTTGGAGTCCTCAAAAGAGTCCCTACTTAGAGTAATAGAAGTTAAAATAAAGGGCACTCAAGCCAAGTCATGTCTATAACTGGGTTATGTAGTGTTGTTTATAGGTTCTTGATGGTGTTTGCCTATTTATATAATTGTCCTTGAGTCCTAATGTGAAAGTATTTGGTACTTTTGGCAGTTGAGGGTGCTGATCCTGACAGGAGAAATAAGTTGATTGAACTGCTTGATATAGATCTCCAGTGGCGAATGCATAAGGTATCTGATGGGCAGCGGCGTAGAGTGCAAATATGTCTTGGTCTGCTTCATCCATTTAAGGTATAAAGTAATCAATCACATAGAGAATCTGTAGACAACTACAGTGCCAATACTGTCATTTTGCATCTCTGAGTTATGTTTCAGCATGTGATGGTACGTACTTTAAAGTGTAGTTTGAGTGTTTAACTTAGTTTATTTAGTATATAATTTTTTAGAGTTTAATTTTGATACACTGATAATGTAAAGAGTTTTACACAGTCATCCAATCAAATTCATGCGTTTAGATGTAGTAGTGGGTTTGAAAATTAGTTATTTTTATTGATGCGGCAATATACAATTGGATGTCTATGTAAAATTCCTTTACACTGGCTAGGGCATGAAAATTAAATTTTATTTTATAATTTTGAATTCTACACAATAATCGGCAGAAATTAGTTCAAATTCTAAACAATAATCGGCTGAAATTGGATTCAAATATGCAACATTACTAATGTTGTATTTATAGGACATGGGATAGGTAGAAGAATTAGTGTTGGTGTTGACAGAGGAGGAGGTGTTTGTCATCTTAGAGGGCAGGGTTTTAACTGTAATAATTTTTTAATACCATAAAGATGTCTCGAGCATAGTTGGCTAAACTCGATGAATTTATCAGTTAAGATTATAAGAACATAGTAGATCTGTAGATAAAGGATAGGCACCGCAAAGTCAGTAAGCTATTAACTGAAATAAAGATAAGACAAAAAGAATGCAAAATCAAATATTCAAATGTTAATATTCATATGACTTCCAATGAATCTTCATTAGCACACTTGGTTCTGGTTGGTTGAATTTTCAGGTTCTCTTGCTGGATGAAGTTACCGTTGACTTGGATGTTGTTACCAGGATGGATTTGTTAGAGTTCTTCAAGGAAGAATGTGAACAGGTATTCTCTGGTTCTATCTATTTGCCTGATGAAACACACCGGATATCATTGATTCATTGTCTAAAATTGCAACCAATATTGCCCCAATGGAAGATAGTATCAAGTAATAATAATAATTATTGTTATAATAATAATCATTTTCTCAGTCACTTACTCTTTTTGCAGAGACAAGCTACAATTGTATATGCAACTCACATTTTTGATGGACTGGAGACATGGGCAACTCATTTGGCATACATACAAGCCGGTGAGCTGAGGAGAGCAGAAAAATTATCCAATGTCGACGAGTTGAAGTCTTCAGCCAATCTGCTATCTGTTGTTGAAACTTGGCTCCGTGCCGAAACAAGGAATGAAAAGAAGAAGCCTGTTCAAAATACTGCCCAAACACAAAAGACTTCTGTTGCTAGTTCTCCATTCTTTTCATCAAGGCACATGGCATATTATCGATAGTCCCCGTTTACACCAATTTCTCTTATGTGAGGAATAATTCCAGAGACAAATACAAATTAAATCATTCTTTGATGCCAGTAAAAAAGAAATTAGTGATTATCTATACTTTACATTACAAAAACTTTGTATTATTGGACCAGTGATACATGTATTCAAGCATATGTATGCTCTTTATATTTAGTTAGTTGTACCAATTTTATCATGTAGGGTTACTTTGGCCTATACCATGTTGTATTTGTTTCTTGTCATACCATAAAATGAAGCATTTCCTGTGATTGGAAATTTCAAGCAATAGATTATGCTTTGTTAGGGTTTTCATTGTTTGGTTTCATTCAATTTTAAGAGCAAGTATAATGTATATAAACTCCGAAACAAATAAAGCTATATCATTATAAGAACACAAAAATTAACATACAACAAAATCTTTTGCAGACTTGTCCTCAAGACAAGTTGCTTATGCTATACCACCAAGTCTGCACTATATGTGGAGCTAACAGAAACAAAGACAGAAGGCCCAAATAATTGGAGCTGCTAATTCACACTCTCTCCAGCGAGAACTGTTTCATCACTAGTTTCAGCAAGGCCTATAGAACATCTGTTCCAGAAGGTTCCTGATCAAGAAGATTCCAGGGCCTTCCAGATTCGCCCCGGGGAAGAGACGATGCAGACAGACCATTATCAGGCTTAACTGCAACGCAGTCGGGAGGGGTTTCGAAGAGGGATAGTTTGAATTTCTTGGAGGCAGCACCGACATCGAAGTAGATGATGCCGGAGCTGGGGAGATCGACGCGGATGCTGACGACGGGGAACCAAAGGAAGAGATCCTGAGCCTCCATACCAGTGAGGGAGTCGATCTTGCCGCAACTGAGGGACCCTGAGACGTTGCTGTCGTAATGCAACTCGCTCTCGAACTTGGCGTTGCAGGCTTGCTCAAGGTGCACCCAGAACCGCCCGTCCGTGCCCAACTCGAAATCCGTTACTCCCTTGGGGAACAGACCCATCGGCAGCTCGTGCTCCTTCAGCGCTTCGTAGATCGTCGTCGCGTTCGAGCCGTTGCCTGGGCATGGCGCCGAAGTGGTTAGAACTAGGAGGAGATGGAAGAAGAAGAACAAGAAGAAGAAAGGAGTCGTGGTGCAACTGGAGGTGGAGCAGAGCAACATGATTTTTACGAACGGGGGAGAGGGCGAGAGAATCAGTGATTTGGGTTCTGGGATTGGTGGAGACTGGAGAGAGAGAGAGAGAGAGAGAGGGGCAGTTGTGACAGCTTGAATACAGAAGGGCTTAGCTAATGACTGATTTTTATTTAAATAAATAATAAATAAATATATATATATTTTCATGTATAAGTAAAAGTTGAAGAAATTGCACATTGCATAATATGAATAATTATTTTTATATGAAAAATATATTCGTATTTTTGTTAAAAATAAGATTATTTGGTGTAATTATAAGTGGGTGGATTTTGTAGGTAAAAAATCAATACACATAGTGTATGTTGAACACGTATCATCATCTGACAATATGCAGGGTGTATGTTGGATACGTGACAACACGCAGGATGCGTGTTGAACACTTTTTTTATACGTCAACAATATTGTAATACACCTCAAATATTAATATTCAACCAAAACACAATCTTTATCTCCATATCAAAAATAATTTCTAGCATAATATACTCTATTGATTTATTTTATTTATTAAATGAGTGTAAAAATAATAAAAATAAAACTAGTTAACATAATAAATTATTCTTAATTTAATTAAAAAATTTTGGATACAAATTTTTAAACTATTTAACATTTAGACTTGATTTAGTAAAGTTTTTCAAAAAAATGATTATACTTTTCAAGAGTAGAAATACTTTATTTTGCACTTGGTAAATAAAAAAATTCATATGTTTGTACTTGCTAAGGGTTTTTTGAGAAAAAAGCTTTTCACACAAGTAAAACAGAAAAAGAAAAAAAATGTGAATATGTAAATTCATGATTAGAACAGAACGCACCATTTACACAAGTGTTCTTAGACTTATATAAGCTAAGAAGAAAAATCAAAGATTCAACACTTAGATACCTGCATTATCACTTAGCATCTAGGTTACACTTTCTTGACTTTTCTTGAGCTCATCTTGAGCCTGTTTTACAATACTACCCTTAACATCCCCAGACAAACTTGAGTGAGGCCTCTAAATCACTTGAAGTTTGTCCTTCAACCTCTGAAAAGCAATCAATGAGAGGAGCTTTGTTAATATATCAGCTACCTGTTCATTCCCTGAAATGTGAACCACATGAAGAGATTTGGACTTTAGCTTTTTTTGAATAATTTGAACGTCAAGTTGAAAATGCTTGGTACGATTATGCAGCATTGGATTTGCTTTGAATAACACGGTGCTAAGGTTATCGCAGAAAATAGTGGGGACTATTTTAAGAAGAATCATCAATTCAGCAAGCAAATTTGTTAACCAGACTAACTCCTCTTCACAGGCAGCTAGACTCCTGAATTCTGCCTCAGTTGAGCTTCTACTAATCGTGGTTTGCTTGCTGCAACACCAAGTAATCAAATTAGGCTCTAAGAGAACACAATAACCTGTTACAGACCTTAGATCCTCCAAGTCTGCTGTCCAATCTGCATCAGCAAACCCATATAGCCTATAATCTGTGCTTGGATGGATCAAAATTTCATACTCTTTTGTGTCTTGCAGATACCTTAGTAGCCTTTTTACTACCTTTCAATGAGCAAGCAAAGGACATTGCATAAATTGACTTATCTTACTTACTACAAAAGATATGTATGACCATATGATACACAAGTATTGCAATGTTCCTACCACACTTCTATATAATTTTGCATCATCAAACTTCCCAAAACCATTGGACATCAATTGTAAGAATGAAATCATAGGTGTAGGCATTAGGGTTGCTTCCCCATGCCTATTTTAGATAACAAATCAATTATATACCTGGTTTGGGATAGATGAAATTGACCTTAAGCAATTTTTGAACCTTTATTTCCAAAAAATAACTTAGTTCTCCTAGATCTTTTAGAGAGAAAATTTTATCTAACTGCCCTATCATATTAGCTATGTCACTATTATGGCTACCAGTGATAATTATGTCATCTACATAACATAAAATATACATCACCGAATCTGGTTTATGTCCAATAAAGAGACGAGTCTTACTTAGAACTACAAAAACGAAATGAGTTTAGCGTTGTGCTTAATTTATCAAACTATTCCCTTGGTGCTTGTTTTAAACCATATAGATATTTATTTAATTTACACACATATGAATCAAAGTTTGTTTCAAAACCAATTGGTTGATGCATATAGATGGTTTGATGAAGATCACCATTTAAAAATGCATTGTTAAAATCAATTGACGAATTGTCCAATTGTGTGATAAAGCAATGTATAGAATAATTCTCACAGTTGTTGGTCTAATCACCGGACTAAATACTTGTTCAAAATCAAAGTCTTCAGATTGGTGAAAGTCTTGGGCAACCAATCTGGCTTTGTACTTCTGAACAGTACCATCTGGCTGTCTTTTAACAGCAAAAACCCACTTAACCCAATGATTTTGGCATTGGGTGGTGTTGAAACTAAGGTCCAAGTTTTGGTTCTCATCAAGGCATTAAATTCCTCATTCATGGCACTGTGCCAATGCCAAAATTTTAAAGTAACAACTGCAGATTTTAGGGGTTGATCAAAATAGTTATTAGTTAAAGTAGTTGATGTTAAAGCTTTCGGTCTTGATGAGCCAGTTTTGGACCTTGTTAACATAAGGTGATAATTATGCATATTAGAAGAAGTGATGGAGGTATGAGTATGACTATGTCGAGATTCAGTTTCCAACGATGGAAGCTGGCTCTCTATACCTGTATTGAGTACCATTGAAGATGATGGGACATTAATATAGGCAGGATCATCAGTGGTTTCAGGTTGTGTGGGAAATGAATTGAATTTCTGTCCATGATGTTGAGAGAGGTAACTTGTTGTAGTAGGAGGTGGTTTTACAGTAGTGGCAATTGATTTATGAAATAAGGTAGAACCTTCAATGTGATGATACTGAACAGAATTAAGAGTTGAACCTACATTATTAACTAGAAACAATTGTGTATATGGAAATTCATATTCATCAAATGTCACATGCCTAGTAATATAAATTTTTCCACTTTGTGACAAGCATTTATAGCCTTTGAAGTTAGGTGCATAGCCTAGAAAAATACATTTAAGAGATATGTGTTCTAATTTATGTTTGTTATAAGGTCGAACGTATGGATAACAGCTACTACCAAATGTTGTAATTATTCTATAATTAGTACAAATTTGTTTATATTAGGACAGATTTGATGCAGATTTGTTTTAAATAGTTTTTATTACCTGTTACTTTCTTTTCTTAATTAGGGAGTAAATAATTTTTATATTCTGTATGTAATCACTCTCTAAGTGAAACAATTCAGGAATAATATTCAAAAATCGTCTTTTCAAGTTGGTATTAGAGCTCGTGATTCTAAGGGCTCTACTTCCGCATTTTCCATCATTTTTTCAAGCAGCCTTCATTGCTGCAATTATACCTGTTTCGGTGCCCTGCCGCTGCCGCATGCTGCCACTGGAATTTTTTTTGGCGAGTTTCTGAACGAGACCACCACCATCATAAGATGGATTTGTTGATATACAAAGCCCAGGTGGTTTCGTTGCCATCGGCGCGATCTCTTTAATTGCGACGCTGCTTTCCCAGACATGATCGTCGGTTTTTTCTTTTTTTTTTTCTTCTTCTTCTGTCTTTCTTTTGCTGCCGATTCTTTCCAATGACGGATGATAAGACTGCGCCTCTTGTCAGCCCCAATGATCTACCGGTGTTACAAGGGTCGTATCGTTTTGATGGGCGCAACTATCTCCAATGGTCTCAACTGGTTCGCACTACTCTCAAGAGGCGAAAGAAATTAAATCATCTAGAAGGGAACCCTCCAGCCACGACAGACCCCAAATATGAAGACTGGGATGATGAGGATGCTCTTATCATGACCTGGTTATGACATTCTATGACACCAGAAATCAGCCGTAATTATATGTTCTTCCCCACTACTAAGGAGATTTAGAATAATCTAAGTCAGGCATACTTAATGAAGAAGGATACTGCAGCATGTTATGAAATAGAAAACAAGATCTTCAATACCAAGTAAGGGAGCCTCTCCGTAACAGACTACTATGGGATGCTGAATCGTTTGTGGATCGAGTTAGATTAGTATCAAAATTTGACTATGCAGTACACACCTGATTCTACTACATTGATACAATTTATTGAAAGGATATGTATATTTAAATTTCTGTCTAGCTTGCACTCTGCATTTGATCCAATTCGGGTTCAAATTTTGGGTAAAGAAGAAATTCCTTCTCTCTCAGAAGTTTTTCATATTGTACGAGGGAAAGAAAATCGAAGGTCAGTCATGTTGGAAGGAGGAAATTCTATTGATGGTTTAGCTCTAGCAAACTGGCAAAGGTCCTTTAAAGGGTCCATCCCTTTCATATGGAAAGCCTCCCTCAAAGGCTCACCGTGATGATTGCTGGTGCCGTTATTGTAGGAAAACGGGTCATACTAAGGACACATGTTTTAGATTTCATGGAAAGAAAAAGGTCCTCGAACGTATTAGAGGACTCAAAGGTGACATACAAAGACGTGCTAACTACACATTGTCTGACTCTGTGGAAGACTCAACTATCTCACAAGCTGCAAAGGAGGCCCTAGCCCATAGCAAAGAAGAATTAGACCATTTACGTGGTCTTATGAACTCACTTAGTAAGACATCTAGCCCTTGTGATTTAACCATGATTAGTAAGAGTTCTAGCTTCTTATCCTTTAATGCTCCTAGCACTGAGAGTACCCGGATTGTAGACTCTGGTGCTACAGATCATATGACACCTCATTCCCTTTCTTTTTCATCTTACACTAATTCATCTGGTCACAAACAAATCACTGTTGCTAATGGTTCCCATATTCCTATTACTGGATATGGTAACATCCACCTTCAACCATCTAACCATTTAAAAAATGTGCTTCATGTTTCAAAATTATATACTAACCTCTTATCTATTCATAAGGTTACCAAAGACTTAAATTGAGCTGCAACTTTTTTTCATACTCATTGTGTATTTCAGGATCTTGCCACGGGAAGGATGATTGGAATCGCTAAAGAGCAGGACATGTTATACTACTTACCGCATGAAAAGAGTACCACACAAAAAGCACTTAATTCAAATCATCAGACAAACATACCGTCTTGGGCAAACTCTCAGATATGGCTTCAGCATAAACATCTTGGTCATCCTCCATTTAGTACCCTATAGTCTTTATTTCCTTTTTTATTTACAAAAGTATCTGTCGAATCTTTTCAATGTGATGTTTGCCAATTAGCTAAACACCATCGGACTACTTCTTCTCCCAGTAATAATTAAAGTTCTAAATATTTTGATCTTGTTCATTCTAATGTGTGGGGACCTTCAGCTATTAGTAATATTTATGGTGCAAAGTGGCTTGTTCTTTTATTGATAATTGTACTTGAATTACCTGGATCTTTCTCATGAAAGATAAATCTGAAGTTTTCCACTTGTTTGAAAATTTTTACCAAATGGTTCGAACACAATTTGGAAGCATGATTAAGAGATTATATTCTGATAATGGCAGAGAATATGTGAACCAAAATTTTTCCAAGTTCCTTAAGGATAATGGAATTATTCATGAATTGACCTATGTAGATACCCCTCAATAGAATGGGGTAGCAGAAAGGAAAAATCGTCATCTTCTTGAGGTTACTTGAGCATTACTCTTCCAAATGTTTGTTCCTAAGTCTTACTAGGGGGAAGCTATCCTAACGGACACCTATTTGATTAATAGATTACCATCTCGGGTCCTAGATGGTGTTAGCCCTATTCAATTTCTGACCAAATTTTACCCCTCTATCCCTATTATGAGTAGTCTTCAATGTTGTATCTTTGGCCGTCCTATTTTTGTTCATATTCATAGTTCTCATAGGGGTAAGTTGGATCCTCGGGCAATCAAATATGTCTTTATAGGTTATGCTTCAAACAAAAAGGATACAAATGCTATCATCCTCAAAGTCGTAGATTCTATATCTCCAAGGATGTCACATTTCATGAGTCTGAGTCCTTCTTTCCTAGTTCTCAGCTTTATGGAGAAAGTATTCTAGAAGCTGAGTTCCTTGAGTCGTCACCCTTTTCCTTGTTGCAAAATTTCACTTCTCCGAAGGATAACAAAGACCCTGAATCAGCATCACTACTAGAAAAGAATAATGAGGAGAATAATGAGGACAAGTTTTTTGGAAAACAATATCAGCGAAGGTAGCGAAAACCCATCCTGGTCAAACAGCAACTTCATTCGTTTGAATCGGAGGTAAGACCTCATACCCTTGAGACTCTTGACACCATAAATACCACTTGTGCAACTAACCTAGATGATTTACATATTGCCATGAGAAAAGAAAAAAGATTCTGTGCCAAATATCCTATTTCCAAATTTGTGTCCATTAAAAATATTTCTGTACAGCACCAGAATTTTCTTTCAGCTATTGATTCTATCAGAATCCCTACATCAATACAAGAAGCCTTAAAAGATGAGAACTGGGTTCGCGCTATGAATGAAGAAATGGGTGCATTAGAAAGAAACGAGACTTGGGAGATTGTAGAGAGACCAACGAACAAGAAAGCAGTGGGTTGTAGGTGGATATACACAGTTAAATATCAATCTAATGGCACACTGAACAGTTATAAAGCAAGGTTGGTTGCAAAAGGACATACCCAAACCTATGGGATTGATTACGCGGAGACATTTGCTCCGGTGGCAATGATGATTGGATTTTTGATGGTATAGAATTTTACAAATGAAATCTCGTCGAAGTATAGTCTCTAAACCAACAATAATCCTCTCATACAAAAAGTTGTTTGTCACTAAAACAAACCCCTAAATTTATAAACCGAAGTATTGAACCTCGGGTCGTTCTCCCTAGGAATTACAATAGAGTGTCTTGTTATTGGTTGTGAGTTGTTTTGGGGTTTTTGAGATTTTAGACAAGAAATATAAATGGCAAAGAAAATAAACTAACAACTAATAAAACTCTTGGCAAGATATGAGAACTAGAAGTCCTATCCTAGTTATCCTTCTCAATTATGATGAGAATTGTGTATTGCTCCCACTTAGTTAACCTCTAACCATGGAGGAAAGTCAAGTGGATGAATCAATTTGATTCCTCAAGTCCTAATCAACTCCTAAAGGAAAGACTAGCTTTAGAGGCATTCAAATCAATTAGCAACTTCTAATTATCAATCAACAAAGGAATTAGATAACTCAAGAGTCACTAATTACTCTACCTAGGCCAAGGGGAACAAAACCTACACTAAAATCCAACCAAGCATTTCATCAAACACTTGGAAGGCATGAAAGGAAAGCATAGTAAATTGATAACAAGAATAGAATCTAACAACAATTATTGCAAAGAATTAACAACAACAATCAAAAGAAACACATCTATTATGAATTACCTTGAATTGAATTTGAAGAAAGTAAAAGAAACAAAAGTAGATCTACAACAAAACACAAGAACAACATAAAGGAAAAATACAACAAAAGAATGGAAGAAGAATGAATGTAATAACAAGAAATTGAGAAGAGAGATGTAGAAGAAGATGAATCTAAATCTAAATCTAAGAACTAAACCTAATCCTAATCCTAATTCTAGAGAGAAGAGAGAGCTTCTCTCTCTAGAAACTACCTCTAAACTAAACTAATGTGTGGAAAATGAACTAATGAATGGAATGTGTTGGAATCCCCCTTTTCTCTTCAATCTTTGGCTTTAAATAGCATCCTTGGCGCCAAAGTTGGTTGGGATTGGGCCCCACAACCCTTCAGAATTCGTTGGCCACGTTTTCATTAAAAAAATTATAAACCAACACCGACGCGTACGCGCACAGCACGCGTACGCGTCCATGGAGTAATTCGCAGGTGCGCGCAAGCGCCAGGTGCGCCCGCGCGTCCATGGGTGAGTTCAACTTCTTTGACTTTTCATGATTTCTCCACTTTGCATGCTTTTCCTCTTCACTCCTTTGATCCATTCCTAGCCCTTTTCAATCTGAAATCACTGACAAACACATCAAGGCATCTAGTGGAATCAAAGGTGAATTGAATTTAGCTAATTTGAGGTCTAGAAAGCATATTTTCACATCTAAGCACAAATAAGGAGACAATCACAAAACCATGCTATTTCATTGAATAAATGTGGGTAAAAGGTCATACAATTCCCTAGAATCAATACAAGACAAACCATCAAAATGGGGTTTGTCAGGCAAAAATGAATACCGTCAGAATTATCCTCTCCTTAGCAGCACACTTTGATTGGGAGATACATCAATTTGATGTTAAAAATGTCTTCTTGCATGGAAGTTTGGAAGAAGAAGTGTACATGGAGATTCCACTAGGATATGGTATCACTAGTGAAGGAAATAAGATGTGCAGACCAAAAAAAGCTTTATATGATCTTAAATAGTCACCTCGTGCCTGGTTTAGAAGATTTACTCAAGCTATGATATCTTTAGGGTATGGACAAAGCTAAGGTGATCATACTCTATTTATCAAACATTCACAGGAAGGAAAACTCACTCTAATCTTGGTCTTTGTAGATGATATGATTATTGCAGGTGATGATGAGTTAGAAAAATAGACTTTGAAAAAAAAGTTAGCCACTCAGTTTGAGATGAAGGATCTTGGCAAGCTAAAGTACTTCCTTGGGATAGAGGTTGCTTACTCTAGACAAGGCATCTTTATTTCCCAAAGAAAATATATCCTAGATCTCCTCAAAGAGATTGGTAAGTTGGGTTGTAAGATTACTGGAGTGCCCATAGAGCAAAATCATAGAACTAAAAATGATGAAGAAAGCTCAAAGGTGGAGAAGACACAATACCAAAGGCTTGTGGGAAAACTCATCTACTTATCACACACCAGGCCTAACATAGCCTATACATTTAGTGTGTTTAGTCAATTTATGCATGATCCAAGAGAGAGACATTTGCAGGCTGTAAATAGGATTATTCAGTACTTGCAAGCCTCTCTAGGAAAAGGATTGCTATTCAAAAAGGAAATGATTTTATCCATGAAAGTATATAATGATGCTGACTACGCAGGATCAATTATTGATAGGAGATCCACCTCAGGATATTGCAAGTTCTTGGGTGGAAACTTGGTGATATGGAGGAGCAAGAAGCAAAATGTAGTTACAAGATCAAGTGCAGAGGCAGAATTTAGAGCCATGGCCCAAGGGATTTGCGAATTATTATGGATGAAGATCATACTCGATGACCTCAAAGTAAAGTATGAAGCCCCTATGGAACTGGTTTGTGATAATAAGTCTGCCATTAGTATTCCACACAATCCAGTTCAACATGACCGAACGAAGTATGTAGAAGTAGACTGACATTTCATTAAGGAGAAATTGGACAATGGTCTTATAGCCACCAAGTACATTCCTTCAAGACTCCAATTGGTAGATATGTTCACTAAGGGACTTCCCACAGAGCACTTAAAAGACCTTACTTGCAAGTTGGGAATGATAGATATACATTCACCAGCTTGAGGGGGAGTATTGTAATTATTTTATAATTAGTACAGATTTGTTTATATTAGGACAGATTTGGTGCAGATTTGTTTTGAATAGCTTTTATTACCTGTTATTTTCTTTCCTTAATTAGGTTGTAAATAATCTTTATATTCTGTATGTAATCACTCTCTAAGTGAAACAATTTAGGAATAATATTCAAAAATCTTCTTTTCAGTCCAAATATTCTAAAGAGAGTGTAATCTGATTTCTTGCCAAATAATTTTTCATATGGAGATAAATTAGATAGAACTTAAGTTGGGATTCGATTAATTAAATATGTTGAAGTGAGGACAGTTTCATCCCAATACACTAGAGGCATTGATGCAGTAGAGAGCATAGCAAGACTCATTTCTATGAGATGCCTATGATTTTTTTCTGCAGTTCCATTTTGTTCATGAACATAGGGACAAGAAAATCAATGAAGAATACCTTCAGATGCTAAAAATTGAGAAAAGGCATTAAGGTATATTCTTCTCCATTGTCTATCTTGTAATTAGTCAATTTTTATATGTACAGTTTGTATTGTTGAAAAGCTTTAAAAACCTAAGACTTGTGAACAAGTAATAATGTAAAGGTATATCTCGAATAGGCATCAATGAATGTCACATAATACTTAAATCCAAGATGAGAAACATATGGTGCAGGTCCCCCACATCAGAAAATACAAGATCAAGAGGTACAGAATATAAAGTATTAGATTCTTGAAAAGGTAACATGTGCATTTTTGCTTGTGCACAATTATCACAAACATGGGTACCTGAATTAACATTCTTATTTGGTGTCTAAATATTACATTGAGATAGTACAAGTTTAATAGATTTTAAAGATGAATGTCCTAGGCATTTATGTCAAAAATCTAAAACTAAACAT
This sequence comes from Arachis stenosperma, assembly GCF_014773155.1. Classification (NCBI taxonomy): domain Eukaryota; kingdom Viridiplantae; phylum Streptophyta; class Magnoliopsida; order Fabales; family Fabaceae; genus Arachis; species Arachis stenosperma. The sequence continues at coordinate 105,456,552 of NC_080379.1, read as the reverse complement.
GATATAGTAAAGACAATAGGAGAATTTGTTGAATGAGAAGGGGGAGGCACAGCAACATGTGTAAATTGATATATCCCTCCTCCACGTATACCTTGTAAGAGAACTTTTTGTGTAAAATGATATTTGACAAGGTAGAAATTAGCATAAAATTCAAAGTATACATAATTGTCTTGAGCAAATTTTGAAACAGTAATTAAATTCTAAGTGATATGAGGCGTATGTATCAATTGTTGTAATGTAAAGAATCGTTTAAGAGTCTAAAGAATATAAGAAAGAGTTGCCAATGTGAGAAATAGAAATACCTGCACCATTACCTACTTGAACATGTTCAGGTCCGGTATATTCTGAGCATGTCATCAAATTTGATTGATTTGGAGTAACATGGTGTGAGGTCCTAGTATTTGGGTACCAAGCAGGGTCTAAAACAGAAGTTGGTGCTGCAAGAAAGGCAGTAGGATGATGGAAAGATGATGCACCTTATGAGGAGTTGGATGATGTTAAGATGTTTCGGTCATAGAATGAATTCCTAGGCTGCTGTGCTTGATTCTAAGATGGAAAGGTATGTCTTGGTTGAATCGATTGAAACAATGCCATGCTACGTATCCAAAGCAGCTACAAACCTGGCACTGAGGTCTATTATTCGCAGAAAATGATCTTCTTCCTCTATCGAATTTACCCCCTCTGCCTCTCCTGAAGTCATTACCTCGAGATGAGTTTTGAAAAGTTAGAAAGGAGCTCTGAGTGATGTTTTCTTGAAGCATTCCAAAATCATTTCTCTTGAATCTTTCGATTGTGTCATCATGAGACATGATTAAGTTCTCTACTTCAACCACACTGTAAATTTCTGGTTTAGCATTGATAATAATAAGAAGATATTGATAATCTTCATTCAACCCTTCCATTAAAGCTTCCACATGTTTTTGCGTAGAGAGGAGTTTACCTAGAGCTGCAAGACAATCCACAACATTCTTAATCTTGAAGATGTATTAACTGGCTGATATATCTTATTTCTTTATTAGTTTCAATTGTGCTTTGAGTTGCTTGATCTTATACCTAGTTGATTGTGCAAAATAGTCTTTAATTTTCTGCCACATTTCATACTGAGTTTGTGACTCACCATTTTGTTCTTGAAAGTAGCATCCATTGATGTAAGCATCCAAGAAATCAAATGACAATAATCTTAGCATCCATTGATGCAAGCATCTAAGAAATCAAATGACAATCATCCTGCTTCTTGATCAGCAATGGATGAAAATTGTGGAGGAATTCATTCTTTGATGAGATGATCTTCGTAACCTTGCCATTGAATCGCATTGAAGGCCTGTTGCTGCCGGGTTTTGAAATTAGTTTCACATGGCTTATCAGAAATGGGATTAAATGATCTTTGTTAATAGATGACTGGTGTACCATTATTATTAGTGATTGGATTGGTGACAGAGAGTGGGTATTGGACGGTGTGGGAGGAGAATCGTTCGTAAGAGCCATGGATCTTTCGAACCTTTAGGCTCTTGATACCATAAAGGATTTTCTGAGAAGAAAGCTTTTCACAGCAAGTAAAACAAAGAAATAACAAAAATGTAAATATGTAAATTGGCAAAAGATTCGATGGTCCCAGAACGTTTGGACCATTAAATGGTCCCATAACAAAACATAATTTTTAAATTTTTTAATAACTGTTAAATAGTCCTTATTTAATTTTAATTATAAATTAACCCTTTATATATTATTTAATTATAAAATCTATTTTTTATTTTATAAATTATTTTTTTATCAATCATCTATCATGTTTATTAATAATAAAAAATTAAAACAATAACAAATTAGAACTTCTATTAATCGTAATAAATATTTTACAATCTTAATCGATCAAAATTTTATCATTGATCCATTACATACGTATTAGATTGGAAAAATCGTGTCTGTTAGAAATTCAATCGATTGGATGCACAAATCAATCGATTGAAATTCAGGTTTTCCAAACTTCAATTGATTGAATTTTGCAAGGCATGTGGGGTTTTTCTTATTCAATCGATTGGTCAATATGAACAATCGATTTAAGTCTTCAAAGCGATATAGATTTTCACAATTCAATCGATTAGTTGTGTTACCCAATCGATTGAATTGTGTAATGCGTTATATGTTACGCTTCTCTAAATTTTTCTGCTCGTGATTATAAATTATTATTTTATTATTCATCTATCTTATCTTTAAAATTCTATCTTCAATTTTTAAGTTTTTATTTTGATTTAGATACTCTAATCTTATCTTTTCTTTAATATTAAGATTATAAATTGGTGAATAATCTATCAACAATTAATCAATTCTACAATTAGAATCGTTTATCAATCTGATTGATTATCAATTTTTCATTATTTTTGTTCATTGTTTATCCATCTACTTAATATCAAAATTTTTTTCATTGTTTATCCATCTCTTTAATATCTAATATTTGTTCATCATTAATTGATAATCACAGTTGCCAATAGAGATCCAATCAATTTTTTACTGTAGTGTTTAGAAAACAATCTATTGTTTTGATTACAAAATCGAGATTAGTGAATATAATCTCCAATTTTGCAATTCTTTGTTTTGATTCTTTATTCGTGAAATTGATTGTGTAATGAAAAAATATTTTTTTATCTTTTAGTAATAGATTTTTTTCTAAAATAAAATAAAAAATTATTATTTTTCAAAACCTAATTTTTCAACTTTAATTTCTCAAATACAAATTTTTTTATGCAGAACAAGGCGAATTTCACTTCAAATTCTAAAAAAATGACTAACTCAAATTATTAAGTTTCACAATAAACAATGGCAACCATTATCATCGTCTCCAGAGTTATAGGAGTACAATAATGGGTTTTTTTAATTTATAATGAAAAAAATTCTTATTAAATATGGTTTATTCCGGTGTATCTATGTATTTCTCAAATTGCTTTGATGATTTCAATCGATTGAATAAAAAAATCCCACATGCTGTGCAAAATTCAATCGATTGTGTATCAATTCCAATCGATTGAATTTTTAACAAACACGATTTTCCCAATCCAATATGTATACAACGGATCAATGATAAAATTATGATCGAGTAAGATTACAAAATATTTATTACGATTAATGGAAGATCTAATTTGTTATTGTTTTAGTTTTTTATTATTAATAAAAATGATAGATGAATGATAAAATAATAATAGATTTTATAATTAAATAATATATAAAGGATTAATTTATAATTAAAATTAAATAAGGACTATTTAGCAGTTATTAAAAAATTTAAAAAACATGTTTTGTTATAGGATCATTTAATGGTCCAAACGTTCTGGAACCATCGAATCCAGTGCCATGTAAATTGATTATTAGAACAGAATGCACCATTTACACAAGTGTTCTCAGACTTATATAAGCTAAGAAGAAAAACCAAAGACTCGGTAACCAACACCTAAATACGAGCTCATCTTGAGCCTATTTTACAATACTACTCTTAATATTTACAGCTTTTAAAAGTTAGGGGTACTTTTGAAAGTACTTAAGAGAGAACTTTTTTAAAGTTGACTTATACTTATCAAAATTAAAAAGTCTAATATAACCTCATATATTAATTAATATCTAAATTTTAAAAGTTATTACAATATTTTTAATTTTAAAATTAAGTTATTTTAAAAGCACCTAATGTCTGTTATAATATTTTTAAAGAGTAAAGTATCGTTTTTGTCCCCAACGTTTGGGGTAAGTTCCAAAGTTGTCCCTAACATTTAAATCGTCCTATTTAAGTCCCTAACGTTTCAAAATTGACTCAATGTTGTCCTGAAGTTAATTAAAGATCTGTTAACGGAATTGACAGCGGGACAAAAATAATACATAGAAATAAATTTTAATTTTATCCTTCACTAATATCAATCATTTACGGTACATAGTTATTCAATTAATTTTTAATCACATATAAGTAAATTACACTTAATCACATTACTTTAATTCTAAATAAATTTTTTTTAATAATTTTACTCTTAAAGATTTCTACTCATCATGAAATATTTGTAGAATGACTAGAATCACATTACTTTATTGTATATGTATAATTTTTTTTCACAAGTTTATATACTAGTCATTCTACAAATATTTTATGATGACTAAAAATTTTTAAGAGTAAATTTATAAAAAAATAAATTTATTTAGAACAAAAGCAATGTGATTAAGTATAATTTACTTATATGTGATTAAAAAATAATTGAATAACTATGTACCGTAAAAAATTGATATTATTGAAGGATAAAATTAAAATTTATTTCTATGTACCATTTTTATTCCCAACGTTTTTATCCTATTTAAGTTCCTAATGTTTTAAAATCATCTCAATTTTGTCCCGACGTCAATTCTGTTAACAAATCCCTAATGGCAGGACAACATCGAGTCAATTTTGAAACGTTAGGGACTTAAATAAAATGATTTAAATGTTAGGAACAACTTTGAGACTTACTCCAAATGTTAAAGACAAAAATGATACTTTATTCTATCTTTAAATTTTAAAAATTATTTTATCAAACACACTTATTGTTGCTTGTACTTATTAAAAGTCATTTTTAATTTAATTTACTAGATACATATGCTATAATTTTAAAAAAGGAAAAATTTTACTAAACCCAGCCTTATTGAAATTTGTTACGGCCCAGCCTAGTTGGGCACGATGACCGACCCGACCCACAGGCAACCCGATTTGAGCGGTCGGGTTAGCACGCATAACCTGTCCGGTCTGTGACCCGGACACGCACTCCCACTACCAGCTGCATGACAACTGTGGGGAGCAAAGCTTCCAAGAAGGAGGCCTCCTCCCGTGGGGCCCGCCCTACAAACAGAGTATATAAGGAGAGGGTCCTACCCCTCCCCCAAGGTACGTCACCACATTCCTTACTCTCTAACCGCCTGCACAGTTTCTAACTTGAGCGTCGAAGTGTCCTTGTAGGTGGCACCCCCCTCGCATCACGAAGATCTCGGGAAGTCGGCAATACCAATACCTCGCTCCACGGACTCATACCAAGGTTGATTCCCACCGTATCCAGGAGACATCTCCGACCCGTCTAAAACCCAAACCTCCGTACAAAATTCTAAACAAAAAAAAGGTAAAATTACAAAGCCTTTTTTATAATAGATTAGCCTACTTAAATAATAAAATAAATAATCGAATAAGTATTTAGTCAACAATTAATTTATACAAATAATTATTAACCTTTTTTATAAAATTACTAATTTAATGTTTAATATTATAAATAATTTCAAACACATGAAAAACTAAAATCTTAATAGTAGTATCTCTTTTGCTCCGCTATCTTTTTCTTCTTTTATCTCTCTTCTCTTTTTCTCAAATGAAAATCACAAATTTTATTAGAATTTTTTCTTTCACCTCTTTTTTGTTTATATTATTGTGATGACGATGATGTTATAATTCATTTTAGTAGTAATAATTTTAAAAAATGAGATTGTTGATAGTGTTGATATTAAAGATAGAACTGAAAATAAAGATACAGACAAAAGAATACAAATTAAATTAATAATTTTATAAATAAATTAAAGATTTTTCTATAAATTAAATATTTAATAAATTTTTAGTTATTTTGTCAAATAGAATATATTTTTGGAGCATTATTTTATCAAAAATCATCTTTTGAAGTCTATTTTATCAAAATCGTAATTTTTTAAAGATCAAAATGATTATTTATTCCAAATAGTATAATAATACTACCTATTATTAGAATAGAAACTTTACATACGTAATACATAATAATACTCCTATTGGCCACTCTTATATTCAAGATCATGGTAGACACCTCAATTCAAACGTATCTCCATTTGATCACTCTTAGCTCTTTTCATCTGTCATTCAACTATCAAACCTCTTGTATCAACTTCTCAATCCTACTTTTTTATTAATTTTTTTTTATATGTTGCAATTTCAAACTTTTAATAAATTACTGTCATTTCACATCAATAAAAATTCAGTCAATTCAACTATAAGACCTTCTATTAAATTAGGAGAATTTTCTTTTAGTTAAAGCTAATTCCATCAGTTCCAAGTACTTCATCCACTCCTAAAATTTGTAGCTATTATGTGATAATGCCTTGCATTGTTTCTTATTTACTATATTTCTAAAATTTCATTAAAATTCTTTCCAAACATTACAAGTACTCCACTCCCTTGCATTTAAAGCTTCTAGAAGACTAAAACCTTCCAAAACTCAAATTTCTCTTATTTATTTTGTAGCATATAAATTATGACACATTTAAATTTAAACTCGTTATAACTCTTTTGTCATTTACCTAATGACTTCCGCACAACATCTCTACGTTCTTCATAAATTGCTTTATATGCTTAAAATACCTCCTGCACTACTTTCTGCACTGATACTTTTCTAACATGCATTATTTTTATCATATACAGTCTATTAGCCATATTTTTTCCCATTACATTCTTTTTTCGTCTCCAGAATTTTAATAAAATTATTTTTATTTTTCAAAAATAGCTTTTTAATCATCTTAACTTTTTTTAACACCCTAATTCTCTGATATTCTAAAAAAACTATCTTTATTTATAAAACATTTTCACTCCTAATCTAAGATAATGAGTTATTTAATGAATTAGACTCTATTTACTTATAAATTAGATCCCGTGAAATAAATAATTTGATTTGTTTAGTTTATTTAAAGTTTTTTTCAAGTTTTCTATTTTTTAATTTTTAAATATTTTTTAATAATTCAATTCAAATATCTTAAATTTTAATATAAATATCTCAATTTCAATCTAATAATTTACTAAAAATATAACAAATTTTGACTAAAAGTTAATTTTGAGTCCAAATATTATTTTTTATTTATTTAATTAAAATTATCTATTTAAATTATCTATTTAACCTAACAAACTTCTCTTAAATATATCAAGTCTCCATTTTAAAAATAATGCATCCTTAAATGCTCCTTGCTAAGTAAGGAGTGTTACACTTTTTGTTAATTAAATAAATATTCATTATTTATTATTATATTTTATATAAATGACTCAAATTTAAAATTTAAAATTTAAGATTTAAAATTTAGAATTCATAATTTTAAAATTTAGAATTTAAAATTTAGAATTTAAAATTTAAAATTTAAAAATAAAATTTAATGTTTAAAATTGATACTTCTAAATTCAAAAGACATTACACTTTTTATTTTATTTAAAATATATTAGCATTTGTCCTAAAAACCTCATCTTATTATAAATATATCTGTTATGAATGCTCTAGACTGTAACTGTATTTTAAATTTCAAATAAATAGAATCAGTCAATTTAGCTCAGTAAGTTAGGAGTTAGATCCTTGACTATATAAATAGCCTTCTTTAAAGTTTTATGTATATACCAATCATTAATAAAATTATCTCTTATTCTTTCTATTCTCTTTCATCTTTCTTTCCTTCTCAACCCTAATATTTATTTTTGTAACACATTATCAGCACGACGTCCTAATCAACTAAGCTCTAAGGCTAAGTAATTTTTTTTTCTCTTTTATCCACTTTATTCTTCTAATTTTTTTTATGCCATGGCCTGTGATCATCTATACAATACAATAAATTTTTTTTATATATCATGGCCGATGATCGTCTTTTATGACATGTGATCGTCTTTAATGTTTTAGAAAAACTTCCCACTCTCTCTTTTAGTTTGTACTATACCACTATTAATAATGTGGAATCACATGCCATAATAAACCAGAAGTTTACAAATATAAATATATTTACAATTTTGCATGACTGGTTAGGACATCCAGGTTCAATCATGATGAGAAGAATCATCAAAAATTTATCTGGCCATCTTCTAAAGGAACATACAATTGTTCAATTTAATGAATTCTCATGTGCTGCTTGTTCACAAAGAAAATTAATTACAAGACCATCACAAAAAAAATTGGGATTAAATCACTATCTTTTTTGGAACGTATTCGGGGTGATATATGTGGGCTCATTCACCTCATGTGGGCCGTTTAAATATTTCATGGTTTTAATAGATGCATCTTCACGTTGGTCCCATGTTTGTTTACTGTCAACTCGCAATATGGCATTTGCGAGATTGCTAGCTCAAATAATTAAAAACTCATTTTTCAATCTATGTTATAAAGACAATACATCTTGATAATGCTGGTGAATTTATATCTCAGGCATTTAATGATTATTGTGTGTTAGCTGGAATTATAATAGAAGAGCATGTTGCTCATGTACACACTCAAAATGGTCTAGTAGAATCATTAATTCAGTGCATTCAGTTAATAGCTAGACCATTACTTATGAGAACTAAGCTGCTTATTTCGGCGTGGGGGCATGCTATTTGCATGCTGCAGTAGTTATACGCATTAGACCAATAAGTTATCTCAAATCCTTCCCATTACAACTGGCTTGCGGTTAGGAACCAGATATTTCTCATCTTAGAATATTTAGATGTGTGATTTATGTCCGAATTACTTCACCACAACACACAAAATTGGACCCAAAGAAGATTGGGAATATATGTTAGGTATGAATCTCTGTCAATTATAAAATATCTTGAACCCACGACGAGTGATTTATTTAAGGCAATATTTTCTGATTATCACTTTGATGAAATAATTTTCCAAAATTAGGACAAAAAATAAGCAGTTGAAAAAAGAGATTACTTGTAATACATTGTCATTATCCCACTTAGATCCTCGTACTAGACAATGTAAACTAAAAGTACAAAAGTTAATTCATATGCAAAATATTGCAAATCAATTGTCAGATGCATTTACTGACCTAAAGAGTGTAACCAAATCTCACATTCCAGTTGAAAATACACCAGTAAAAATAAGTGTCTCAAAAGGACAAGTTGTTAGTGCAAATGAAAGCAATCTACGCCAGTAGACCAATCGGTTCTAAGAATAAAGATTCCCAAAAATAGAGAGAGATAGTTAATCATGATGGTCATAATATGAAGGCAAGTACTCAAAAGGAGATCTCGAGATATAAATATTGATGAAACCTCTGAAGAGGTTCAGGTACCTAAAAATGAAGATATCTCAATAAGTTATGTCACTACTGAAAAAATATAGGACCGAAAGAATACTGTTGTCGACAATATTTTTGCGTATAATATTATTATTGAATTAGTAAAGCAAGATGAGGATTCTGAACCAGAATCTGTCAAAGAATGTAGACAGAGAGATAATTGGCCAAAATAAAAAGACATAATTTAAGCTGAATTAATTTCTCTTAAAAAATATGAAGTTTTTGGTCTTATAGTCAAAACACCTAAAAGCATAGAACCAGTGGCATACAAGTAAGTTTTCGTGTGTAAACACAATGGAAAAAAGGAAATAGAAAGATATAAAGCACGACTAATAGCACATGTATTCTCACAAAAACCTGGTATTAACTATATGAAAACATATTCTCTTGTGGTAGATTCAATTATATTAAGATATCTTATTAATCTGGTAATGTATAAAAAACTTGACATGCGTCTAATAGATCTTGTTACAGCCTATTTATACGGCTCAATTGACAAAAAAATTTATATGAAAGTCCTTGAAGGATTCAAAATGCCTCAAGCATATAATAATTCTTCAGAAATTTGTTCAGTAAGATTTCAAAAATCCTTGTATGGATTAAAACAATCTGGACTTATGTGGTATAAACGTCTCAGTGAATACTTATTAAAAGATTGATAATAAAATGACCGTGTATACCCATGTATGTTCATAAAGAGATTTGAATACAAATTTGTTATTATTGCAGTATATGTTGATGATTGAAACATCATTGGATCACTCGAAGAGATTTCAAAAACTGTGAATTATTTAAAAAGAGAATTTGAAATGAAAGATCTTGACAAGACAAAATTTTTTATTGGTCTACAAATTGAACACTTAAAAGATGGTATATTCATCTATCAGTCAATTTATATTGAGAAACTTTTGAAAAAAATTTACATAGACAGAGCACACCCATTGAGTACTCCGATGGTAGTGAGATCATTAGATATGAAAAATATCTATTTCGACATTGTGAAAGTAATGAAGAGCTCATTGGTCCTGAAGTGCCTTATCTTAGTGCTATTGTTGCACTAATGTATCTCGCTACCAATACAAGACCAGATATAACATTTTCAGTAAACTTGTTATCGAGATTTAGTTCTTATCCGACTAGAAGACATTGGAATGGTGTCAAACATATATTAAGATACCTTCAAGGATCTATTGATAAGGGTTTATTTTACTCTAATGAAACAACATTTCAATTAGTTAGGATATGCAGATGCAGATTTTCTTTCTGATCCGCAAAAAATGTAGGTCACAAACAGGTTGTCTATTCATGAGTAGAGGAACAGCTACTTGGCGCTTAACAAAGCAAGCTATAACTGCAACCTCCTCAAATCATGCAAAAATATTGGCAATTCATGAAGCAACTCAAGAATGTATTTGGCTTAGGTTAATCACCCAACATGTTCAAGATATGTGTGGTTTACTGATGAAGAAAATACCTACAGTTATATACGAAGATAATTCTGCTTGCATACATCAACTAAAGGAAGGATACATCAAAGGAGATAGAACAAAACATATCTCATCAAAACTTTTCTATTCTCATGATCTTCAACAAAGTGGTGATATAAACAGTCAGCAAATTTGTTCCAATGATAATTTAGCAGATTTGTTCACTAAAGCACTATCTACCTCAATATTTAAGAAGTTAGTATACAGGATTAGAATGTGCCAACTAAGAGATATCAAGTGATGTAATTATTAGGGGGAGTAACATGGGCTGTACTCTTTTTCTTAACTATGATTTTTATCCCACCTGATTTTTTCTGGTAAAGTTTTTAATGAGGCAATTACCTAACGTATTACCACTAGAAACATCCAAGGGAGAATGTTATAAATATATCTGTTATAGATGTTCTAGACTGTAACTGTATTTTAAATTTCAAATAGATGGAATCATTCAACCTAACTCAATCAACTAGGAGTTAGACCCTTAGCTATAAATAGTCCTCTTTAGAGATTTATGTACATACCAATCATTAATAAAAGCATCTCTTATTTTATCTATTCTCTTTTATCTTTCTTCCCTCCTCAAAACCTCATCTTTATTTTCATAACATGGAGCTTTCTTCAGTGAAAAAAGTATCTTATGGTCCTTGATAGACCAGGTAATAAATGAAATTAATAAAAAATATAGAGGTTGGTTCACAATAATAAAAAGTTCACAAATAAACTTCTATTTAACATAGACAAATTTAAATGTAGGGTTAAATTGGGTTGGGGTGACGGCGAAGCCTGGGTTGGACATCTAAGTGGTAGACAGGACAGCACAATGGAGCAGAGGGAGTGGTAGAGCACCGCCAAAGTAGAGGCGTAGATCGGGCCCTGGCCGAGTTTAGGCACGACACGACGAAGCAGAGGGAATGTAGAGCACCGCTGAAGTAGAGGCGTAGATCGGGCCCTGGCCAAGTTGAGGTACACTAGACGGAAGGCAATGGACGACATGGGAAAACTGTCGATGCAAGCACTGCAGTGGAGAAGTCGGAGGAGCAGCTCCGCAATGAGATCGATGAGCTTCTCTGGCAACAACACGAGGTCACTCATTACTCTCTCGCTAATTACCACACCACTCTACTTCCATTCTCTCCAATTCATTAATCAATTATACTTTTTTGTTCAATTTTCTCAGATTACGGAGCGACTTCGTGATCCTCGAGGCCTTCGAAGGGGTCCCTTCTCAACTCCTCGCCAACAACCCTTTCCTCCCCATGTCAGTCTCACTCCCCCTCCCCCTTCTTTTCTAGAGCAGAAAATATTATCTTTCTTGTAATCTAAGTTTAGGGATTTGGTTAAATAGTGTAATTTGACATACAGGGAGACAGAAATGAACCGGAAGGTCAACCTCCTGTTAGACACTGACTTTCTTCTGCTGTTGTCAGGGTAATAACATTATAATCTTCTCATTTTCATGTAATTTGGTTCTTTTTGCACATTAGAGGATTAGAATAGATCATAGGAGAAAGCATAAGATATAGTTTAAGTTGATTCTGGCTTATTAATTGATAAAGGTAGAAGAGGAGGGAGAATTGATTCAGGATGATCCTGCTCATGCACCGAAGAATGTTAACACTAATGGGACCAGTGCTACTAATGTATATCCCACTTTCTGGTAAATAGAGTTTCACATCAATATTTTGTTGATAGAGGAATAGTTTTGGTAGAATTTTTGAATTCATTATTTTTAGCTGTTTAATCGGACTACAATATTTATCTAAAAGTGACTTAATTGTATTATACACAGTTCAGTGATGCCGGAATGATGGTTTCTCCTATAGTCTATGCACGACGTAGTTTGTGTTATCTTATTAGCGACATGTATCAGAAAGTGCTGAACGATGCAGTACAGACAAGAGTGATTTTTTCTCTATGGCACATTGCATTTTATCTTGAATCTATTGCACTTGGAGGACTTGGAATGGAGAATGAAGCACAAGTAGCAATTAAAGAAGCTACAACACTTGAAGCTAAAAGGAGTTCAAATGCTAAACAATTGCGAATAAGACTTTGTACAGATACAAATATTTCTTCCTGATTTATGTTCTGCATGATGATAATGACAACCACCACCCCCACAAGATTAATTATTACAAAGATTTCATCTTTGAATTACACCATAGATCCACAATAACAAAGTTGAATGTATTTTTTTAAGACTACTACTTCAAGGAACAGTGATTGGATTGGATGAGTGTTGGTTATGACACACCCCTTCCCCTTTTTTTGTTGGGTTGGTTAAGATGTTCAATTTAGTTTATGATTTGATTCATTGAAGCATGGCTCCTTACTTTTGGCAAAATTTTTCATTTTTTTTCATTTTATAAAAGGTTGAAAGTGTGAAAAGTGAATCGCTTTGTTGATCATAGCCTTATATTTTCACCATTTTTTGTTGGAATGCCAAGATATTGTGTTTATTTATTGGTGCCTTGAATCTTGTGACATCAACGCTTTTGATTGAATGAAAAAAAAGGTTGGATGAGAAGTAAAAAATGGGAAAAAAATACCTATGATCTCATTACTGATAAACCGCTATTTTACAGTTTATTTGTACTGAATTGAGTGGATTTTATCTCTTATTCTCACACTTATTCATAGAATTCGCATGTTTTACATTTTTCTTCCTAATTTTGAGTTATGATTGAAAACATGCTTCTTTGGTCTTAAATTTGCTGATTTTAATCCTCTCTTATTACAATTCGATGCCGTGATATGTGTGTTAAGTGTTTTCAGCTTTTATAAGGTAGGAATGGCTTAGAGAATGGAAAGAAAGCATGCAAAAGTGGAAGGAACACAAAAAAGTGGAGTTTCAGGAAGATGGCAGCGACGTGCACGCGTGGTATGACGCGCACGCGTTACTGGTGCGGCAGAAAAAACGACCGACGCGTACGCATGACAAGGATTTCGTCAAGTGACACGTATGTGTAGGCGACGTGTATGCGTGACAGACCGTCACGTGCTGCAGATATCAGAAAATGCTGGGGGCGATTTCTGGGCTGTTTTTGGCCCAGTTCCAAGCCCGAAAACACAGAATAGAGGCTGGAGAGTGGGGGAATCATTCATTCACACTTACTCTCAAATAATTTTAGGTTTTAGTTGTAGTTTTATAAAGAGAGAGGTTCTTAGTCTTATTTCTCTCTTAATTTCAGAATTCTACATTGCTTTAATTTAGATTTCTTCTACTTTTACTTGTCCCATTACTTTAGTTTATCTATTTCTCTTGTTGATTCCTTTATGTTGCCTATTTAGTTTATGAATTCCTTTTATTTCCTTTACTCCATATTAATGCAATTCATATTTCATGTTTCTTATTGTTCAATTGCTTTGCTATTGTTATTCCTTTGGAATTGTTAGTCTTAGATTTTACATTCTCTCATTACTTTTCTATATTTTTATTTTGTACCTTCCAAGTGTTTGATGAAATGCTTGAGAGGATTTTAAATTAGAATTTTGGTATTCTTAGCTTAGATTGAGTAATTTGGAGACTCTTGAATTGTCAAAGTCTCTTGTTGGTTAGCGATTGAAAGTTACTAGTTGGCTTGAGCTTCACTAACTCTAGTCTTTGATTAGGACTTGTGAACTCAAGTTGAATTCCTCAGTTGACTTACCTTCAATTGTTAGAGGTTAACTAGGTGAGAGCAATTTACAATTACCATCATAATTAACAATGACAATGAGGATAGGAATTCCGATTCTCAACCCTTGCTAGGACTTTTCTTAATTGTTAGTTATTTTCTTGTTATTTACATTCCTTGCTTACTAAATTCAAAACCCAAAAATATACAATCTCATAACCAATAATAAAATACACTTCCCTGCAATTTCTTGAGAGACGACTCGAGGTTTAAATACTGTGGTTAATTTTATTGGGTTTGCTTAAGTGACAAACAACTTAAATTTGATTGAGGTTTAATTGTCGGTTTAGAACTATACTTGCAACGCGCTTATTTTTGTGAAAATCTTTATCGACGATTTTTCCACCATCAATTTTTGGCACCGTCGCCGGAGAATTGCAAATGTGTGCCTTGTTATTGGTTATTGTATATATTTGTTTTTGCTTGTTTATTAGTTTTTGTTAGTTTTAAGACTTTGTTACTTATTTTTATTAGTTTTTGTTTTTATTTGCTATTATGAATTCTCACTCATTTGGCTATGAGTTTGGTTCAAATTATGTTATAGGGAATGGACGCTTCAATGAGAACATGCATAAAGGATGGAACAACGAAAGATGGGAGGAACCTCAAGCTTATAATCAACTATTTTGGCAACAACCCCCTCCAATGTGCTATGAGCAACAATCATTCTATGATGCATACCAAGATAATGGTTATGGTGGACCTATTTGTGACAATCAACACCCACCACAATATACCTATGAACCCCCTCCTCAACATAATTTTGAACCACCGTACTCACAAGCCCCATGTTACCAAACACTCCCATATGACCCTAATCCTTACCCACCATACCAACTACCTTATGAGCCATATGAACCATACATAGAGCCACCCTAATTCCATCACAATTACTCCCAAGAACCACCACCTCCATATACACCATGTCCATATCCATCAATCTAAGAGCACTATGATCCTACTTATGATAGGCAAGTGGAACAAGAGCCAATGGATCATTTTAAGGACGCAATGGATCGACTTCAAGTAACCATCCATCAAATAGAGCGAGAGGAAAGTTGAAAAGCACACGAAGCTCTCATGGCTAACAAATATCAACTTGAGAGCGAGAGACTGAAGTGTGTTGTACAACAAGTGGAAAAGATGGAGAGTGTTGAACCGCTACATCCTTATTATGATGACCCACCTCTCTATCATGAACTTTTTCTCCCAAGCAATAAACGCTCATATCCACTCCAATCTCCAATGGATGACACTCTTAGTGTTCTTCTTCAAGGGCAAAGAAAGATGCAATGGGAGGTACTAGAATTCACTGCTACCTTGACTGAGATAGTAAGTCGATTAGCTTCCCAATGTTTGGACACTCAAGGAACTCCCATGGCTATATGTGAAGAATCTAATGAAGAATGTAGCATGAAGGAGAGACTAGGAACTCCGGTGGACAATGAGGAATGTGCCTTTGTATTGAAATAATTGGAGGAAGCCGTACTTGTTGAAGATGAAGAAGTGGTTGAAGACTTAGGAGATGCTGAACCTCTATGGAAATCCAGAGTTGTAGAGTATTCCTCCAAGAAGCTTGAAAGTAATGTTGAGGAGGCTAGTGCACAACCTCCAACGCATATTCCCTATGAAGAATTGGACGGAATAAATTAAGAAGGAAGTTTCCTTGGTGATGATGATCATGAATCAAGCCATCCTAGTTATGAATTTGCACCCACAAGTGAACCTCTTGAGTTAGAAGAGCCTTCTCCCGATGACATTGAAAGCAACATTGAGAAGGAAGTCTTCCGAAAGGGATGGACGAGAGTTGTACATGCTTTGTCAAGATCGTTGGAGCCTTCTCTACCTAGGTTGCCATCTACTCCTTCATTTGAGTAGGTAAAACTTATTTCTATTGGCTTTATTGTCCCACTTGAGTATGTTATTTTTGAAACGGATGGCCAACTTTGGAGTCTTTATGAAATGAAGCATAAGAGAAGGATGTTTAGTGGTTGGAGTTGCAAATCAAGGCTCATCAAGGTTGATATTTCAAGAGCTAAATGCAAGGGGTTGGACTAGTGATCACATGGGTGGATCTAAGAGAAGAGTTTGGTACTTCATTGAGAATTCGGATTACTTACCACCCGGTTGAAACAATGATTATCCACTTCAAGACGGGTGTAGAAACAAGATTTGGGATCCCGGCATACAAGAGGATCAACTTTGGGAGCTCAAAGCTTATGAAGAACTTTATCAAGGCTTGATGAATTTATTTAGAAATGTTGGAGCTTATTGGAAGTCCAAGCGTTGGTGAAAGTTTCAAGATGAGTTCAAGCACAAGCCACCATGACAAGGAGCTCACCAAATGTCCAACTTAAGGACTTTAACTAAAAGTGTTAGGTGGAAAACACCCCACCATGGTAAATTCTTCCTATTTTCTCTTTTGTTTACATTGGTAATAAGTTAAATTTTTATTTTTAGTTATGTTTATTTAGTTTAAATTATGGTTTCACTTGCTTAATCATGTTTGGCATTCCTTTGTTAGCCTGTTATTTCTCAATAAACGTTAAAAAAAAGTGCATGTGGCGCGCAAGCGTCTATGACGCGCACGCGTCATGTGTAGGTGCACAATATTGAAAAATGAACAGAAAGTTGCGCTTGAACTGCACGGGAGAGGTGCTGATAAACCACTATTTTATGGTTCATCTTGTGCTCAATTGAGTAGTTTTTATGAAGTCTTTACACACTTATTCATACTAATTGCATGAGTTTACGTTTTCCTTCCTAATTTTGTGCTATGATTGAAAATATGCTTCTTTGGCCTTTAAAATTGTTTAATCATCTCTTATTACCATTCGATGCCTTGATATGTGTGTTAAGTATTTTTAGAGATTACAGGGCAGGAATAGTTTAGAGGATGGAAAGAAAGCATGCAAAAGTGGAAGGAATACAAGAAACTGCTAAAGTTGTCCAGCCTGACCTCCTGGTACTAAATCGACCATAACTTGAGCTACAAAGATCCAAATGAGGCGGTTCCAGTTGCATTAAAAAGCTAACGTCCGGGACTTCGATTTGATATATAATTTGCCATAGTGACCATACAGATAGGTGACGCGAACGTGTGCTCCACGCGGACGCGTCGCAGTGACGAAAATCAGCGTGGCAGATTTTGCCTCCAGCGATTTCTAGGCTATTTCCGACCCAGTTTCAAGCCCAGAAAATACAGATTAAAGGCTGCGAAGTGGAGGAATGAAGGGAGATGACTCATAATTTAGATGTAGTTTTTAGAGAGAGAGGTTCTCTCCTCTCTCTTAGGATTTAGGATTAGGATTCCCCTTAAAGGAATTAGGATTTCTTCTTCTCAATTTTCAGGTTCAATGTTCCTTTTACTTAATTTCTCAATTTGGTTTATGAATTCTTTATGTTTGGATTGATTTTCTTTTATTAATGCAATTTGAGATATTTCAGATCTATGATTTTATTTAGCTATCTACATTCTTGGCTTTGGTTGATTAATTGGTAACTCTTGAGTTGTCAAACTCATTGTGATTGATAATTGATATCTTTACTGATTGATTTAGATTCCTAACTCTAGTCTTTTATGAATTCTTTATGTTTGGATTGATTTTCTTTTATTAATGCAATTTGAGATATTTCAGATCTATGATTTTATTTAGCTATCTACATTCTTGGCTTTGGTTGATTAATTGGTAACTCTTGAGTTGTCAAACTCATTGTGATTGATAATTGATATCTTTACTGATTGATTTAGATTCCTATAACTCTAGTCTTTCCTTAGGAGTTGACTAGGACTTTAGGTGTTAATTTAATTTAACCACTTGACTTAGTGGAAGCAAAAATATAATTCTCATCACCATTGATAAGGATAACTAGGACAGGAATTCTAGTTCTCATACCTTGCTGAGAGTTTTATTAATTATTAATTTATTTTTCTTGTCAATTAAATTACTTGTTCAACCCTTTTGAAAACCCCAAAATATACCTTTGCATAACCAATAATAAGAACACCTCTCTGCAATTCCTTGAGAAGACGACCCGAGGTTTAAATACTTCGGTTATCAATTTTATAAGGGGTTTGTTACTTGTGACAACCAAAACTTTTGTAAGAAAGGAATTCTTGTCGGTCTAGAAGCTATACTTACAACGGAAATTTATTTGTGAAAATTCTAGATCGCGCGAGAGTTTCGTTCTTTAGGTGCCTGGCGCACAAGCCACCCCATGCGTACGCGTGACCCACGCGTACACGTCACCTGCAATTTTGACAATCCACGCGTAAGCGTCAGCTACGCGTATGCGTGGAATAAAAATCGGCATAATTTGGTACCTGAACAGAGAGTTATGCTAGAAGAAGGCTGGAATCGTGCTAAGCGCGCGACGCCATTTATTCATACGCGTGGACGACACTTACGTGCCGCTGGTGCGGAATTTCTAACCACAGACTAACCGACAAGTGCACCGGGTCGTACCAAGTAATACCTCAGGTGAGTGAGGGTCGATCCCACGAGGATTGATGGACTAAACAACGATGGTTGAGTGATTTGTTCAAAAGCATTAAACAGTAATTCAGAGAATCAGAAAGCAAGCAATAAATTGAGGTGAAAACAATATGAAGAAGACAGTTAAGGCTTTAAAGTTATCTATTTTTCGGATTGACTTTTCTTATTAATTTATTTTAATCATACAAGATTTAATTCATGGCAAACTATATGTAACTAGACCCTAATTCCTTAAACCTTTCTAGTCTCCTCTAACTCTCATCAATCGCCAATTTCTTGGTCAATTAATTCCAATCAGGGGGTGAAATTTAATTCTAGTTATTATGCCACAAAAATCCTAATTATCCAAATATAAGAGGATTATATGTCACGTATCCCGTTAAGTCCAGATAATTAGAATTTAAGAGAAATTATTTTCAAGCTGTTGTTCAAGTAAATAGCTTTTTCAAGTTATAGAAGAACTCAATTAGAAAGAGAGTCATACTTCCGTTCCACCCAAATTTATAAGATAAAGAACGAAAATAATTCTTGAAATATAAATAAAAAGATGAATTAAAATAGAAAAATAATAGTATCAATCCATACAATAGACAGAACTCCTAACCTTAACAGTGGAGGTTTAGTTGCTCATGACTCAGAGAGAAAAGCTAGATTTCAAGTAAACTATAATTTACAGAATGAGATCCCCCCCAGTAGAATGGGATAATCCTATCTTTTATATCTAATCCTCATTTAAAATCTAATTTCTAAAACTAAATAATATCTTTTCCTATTTTAAAAATAAAAATTTAAATTTAAATTAGAATTAATTATAGCAATCAGCGTTTTCTGCACGTGGCGCATGTCACGCGAATGCATCAGGTACGCGCACGCGTCGCTGTGCAACTCTCCAAATCACGCGTACGCGTCAGGTACGTGCACGCGTCGCTCCTCGCTGGTCATTTCCATCAAATCCAGCCAAATGCAACCTAAAATAAATAGAATTGCACAAGACTCAAAGTAGCATCCATAGTGGCTAAAAGATAATTAATTCTTGATTAAACTCAACAATTTAAATGCCAATTCACTAGGAAAAGATAGGAAAGATGCTCACGCACCAATTGTTCAAAAGCATTAAACAGTAATTTAGAGAATCATAAAGCAAGCAATAAATTGAGGTGAAAACAATATGAAGAAGGCAGTTAAGGCGTCAGAGTTATCTATTTTCTGGATTGACTTTTCTTATTAATTTATTTTAATCATGCAAAATTTAATTCATGGCAAACAATATGTGACTAGACCCTAATTCCTTAGACCTTTCTAGTCTCCTCTAACTCTCATCAATCGCCAATTCCTTGGTCAATTAATTCCAATTAGGGGGTGAAGTTTAATTCTAGTTATTATGCCACAAAAATTATAATTATCCAAATATAAGAGGATTATATGTCACGTATCCCGTTAAGTCCAGATAATTAGAATTTAAGAGAAATTATTTTCAAGCTGTTGTTCAAGTAAATAGCTTTTCCAAGTTATACGAGAACTCAATTAGAAAGAGAGTCATACTTCTGTTCCACCCAAATTCATAAGATAAAGAACGAAAACAATTCTTGAAATATAAATCAAAACATGAATTAAAATAGAAAAATGATAGTATCAATCCATGCAATAGACAGAGCTCCTAACCTTAACAGTGGAGATTTTGTTGCTCTTGGCTCAGAGAGAAAAACTAGGATTCAAGTAAACTGTAATTTACAGAATGACATTCCCTCACTGGAATGGGATAATCTTATCTTTTATATCTAATCCTCATTTAAAATCTAATTTCTAAAACTAAATAATATCTTTTCCTATTTTAAAAATAAAAATTTAAATTTAAATCAAAATTAATTATAGCAATCAACATTTTCTGCACGTGGCGCATGTCACGCGTACGCGTCGATGGTCTTCTTCGCGTGTCACGCGTACGCGTCAGGTACGCGCACGCGTCACTCCTCGCTGGTCATTTCCATCAAATCCAGCCAAATGCTACCTAAAATAAACAGAATTGCACAAGGCTCAAAGTAGCATCCATAGTGGCTAAAAGATAATTAATTCTTAATTAAACTCAATAATTTAAATGCAAATTCACTAGAAAAAGATAGGAAAGATGCTCACGCATCAGCCGCTTCTCGTTTTTCATTCTTCTTCTTTCTTCTCTTCTTCTTCTTTCTTTCTACCTTTCTTCTTCTCTCTTCTTTCTTTCTTACTTTCTTCTTTTCCCTCTCTTCAAATAATAATAATAATAATAATAAAATAATAATTATAATAAAAAATAAATAAATAAATAAATAGAAAAAAACACATATTCTATTTTTCTCGTCTTTCATTTTCTTTTGTTTATTGCATTTGCATACTTTTATTCATTGCATTTTAATTTTGTTTTTATAGTTTGTTCTTATTTTCTTTTCTAAGTTTCTTTTTTTTACATTGACGTTGAATTCTCCTACTCAATTGTTGAAAATTTCTTGGATTATTTTGGTGCGTCTTGACTTTTTTTGGTATTGTTGGGTGACGAAATCTTTTAAATCATTGCTTAATCCTTTATGACTCATGTGTTCTTTGTGCATTGATATGAACTCATATTGTCTTTCATGACCCACTCTTTCTCGTTTGAACTTGATGCTCAACATGCTCTTTATGTCATTTACTTATACTTTGATTTTACTCTTACATCAACTGTAGTGATTGCCTAGCTTATATTGGTTTCTCACTGACAGGCGAAAAATTGCCGATTAAGAATTTATAATAAGAATAGCGTTGCGAGTACAGTTCTTAACCGGCGAAAATTTCACTTATCAATTTAAAAATGGTGTCACAATTAAGAATAAAATACTGGGAGTAGAATTCCCAGGTCGTTTCCCAACGAGTTGAAACAAGGTGCGAATTATTGATCAGGAGTTTTCTAAGAAATTTATGAGGTTTGAAAACGGAAAATTATAATAGAGAAATGGTTGTACTTCTATTTGGTTATCCTTTAATTAATAAGAAAGTCAAGTAGGTAACTAATTTCGATTCGCAAGTCCTAATCGCTTTAAGGAGGATTAGAGTTTGATAATCCAATTGGCAGCAACTTTCAATTACATATTAACACTTGAGTATTCCAACTCAAGGGTTTCCTATTAATCAACTCCAAAGTCAAGTTGGGAGCTCTACTCCATTGATATGAATGCCATTTCTACAAACATATGAAGGGAGTAGAGAAAGGACATGGTAATTAAAATTAAAATTAATAAAACTAAAATTGGAGATGGTAAGTAATTGAAAGGAATTCAACAAGTAATGAAATTAAAACTGAAATTGGTTCATTATATTAAGAAATGTAAAATTAAGAAAATCATAACATGAATCCAAGCAATTGAATGGAAAAGCACAAGAGTAAGGTAAGAGAAAGGCAAACTATAATGACAAAGACTTCCACCGAAGATAGTAGCAACTCTCTCTCAAGATCCAATCCAAGCGAAACTAAGAAAATTTATGAAAAGCTAAGAACCCTATGAGAGCAAGAGTTTTCTTCTCTAGAATTTTCTAAAAACTAAAACTAAAACTAATTGAGAATGAAAAAGTGTACAAGTCTCAGCCACTTCCCTACCTCTAATATGGACTTTCGGGCCTGAAACTGGGTGGAAAAGGGGCTCAGAAATCGCCCCCAGCGGATTCTGATATCTGCAGCACGCGACGGCTTGTCACGCGTACGTGTCTATGTGCATTATCTTAGTCACGCGTACACGTGATTCACGCGTGCGCGTCGTTGTTTTTTCTCCTAACCACGCGTATGCGTGCTTCACGCGTGTGCGTCGCTGCTCGTCCATGAAATCTTTAATTCCTTGTGTTCCTTCCTCTTTTACATGCTTCTCTTCCATCCTCTAAGCCATTCCTGCTCTGTAATCTCTGAAAACACTTAACATACATATCACGGCATCGAATGAAAATAAGAGAGGGTTAAAAATAACAATTTTAAGGCCAAATAAGCATGTTTTCAATCATAACATCAATTTAGGAAGGAAAATGTAAAACTATGCTTTTCATATGAATAAGTGTATAAAAATTTGATAAAATCCACTCTATTTAGTACAAGATAAACCATAAAAAAGTGGTTTATCACTCACTTGCATGTTGTAGCTACCATGTAGTTGAGAACCTCATTATTATTTGGCATTAGCCCACCCATATTTTATTTGTTTACATATCTGTGGGTTACTCTTCTTCCTTCTTCTCTTCTTTCAGGATGGCTATCAAGAAGGAAAACAGAAAACTTTTAAATGGGGCGAACAACAAGTCACTCTGCACAAGCTTTTGAAGGAACTCCGCAGTTGTAGCAGCCCATCCACTTGCACATCTTTGCATGCACCGAGGACGGTGCAATCTCAAAGTGTGGGGAGGTCGCCGTCATCGGCGGAATTACATTTTGGTGAACCATTCAGATACTTTTGCTTTTATTTTTGTTTATTTTTTTTAGTACTTGCACATTTTCACTTTATTGTACTTTTGTTTATTTTTACTTTGTTGCATTTTGCACTTTGGCTTGTATATCTTAGATTTTTAGTTTAAACTACACTTTTAGTTTATTAGTTGTGACTTGAAAAAATGTGGTTTATTGAGCTTAGTTTATCCTCTTGCATATGAGAATTTGGTTTGATTAAAAATAGGGAGTGAACTAAAATTTTTTGGCTTTTCATAATCACAACATTTCATTTAGTATATATATAATAATAAATGTTGGTCAATTTGTTGAAAATTTTAAGAAATTCATTTTTCTTAGAACGGGCATTTAAGATTCACATTGATTTAAGTTAAAACTTTTTAAAACTTGCATGATATAGTTTGGAATATGGTTTTGAGCTAAGAACACACAACCTGTGTGTTTTTTAGCTTAATTGCATAGTTACATTATTTAACCATAATTTTTATTCTTGTGTGTTTTCTTCTCTATGATTACAATCTTTGGTTTGTTCCATTCTATATGTCTATTATTTAGAGTATATTCATGCAATTATGTGATTGAGACCATTATTTGATTATAACTCATTTATCCCAAATAGTCCACCATTTCATTTACCTTTGTTTGCCACATTGAGACTTTTTAACCCCCTTTTTTTGTTATTTATATTACCACATCACTAGCCTTAAACGGAAAAATAATTAATTATCCTATTTGAATCTTTGGTTAGCTTAAGATAGTGAGTGTGTGTCAAATAAGTGTGAGAAAATGTGAGAACTTTGGTTGATGAGAATGTGTTTTATTTTTATTGACAAATATTGAGAATTTGGGTGTATACGTATGAAATTATAGAAACCATATGCATTAATGTATTATGCTTTCATATATATAGAAAAAAAAAAGAAAAAAAGAAAAAAAAGAAAAAGAGAAAATTGTTAAGTTCAATAAGAAAATCAATGCATATGTGATGGAATTAGAATTGATACATGAGTGTGTAAAAATATGCAAAAGTGAGATTTTGGGTGGCTAAGCTTGACTTTAGAATTGTAGAGTGTGTGTATGTGTTAGGTGAGAACTTAGGTTAGTCAAAGATTCATATGATATCTTACTTGGCCATACATATATCTTCACCCTTACTTTAGCCCCCATTACAACCTTGAAAAGCCCTCATGATATTTGCATTTGTACACTAGATAATTCTTGATTGGTTAGATGAAGAACAAAGTTTTTGAAAGTATGATTAGAGGAGATTTGAGTGGTTTAACCCCAAACACTTGAGTGATTAGAGTGCATATACACATCCAGTGAGGGTTCAATTGCTCATTTCCATATGTCCATATTTGATCATTGCTTGTCTTGTAAGTTTGTGAATTGTTTTAAGTAACTCAATTCAACTGTGAATGTGTTTGATGTGATTTGTTTAGCCCTTGATTGTGTATATATGATTCCTTGGAAATTTGACTCACTTTGACCACATATATGCTTATATATATAATAGATAGTAAGTAGAAACATTTTTGTATGTAGTTGCATTCATATAGATAGGTTGCCTTTAAATAAGTCTTACCATTCCTCTTCACTTGTATGGTTCTCTTGAACTTAGCATGAGGACATGTTAATATTTAAGTGTGGGGAGATTGATAAACCGCTATTTTACGGTATATTTTGTACTGAATTGAGTGGATTTTATCCCTTATTCTCACACTTATTCATAGAATTCGCATGTTTTATATTTTCCTTCCTAATTGGTGGACGAAATTGTGATCACTGTTCTTTGATCTGATTCATTGTAATTGGATTTATTCAATAATTGTCCTTATTTGAAGTCACAACTCCGTTCAACTAACCAGCAAGTGTACTGGGTCGTCCAAGTAATAACCTTACGTGAGTAAGGGTCGAATCCACAGAGATTGTTGGTATGAAGCAAGCTATGGTCATCTTGTAAATCTCAGTCAGGAGGATAAAATTGATTGATGGTTATTGGAATAAATAATAAATAAAAAGGAATAATAAAAGGGATAGAAATACTTATGCAGATTCATTGGTAGGAATTTCAGATAAGCGGAATGAAGATGCTATAGAGCTCTCGGACGCCTGCTATCCCATTGCTTCTACTCAATCCTTCTTACTCCTCTCCATGGCAAGCTTTGTATAGGGGTTCACTATCAGCGGTGGCTACTTTCATTCCTCTCGGGGAAATAACCTGTACGGCTGTCACTCGCACAGCTAACCAGTCTGGAGGCATCACCCATGGTTGATAGCTACATCCCATCCTCGCAGTGAAAGCTAATGCACGCACTCTGTCACAGTGCGGCCAATCACCGGTTGGTTCCCGCTCCTACTGAATAGAATCCTCTTTTGCGTTTGTCACTAACGCCCAGCAGGTTAAAGTTTGAAGCACGTCACAGTCATTCATGAACGGAATCCTACTCGGAATACCACAGACAAGGTGAGACCTTCCGGATTCCCAGGACCCTACTCGGAACACCACAGACAAGGTTGGACTTTTCGGATCCAGATGAATGCCGCCATCTATCTAGCTTATACCACGAAGATTTGTTGGGGAATCTAAGAGATACACATTCAAGCTTGTGTTGCATGTAGAACGTAAGTGGTTGTCAATCACGCGCGTCATAAGTGAGAATGATGATGAGAGTTATTAGCTCATCACATTCATCATGTTCTTGGGTACGAATGAAATCTTGGAATAAGAATAAGATAGAGAATTGAATAAAAGAAAATAGAACTTCATTAATCTTTGAGGTACAGCAGAGCTCCACACCCTTAATCTATGGTGTGCAGAAACTCCACCGTTGAAATACATAAGCAAGAGAAGGTTCAGGCATGGCCGAATGGCCAGCCCTCTCCATGATCAAGTGACCGATAAAAGACTTGAGTGGTCAAAAGATGTCTAATACAATAGATAAATGTCCTATATATACTAGACTAGCTACTAGGGTTTACATGAGTAAGTAATTGATGCATAAATCCACTTCCGGGGCCCACTTGGTGTGTGCTTGGGCTAAGCTTGATCTATCCACGAGCTGAGGCTTCTCTTGGAGTTGAATTTCGAGTTATGATGCTTTGGGGTTCAACTCCGGATATGACGTTTTTCTGGCGTTTAACTCCAGAAAGGAGCGTGTACTTGGCGTTCAACGCCAGTTTGCGTCGTCATTCTTCGAATAAAGTATGGACTATTATATATTGCTGGAAAGCCCTGGTGTCTACTTTCCAACGCCGTTGAGAGCGCGCCATTTGGAATTCTGTAGCTCCAGAAAATCCATTTCGAGTGCAGGGAGGTCAGATTCCAACAGCATCAGCAGTCCTTTTGTCAGCCTTTTTCAGAGTTTTGCTCAAATCCCTCAATTTCAGTCAGAATTTACCTGAAATCACAGAAAAACACACAAACTCATAGTAAAGTCCAGAAATGTGAATTTAACATAAAAACTAATGAAAACATCCCTAAAAGTAGCTTAAACT
This sequence comes from Arachis stenosperma, assembly GCF_014773155.1. Taxonomy (NCBI): domain Eukaryota; kingdom Viridiplantae; phylum Streptophyta; class Magnoliopsida; order Fabales; family Fabaceae; genus Arachis; species Arachis stenosperma. Next base: position 105,429,914 of record NC_080379.1, on the reverse strand, counting down.
TACTAAAAACTATATAAAAACAATGCCAAAAAGCGTATAAATTATCCGCTCATCACTAATCTTGTGCTATGATTGAAAACATGCTTCTTTGGCCTTAAATTTGCTGATTTTAATCCTCTCTTATTACCATTCGATGCCGTGATATGTGTGTTAAAATATTTTCAGGTTTTATAGGGCAGGAATGGCTTAGAGGATGAAAAGGAAGCATGCAAAAGTGGAAGGAACACAAGAAAGTGGAGTTTTGGGAAGCTGGCAGCGACGCGCATGCGTGGTATGACGCGCACACGTGACTGGTGCGGCAGACAAGCGTCGCGTACGCGTGACAAAGCCTCACGTGCTGCAGATATCAGAAAATGCTGGGGGCGATTTCTGGACTGTTTTTGGCCTAGTTCCAATCCCGAAAATACAGATTAGAGGCTTCAGAGTGGGGGAATCATTCATTCACACTTACTCTCAAATAATTTTAGGTTTTAGATGTAGTTTTCTAGAGAGAGAGGCTCTCTCCTCTCACTAGGTTTTAGGTTTCTTAGTCATATTTCTTCTTAATTTCAGAATTCTACATTGCTTTAATTTAGGTTTCTTCTACTTTTACTTGCCCCATTACTTTAGTTTATCTATTTCTCTTGTTGATTCCTTTATGTTGCCTATTTAGTTTATGAATTCTTTTTGTTTCCTTTACTCCATATTAATGCAATTCATATTTCATGTTTCTTATTGTTCAATTGCTTTGCTATTGTTATTCCTTTGGAATTGTTAGTCTTAGATTTTACATTCTCTCATTACTTTTCTATGTTTTTATTTTGTGCCTTCCAAGTGTTTGATGAAATGTTTGGGAGGATTTTAAATTAGAATTTTGGTATTCTTAGCTTAGATTGAGTAATTTGGAGACTCTTGAATTGTCAAAGTCTCTTGTTGGTTGGCGATTGAAAGTTGTTAGTTGGTTTGAGCTTCACTAACTCTAATCTTTGATTAGGACTTGTGAACTCAAGTTGAATTGCTCACTTGACTTACCTTCAATTGTTAGAGGTTAACTAAGTGAGAGCAATTTGCAATTACCATCATAATTGATAATGACAATGAGGATAGGGATTCCGATTCTCAACCCTTGCTAGGACTTTTCTTAATTGTTAGTTATTTTCTTGTTATTTACATTCCTTGCTTACTAAATTCAAAATCCAAAAAGATACAATCTCATAAACAATAATAAAATACACTTCCCTACAATTCCTTGAGAGATGGCCCGATATTTAAATACTTCTGTTAATTTTATTGGGTTTACTTAAGTGACAAACAATTTAAATTTGATTGAGGTTTAATTTTCGATTTAGAACTATACTTACAACGCGCTTATTTTTCTGAAAATCTTTATCGATAATTTTTCCACCATGAGTTACTTGGATGAAGAAAGTAAAAATATATTTTTTTCTTATCTTTTACTTGATGAAAGAAAATTGGAGAGAAAATAATAATATGTTGGTTGTAGAGAAAAATTAAAAGTAAAGAGCATAAAACATATTAAATGATATTTTAACGATTATTATAGGTGAAGAGTAGATATCTAATATTTTTTGTAGTGTTTTTATTTTTCCTTTCTTCATCATACTTAAGATGTTATAATGTTGGATATGCTTCTCATTCAATAATGATGAGAGCTATTTGCTCACTTTACACAATATGAAGGTTGGTTCATAACAAAAATATACACTTGTGAATACATCATTTTATATGATAGGCCATAGGATCCAAATAAAAGGGGAGAAAAGTTAACAAAAGATAAACGAAATCTTTATGCCATTTATGCCATTGGTACTGAACTTGATTCGGCACACTTTCTCATGTAAAATGAGTATAACGAACATTTCTTGTCATTAAACCATTCTATTAGACAAAATTAATTCACAAATGCAAATGACTAAAAAGAAAACCTTCCCTCAACAAGATGAATTAAATAATGTTTATGATCATAGTATAAAGATAAGTTCATGGATTCTCCTTGCCGTTGTCCAATTTTGCCAGGTGATTTTCTTGAGACTCTCTCTTTGATCCAAAAATGTACTCCTTCATGGTACTCTGAGTTAAAAGTATTTGCTTCTTAACCTGCCATTAAGAATCTATTCCATCAAAAACAAGAGAGAAATGATCCCTTTGGAATTAGCATTTCAATTAAATCATCTTCAACTTGACAAAAAGACATAAAACTAAATAAAATAAAATAAAATAAAGCATTCTCAATCAATAATAATAACAATAAAATAGAAAAGGAACCAGATGAAGAAAAGGGTAAAGATTGAAGCTTTTGAATGACAGAAAAAAAGATTACAGACAGGGTCGAGAGCGTTTGGCTGAGGGCCATAATCAGCGGTCAAAAGGAAATAAGAAGCGGTGACAATTGCAGCAATGGTTACCCTTTTCACTAGCTTCTCTGTTTTTGGACTCAACAAACTCATTTTTATTCAATTTGATCAAATCCAATGCGATTATTTTCCTCGCTTCTCTCTAACTTCAAGTTTCAAGCTTCAAGCTTCAAGTTTTAAACTCTATGTTCGAGCTTAATTATTGAATTTTATTTGCCGTTTATTTATATTAGGGTTAAGTACTTTTTTCGTCCCTAAGGTCTGAGGCTAAAATCAAAATCGTCCCCGACCTTTTTTTGTTATTAAAATCATCCTCAATGTTACAAAACGTTATAAAATCGTCATTTTTTACTTTATTTTTTTACCAAATTATCCTTAATAATTAATAAAAATAATATTAAAAAATAAAAACAAACCCTTCTCCCCCTCCACCTGCACCCCCACTCCCTTCTCTTTCCTTACCACCGTCTGGCCCCAGTGGCTCCTTCTCCACCTTTCCTCAGTTTCGTTCGCACCGTCTGTTGAAAAATCCACTGCTACCTGCAGCAACTTATCGCTGTCTCGTGCTCCATTGCAATTCCCTGGAAACGCCACCGCCACCTACTTCTTCGTTGTTCGATCCTCCTCTTCGAGATCCTAAGGGAAGACCGCCACAAAGAGTGGAGCTGGTCTTGCCAAGATCGGAGAAACACGCCGGAACCCTCCGCCACACCTTCGAGGATCTCCGGTGCCGGTCGTTGTTGCCACTCTGTCAACCCAGGGCGTCGCGAGCATCTGCTCCCCCTTCACGAAGTTGCCGTCCTCGGCGCTACTACCTATTGTCAGATCTGCCGCTGCTTCGTCCTCGACCAGATTTGTTCCCCACCACGGATGACCACCGGCATCCAAAGATTGCGTTCCAGCATACAGGTAAGCTGGTCCTTGAATCAGGAAATCTGATTGCATAATTGAAATTTGGGTTGCTTGTGTGTTCAAATCGATTGAACTTGTTCTTGGAAGAAGATATCTTTGATGCGGTTTGGTTTGGATGTGGAATTGAAAATCTGGATCTAAAATTGTTGATACATTCTGCAAATTTGTTGTGGAATTATTTGTTGAATCTGAGTTTGCATCGAGTTCTTCTTCTTCTGCATCCATGATTTTTGAAGTTTGGCATGAATTTTATTATTGTTGCTGAAATTGTGGCACTACATATTTATAACTATAACTTGACAATGAGGATTGCTGAAATGTTGTTTAAACTGTCATTTTTGTTGATTTTGCTTGTTACTGCTGTGGTTGGACTAGAAAACAAAAATCTGATTCTTCTTCTACGTCTTCTTCATCTTCTTCTTCTGTGTGAACTGGAATTTCTGTTTGTATTGCATAATCCGAATTTGTTGTGAGATTTTCTGCTTCGATGGGGAGAGAAGAAAGGGAAGAGATAAGGGAGTGGGGGTGCAGGTGGAGAGGGGGAAGGGGGAGGGTTTGTTTTATTTTTTAATATTATTTTTATTATTTATATTAATTATTAAGGATAATTTGGTAAAAATAAAATAAAATAAAAGTAGAAAAGGACAATTTTATAACGTTTTGTAACAATAATGATGATTTTAATAGCAAAAAGAGGTCGGAGACGATTTTGATTTTGACCTCAAACTTTAGGGACGAAAAAAATACTTAATCCTTTATATTACAAGAGAAAAGGTAACCCATTTCGTCCAAAAAACTAATAAATCGAGTCTTATCATTCAAATCAAATTAGACTAAGCTGAAACTATTTACAATTTGATCAAACTTTGGGTTAAATACATAATTTTCAAAAATTCTCGTACGGACGACTTCTTCACCATTAAAATGGCATCTTTTTACCTAATCACTAAAATTCTAAAAATACTTTCTCCCTGAAGACAAAGCCTCGTAACATATATAGTTAATATATAATTAACCTTTTTACCGGTAAACATAAAATGGCCAAGTCCAAATAAATGGGATAAACTCATTTGCCAGTTGACACACACATTTAAAAATTTTAGAAATATTTAATTATTTTTATTTATTTACTTTTTTATCAGGACCTTTATTTCTTTGAATGAAAAACCGCTAATGACTCTCGGGCCAGTCCACTTTCTCTAGATATCTGATTGCAAACAACAAAAGTAATAATCGCAGACACCAACTGGATTAAAATCTCTCTCTTAGCTTGATATTGTTGAGGTTGATATTGGACTTGATTCACTATATCATTTCTTTATAACACGTTAGCCCAATGCAAAAAAGAACCTATATAAATTTAACGGTTGAAAAGAGAGAAAGAGAGGGAGAGAATGAGAAAGTAGATTAATAATTTCATAAGAAAAAATGAGAATACACTAATAATTTTATGAAAAAATTTAATGGTTAACTAAGTAAATTAACCAATGACTAAATTTTTGAGTTATTTTATCAAACAAAATATATTTTGGGAAGCTCATTTTGACATTATTATTTTTTAGAAGTTATTTTGTCAAAATTTAAATTTTTTGAGTCCCAAAATGATTATTTTAGAATAAAATAATGATTAGATGTTCAAATTATTATTATTTCTTTTTTCATTTAATCCTTACGGGAAAATGCTGGTTAACATATATTGGCTTAAGTAATTTAAAATATCACAAAATTATTAGTATGACACTTAATTAGTTAAAATAGAGAATAAAAATTTTGTCAAGACGCATTAATTTTTCAATAATTTAAAAAATAAAAAATATAGTTATCATGAGAAATATTATAAAATGTGAAATGCTTTATGAATAAGTGTTTTTTGTAACTAAGTCTTTAAATGATCATTGGGTTTTTTTTTTAAAAAAAAAAACAGAAACACAAATTTAATGGAACCAATTATAGAACTTTTTATAACCGATACAAAAATATTTGGGAAAAAAAAAATGTTTAAAAGGCAACACAAAATTTCTTACATAGAAACACATAAAATTTTGTATAAAAAGAAGACATATTGAGAAATTAAAAAATAGAAAAAATGTTAATATTTTTTATTCTTTTAAAACACTACTTAATTAAAAGATTAATTAAATAAAAGAACGTGCTCAATTTTACGTTATGAGAAGTGAAACTACATGCAATTTGAGATCGAAACATGATTGGTACCACTAAGGTAATAAAGTATGGACATGTATTTTGATAGCAATGCTTCTCCAAATTGTGTCTTGGCAACAACCCCAAGCAAAGCAACCAAGCAACACTTGAGTTTGAGGTCTTTGTTAGTTGGTGAGTGGACTACACACATTTTGGTCCTTTGCACCCTTTATGGGACCATTTCACACCAAATAAAAATTAAGTTCAATTTCAACTAATGCAACTTGGATTGATCGAGTAATCAGCTTACTCATTCGCTTAAGCAAGTGTCGGGATTTCGAATTTTGTCTTGTGTATGTGTAGCAATCCGTTGGTCAATAACAAATCCTTAAATAAAGCTCAGATTCGCAACGAATTAATCTTTTATCTGTTATGCTGCGAGAAACTGTGGGCGGCAAAAAGAAAAATTAAGTTCAATTTCAAGTTTTCTCTATCATCTATAGCATGTTAACACCACAAAAATGACCTAATTGGTTGATACCATGCCATCTAGTGTTGATTCACTTGATTGGTCAGCTTTCAACCTATGATTGCCACAGCTTGAATTCAATTTATGGCTACTTTATTAGAGAGTGTGTGGTTCATGTTTTGGGATACAAACTATGGAATCAGAAGTATATAATAGAGAGGAATTTCTCATGTTTCTTTTTTAAAATATAAAAATTAATTAGAAATTATCTCTAAAGCATATATTTCTAGTATCCTTCTATTTTATTATCTTAATATTTTTTTAGATATATCTTCTTAATACATAATTTTACGAAATCTAATATATTATTAGATTGGTTGAATAATTGTATCAATAAGTGCAGGTTGTGACCTATATTGTTTGGAATGTGTCCGATAAACTTAAATATATCATGTATTATTTTTCTTTTTTATTCTAAATATCTTTTTTCTCTTCTTCTTATTTATAAATAATCTCATGAAAAATTCGTTTATATGTAAATGTTATTGACTTATATTTTTAAATAACTTCTCATTTTCGATAAAATTATAATGTTTCATTCTCGATAAATTTTTATCAAGTCAATCGGTAAATTATGTCTTATTATAATGTTAATCAATTTTTTTTTGTATAGGCAAAATTAAGATATAATTAATTATGTGATCAATTATTTGTGTATATTTAGTTATTTACCACCTCACCCTTCCAACTCCAAGCATGCATCAACATTTAATGGAAATTGGGATAGTGTTAGCTTTAAGGCTAAGATTGTCTTCATATGTGTTAAGATGATGGGACTAGGGTTGTGAGAAGCTACATATGGTTTTCAATGTTGGGTGTGAGAATTTTGTGATGGATTGATTTGGTAGTTAGGATATGGGCATAGGCCATAGCTAGCTAGGTAGTTATGGTGTAATATCCATTATTCCATTTTGCATTGAGGAGACAGCATGGTTTGATGTAGACATAGTAAAATCTTCTTGATTCTTGCTTCTTGTTTTGTTTATGTTTTGTTTGCTTTGGAAGAGAACAAGCATTGGGGTGGGGTTTCCAAATCCAATTATGAGGCTCTCACACACAGTTAAAGTATCTAAAGTTGGACATTTTGGGTCCAACAAAACTATGCCCTTGGTCCCAAGGCACTTGGAAATGATTTTTATATAATCAGCAATAAATTCTCAAATGAAATTCTGATTCGCAATAAATTAGTTCTTTATTGTTAGATTTAGAAATACTGCGAAAAACTAAAAAAATATGAAAATGAAAGTATGTAAAAAAAACTTTTTTTTAATTAATGTGATCATGTATATACATTGACATTTTTTAAATTAGTGATAATAATACATACAAATGGAATCCTATGAAGAATTTGCCATAATTATATTATGACAAATTAATAACGTAATTAAGAAAAAAATATTACGTGTTGAATTTCTAACTTGAGTTTTTTTTTTCTTGGAAAAGATTGCTATGAGTTTTGGAATTTGGATGGATATATTAAATTCTATTAGGTTAATTTTTAGAGTTTTCCAAACCTAAGATAATAATTGAATGATGAACTCATTTTACCAAATCACACCTTCTACGTATTTGTCAAAATTGAAGGACGAATTAGATCAAGTACAAAAAAGTAGACATAAACGGTGTTAGGAACAATATTGGATAAATGGATAGTACAATATATTAATTACAATTATTATTTTCATTATACATTAATAATTGTCGCATCTTTGTAGTTGAGTGACCTTTCTTGTCTGTATTAAGCAAATCAATATTGCAAGTGCAATTATCATTTTCCACGTGTTTAACTAATTAAAATAATATCAAACTACCTTAATCAATCATTCTTACTGAAAACTGACACACATGTAGGCACTAAAATCCTTTATGTAATTCTCGTATAATAATCATATAATTAATATTATATGAAAGCATAAAATAACAAAATAAATACGTATTCCATCAAACGAAAAAAGAAATAAATGCTTATTATTATTTATTTTATCAGCATAATGATATAATCAAAACAATAGTACAAGCTAAGAAAACAATTAAAAAAAATTAACATATGAATATATTTAAATATCTAAAATTTAAAACATAGTAATCAAGATTTTAATAACTTAATTAACACGTTAAAAACTATATTTATTTAAAAGTATTTTCTTCTCATTTAAATGTTTAAAAATATTGCATAATATATTTATTATTAATACGATGCCCGTATCTGTTAAATTATATTTTATCAATTATTTTTTATACAGTAAAACAGTTTAATTATTGTTTATCTTTATAATTTTACTAAATTTATAATTATATTTTTTAATTAAATTTATACATTATTTTTAATTTTATAATTAGATCATTTTTATGTCAAAATGTTAAACTTCTAAAAAGCGTGTAGTCAAAAGATCTAATTAGATTTTTAATTGTGGATATCTTCAGTTTGCGAAAAAATATTCAGTTAATTCTAACATTTTTATACTATAAAAAACCTCATTACAAAATTAAAAATAATATAAGAACCTAATTAAAAAAATAAAAACCTAATTGTAAATTTAGTTAAACTAATAGAATAATTAAGCATAAAAATTATAGCTCAATAGCTAAAGAAAATATTAGAAGTATAATATTGAATGGACCAATTTTGATTATTTTTTATAATTTAGTAAGACAACAACAACAAACAACAATGAAGTCTTGTCTCATTAGGTGGGGTCGGCTACATAGATCAAACGATGTCATTGAGCTCTATCATGTATCATGTCTATAGAGAGACTGTTTACATGTAGATCTTGTTTGACCACCTCATGGATGGTCTTCCTCTGTCTTTCATCCCTTGTCCATCTTCTATTTCATCCACTTTTCTAACTGGGTGCTCTATCGGTCTTCTTCTCATATGTCCAAATCACTTGAGACGCGATTCTACCATCTTTTTCACAATAGGTGCTACTCCAACTCTCTCTCTTATATCTTCGTTCCTTATTCTATCCAATCGCGTATGAACTCATCCATCTCAACATCTTCATCTCTAACACACTTAATTTATGCTCATGCTCCCTTTTGGCCGTCCAATACTCTGTACCATAAAACATAGCCGGTCTGATAGCAGTGCGATAAAATTTGCCTTTAAGTTTTAAAGGCACTTTTTTGTCACATATAAACCAGAAGCACTCTATCATTTTGACCAACCTGATAGGATCATATGATTTACATCATGTTCAATCTTTCCATTATCCTATAAGATCCACCCAAAATATTTAAAATTTTTAACTTTTCGTAAAATATTTTCTCCAATCTTCACTCCTATATTAGGGTTTTCCCTTCAGCGGCCGAACTTATATTCTATATATTCCGTCTTGCTACGGCTTATGCGCAGACCATACACTTCTAGAGCTTCTCTCCATAAATCTAACTTCTTATTTAGGTCTTTTTTAACTCTCCTATAAGGACGATATCATCGGCAAAAAATATGCACTACGACACAGGCTCTTGGATATGCTCTGTGAGTACTTCTAAGACTAATGTAAAAAGGTATGGACTTAAGAATGATCCCTAGTGTAATCCTATAATGTCACACCACCTTGAGTCTTCACACTAGTTATAGCCCCATCATACATGTCTTTAATTGCATGAATATATGCGATCCTTATTCTCTTCTTTTCCAAAACCTTCCATAAGACCTCCCTTAGCACTATATCATACGCTTTTTCCAAATCAATAAATACCATATGTAGATCCCTTTTATTACTACAATACCTCTCCATCATTCTTCTTAATATGTATGTAACTTCAGTGGTGGATCTGCCTAACATAAAACCAAATTAGTTCTCTGTTACTTGTGTCTCTTGTCTCAACCTTTATTTGATCACTTTTTTCTATAATTTCATGGTATGACTCATGAACTTGATCCCTCTATAATTTTTGCAACTCTGTATATCCCCATATTCTTGTAAATAAGTATCAAGGTGTTCTTTCTCCACTTACCTGGCATCTTCTTTGACCTTAAAATTTCATTAAAAAGCTTGGTTAACCAACTGATACCTTTCTCTCCAAAGCCCTTCCAAACTACAATTGGAATACTATCGGGTCCTATTGTCCTGCCATTTTTCATCTACTTTAGAACCTTTTTTACTTCGAAGTCTCAAATCTTTCGATAGTAGTTGAAGTTTTTATCTTTTTTCCTTGTGCATAACCGACCAAGACTCGGAAGAGTCTTCTCTCTTTTATTAAATAACTCGTAGAAGTAACTCTTCCACTTTCCATTGATCTTCTCATCTTCAGCTAAAACCTCTCCGTCTTTATCCTTTATGCACTTAACCTGATCCAAGTCTCTCGTTCTTCTTTCACAGCTCTTTGCGATTCTATATATACATTTTTCTCCTTCCTTCGTACCTAAAAACTGGTAGAGATCCTTATATGCTCTTATTTTTTCTTTAATTACAGCCACTTTTGTCTCTTTCTTAGTCTCCTTATATTTTTTTTCAATTATCTGTATTGCGGCACAAAAATCACTCTTTAAAGCACTTCCTTTTTATCTTTATCTTCTTTTGTACACTCGCATTCCACCACCAGGACTCCTTGTCTCTTGGTCCTATCCCTCTAAATTATTAAATTTTTTTTGCTGTTCTTCTAATAACTTTTGCCATCTCCTTCCACATCTCCTTCGCACTTTCATCCCCTTTTCATTTTCTCTCTTTTCCTACCCGTCTTAACATTAATTTTATATAATTGATAATATTTCTTCAGTAAAATCAGTTTATGCATAGGTATGTATCTTAATCTAAGATGCCAAATGTTGTTGTGCTCAATGTGTGAAGGTGTTGTGGGATGTGTAGTAGTCATAGTTACCACCAATAAAGCTTGCTTTGTTAGAGGAGGAGAAAGTAAGAGAATTCTAATTCTCTACTCATTGTATATAATCCTTCTCTATACTTAGCAATGACAATCATCTTTGATGTGGATCAATCTTGTATCTCACAACACTTATTATCGGTTAACAGTTAGCAATGTAAATTTGAGGTTAATTTTGACACAAAGATCAGTTTAAAATCAAAGAATGAATGTACAAAATATTTTTGAGAAAAAAAGTTTTTAGAAAATATGACTATGTCAATGATGGTGCTGACAATTTTGGTATCACTTGATAATATCACATTGATTGGAGCAATATCTTAAAAGCTTGTAAAATCTTTTAAGTCGAAAGTCACATAATCTATTGTACCGGAGTCAATGACCCATAGTGCAGATTTTGGAGTGATAATATTCATCATTCTTGCATTAAAATGTAATGTAATGGTTTTACCTGGAGTGGAGGTTTGAATGGAATTAGTCAAAATTTGGTTTGCATTATGAGGTTGTTGTTGCACTCTTTTGTCTTTGATCAACTCTCACAAGGCAAATATTTGCTCTAGAGTGAACTCAGATCTTGATATTCCAATATTTTTTTGGAGATAATTGAGTTGGAATTGTTTATCATTGAGTATATCATCATGCTCCTCAGTGATCACGTGACTAATTGTGGTGTTATGTTGCTGCCGTTACTGTCGTTGTTGGAAATGGGAGGAGTACCCCTACTTTTTATAGCACACATCTTCTGTGTAGCCTTGCTTGTTCCAATGAGAGCATGTCATTGTAACTCCACGACCTCTACTACCTATATTTTCTCTAGGGTGGAAAAAATAAGGGTTTGATTGATCTTGAATCAGACATGTGTTGCTATTTAAAATTTGAGATTGAAGATTCGTGAGTTGATGGAGGAGATTGACATTGCTCTAGTTGTCAAAATCACTGCTCGATGATCTGTTTACCATGTCTGCTATTTTGAGAAATCAATTAATCACAGAGTAATAAGGATTCAGATCTTCTTTTTCCTTCTAACTCGTTGATTGGAACAGCTATGTTCACTAAAAAAATCTTACGAAATAACCTCTTATCAAACTCTATTAGATGAGTTTGAAGAAATAGGTAAAAAAGGGAAAAAGAAAATGTCAAAGAAAAAATAAGGGAAAGAAAGAAAACGGCGTTATTAGCAACTATTGGCAATTTACAACTTTTTAATTTGATTCACAACTTGATTGCTCTCCAAATTCACCGCACTATGAAGAAAATCTCGTCCTAAGCTATTCAAGCTGTGATGTTAATGGTTTGATGAACCAGAAGAGAGAGAAAGAGTGAAAGTTGAGAGAGGGAGAAAAATTAATTCTTCTCATTTTGATCATTTGCAATGAATGAAATAAATAGAAAAAATGAAAAATCTTATGTACTCCTATTATAATTAATTACCATCAATATTAAACTAATAAAATAATTACCTAAATAACAGCTGCTGAAAATTAATTTGGATAATTTTTATAATGGATCTTTGTATTGAAAGAAGCTATAAGATGAGGAACAATATTATAGAATAGTCATTTTCGAGATTCACTGCAATTAATTGGTTGCTTGTGCCTTGGTGTCTCACTATGACTACAGTTGTGTTGTGTAGCATCTACATTCTTGGATTTTTTTTGCTATCTATATTCTTAATTTGATATTATATTATTATGTATTTTTTTATTATTTTATTTATGTTTTGTATTTATAATTTTATATTGTACTTTAAAATTTGTATAGAATTGTGAATTATTTTTATTAATTAATTAACTTAAATTTATAAATTTATCCTTTTAATGGAGAAATAATTCAAAAGAACATCATCGTTAAAGATTGAATCCCAAAATAATTCATTGATCTCTTCTAACAAAAGGAGGTTTTAAGAATTCGAAGTAGAGAGACTTATAAAAAATTCAGGACAACGACAAAAAATCTCGAGTTATCATCCGAATGACAGAAACAAAACGAGATGTGCATATTTGCAAAAAAGTCCTTATCAACCAAGGATTCATGATTTTTCGCAAACTGTTTGTGGTTCTTCTTTTTGAAGATTTAATCCTAATTGGTTTGATGACTATGGCATCTAGTTAGATTATAGTATATCAAAAGATGTTATTTTTTTGTCTTTGTTGTTATTTTATGAAATCTACTGAAGGTGGTGATGCTTTTGTAACTAATGACTTTTTAAATTGGAAAAAAAAAAGAAGAAACTACAAACTCATGTTGGGATTCATGATAGCGCTCATAATCAAACTTGGAGAAAATGTGAAGCATTTATGAAGCTAAAACAATATATCAGTGCTGCTATTGAAAAACAATCTGAGCAAGCTAAAAATAATTATTAAATTCACTTGACAACAACAATTGATTGTATTAGATGTTTTTTGCGACAATGATTGGCCTTTCGTGATAATAATGAGATACATGATTCTGTTAATTAAGAAAATTTTTTGGAATTTCTAAAATTTCTTGCGTAACATAATGAAGAGATTGGTCGTGCTTTTAAACATGCTCGTGGGAATCTTAAACTAATAGCACCCTCAATTCAAAAAGACATTGTAAGAGTTGCTGCAAGTGAAACGATAAAAGTAATTGTTGATGACTTGAGGATGAATTGCTTGCTGTTTTGGTTGATGAAGCATGTAACATTTTTATTAAGAAGCAAATGGTAATTTGTTTAAGATATCTGAACAAAGAATGACAAGTTAGAGAGCATTTTCTTAGTTTTGTTCACGTTTCTAATACCAATATTTTATTTATATAATTAGCATTGGAGTCATTATTAGAAACATATAATTTAAGTTTATCAAGAGTACATGGATAAGGATATGATGGTACTTACAAATAACATGAAAGGAGAATTTAATGGCTCGAAAACTTTGATATTAAAAGAAAATTCTTATATTTTTTATGTACATTGCTTTGCTCACTAACTTCAGTTAGCTCTTATAACGGTTGCAAAAAAAAAAAGTTAAAATTGCTTTGCTTTTTAATTTGTTAATCAATTTGTGCAATATTATTAGAGTTTCATGTAAACGAAGAGATATGCTTTGTGATAGTCAGATGACTAAAAGAATTGCAAAGCATTAAAAAATGAAAAAAATTTTAGTAGACATCGTTTGAATCAAGAAATATCTTTAAAAAATCTTGAAGACACTCAGACACTAGATGAGGTTCATATTATGAAACTATACTTAGATTAATTTCTTTATTTTCTTTCATGGTTAATGTTCTTGAATATGTTGAGAAAGATGGAAATAATTCAGAACAAAGAGTTGAAGCATGTTATTTATTGAATGTCATTTAATCTTTTGAATTCATTTTCAACTTGCACTTAATCAAGATATTGTAAATGCTATGACATTGATTAAAGTGTCTAAGCAACAGTTACAAAATATAGGAGATCATGGTTGGTTTCTTTTACTTGACGAAGACTCATTGTTTTGTGACAAATATAATATTACTGTTTCAAAAATGGATGATATATTTGTGTCACAAGGAAGATAAAGACGCAAAGCTCAAAAGATCTCAAATTTGCATCATTTTAATTTTAAGTTGAGATATTCTATCAAGTAGTTAATGGATAACTTCAAAAATTCAATAATCATTTTACAGAGGTGAATACTGAATTGCTGCTTTATATAGCTTGTTTGAATCTAAGACACTTATTTTGTGCATTTGATAAGGAGAAGTTGATCCAGTTAGCTCAATTCTATCCATTAGAATTTGCTTCTATATATTCAATTTTTGACACTTGATAATCAACTTGAGAACTTCATACTAGATGTGCGTTCTAATAATCAATTCTCAAACTTAAATGGGATTGGTGCTCTTTCGCATAAATTGGTTGAGACTCGAAAAAATATTATTTATCCATTAGTATTTCTTCTTTTGAAGTTAGCTTTAGTTTTTCTCGTAGCAACTGCATCAGTTGAAAGAACTTTCTCTGCTATGAACATCATAAAGAGTCGGCCTCGTAACTATATAGGAGATAAATTTCTAAATGATTATTTAGTGATATATATAAAAAGAGAAACATTTAATTATATTAATAATGAAAAGATTATTCAATTTTTTTAAAATATGAAATACAAAAAAATAAAATTTTAAATTATTTGTTATTATTTTATTATTTTAATTTATTGGTTAAATAATTTAAAAAGTAATTATATTTTATAATATCATAGCACAATTATAAAATTATTATTATATTATATATAATTTACCATCACTAACAAAATTTTTTTGATTCGTCACTACTGATGAGTACGTTACGACAGTTTAGCGACTCCACTAGAAAAACTTTTTGTAAGTCAAGTCTTATATTAATCTTTTATTGTTTTGTTTAATTTTATTGGTTTTTTTTAATCATGTATGTTAATCCGTATTTATATTATTTGCACATAAATTATTCCATTATATTTTCATCACATTTACTCACAAACTCTAAACTAGAGTCAACACCCATAAATTAGATAGAAGGAGTGTGTTGCTTTGTGAAACATCCAGTTTTTGTATAAGTATACGAAAGTCTCTTCTCAAGTTTAACATCTTTTTTCTATACAAGTAAAATTTGTTTATTATTGGCCAAAATAAGGACGTCAATAGAAAAATTCAAAGATCTAATAAGGAGTCTAGAGCCAATACTTTCATATTGTATGCACAATTTTAGAACCTTTCTTAAGGAATTAAATCTTTGCATTTCATTGAATAATTTTTGTTGTTATTTTCTTTAATGCTAATTTTGTTTTCTCATTTATTGCATATAAATTATCCATTTTTGCAAAGATATCATCAAATTTTCATCATAGATAAGGGTAATGTTTTTGGGTCAATTAATATGGCCATTGGAAAAAAAAGAAAATAATTGTAGAATTGTCAAAGCGCATACAAAAAGAAAAAGGAGACCGTCTATTTCTTGAGATAGAAATTGTATTGTTGCCTCTTAAAAAATGTGAGTTCGAGTCAAATGATTTAAAAGCACTTAAATAAATATAGTCTCAAATAAAAAAATAAGAATTGTTAAAAATAATTAATTAAAATAATTATACATTCATACAATAGTAGTATAGTATAATTGGCATACTTTATAATAAAATTTTTTTTAGTTAATGCTAAATTAATTTGATTTGTTATTTTAAGGACAAATAATTATAATTATCCATGATGATTTCAAAGCAAAACGTTAATAAAATTTTTTAGTACAACTAATAATATATTTTCCCCTTTTTATATAGATATTTTATTACGATGTTAATAAAAAATTAATACAATTAATAATATTTTAAAGAATTTAGTTTTTGTTTATTAATAAATTAAATAATAAGAATAATGATAATTACGCCAAGTATTATATAATTACATAAAATATTGTCAATTATAATTATACACTCATATAATAGTAATAACAATAGGACTGTTTATTTTAAAATAAAAAATATTTTAATTAATGTAATAAGTATTTATTTTAAGAACAAATAATTAAATTATGCACGATTGATATATAATCTAATTAATATATGACAGATTTCTTTTAAATAATAAATTTCTTTCATATTAATGTTTCTTAACATTAATTTACTTAATTGATTAAAATAATTCTTTATTCATACAATATAGGATTATTTTGGTGAACTTATAAGAAAATATTTTTTTTTAAAGATTTTACAAAAAATAAAAGTAATTTTATGTTTAGATATCTCATGTAAAAAAAAAATTTTATCTATCAATAATGTTTGAGTATAACAATGGAAAAGTACCTTTTTATTTATTTATTACGCAAAAAATATCTTTTTTTTTTAAAGAAAAAGATCTTTTAAAAAAAGATGTAAATTATAACTTCTCAAAATTTTTTTTTATTTTTTTAATGTTTTTACTTTTACTACTAAAAAATTATTAAATACACTAAAATATAAAAAAAATATTTTTTTATAAAAAATAATATTTTTTAATAAAAAATTTATTTTTTATTAATTTAATGACGCTCAAACAAAGCATATAATAGTATAATAGGATTGTTATACTTTAAAATGGAAAAAGAAAACTTTAATTAATGCTAAATAGATTTGATTATCTATTTTAAGAATAAATAATTATAATTATGCATGATTGATTTATAATATTAATAATATACAAAAAAATTTAAATGATAGTTTTTTTTCATATTAATTTTTTGTCATTAATTTTATGTAATTGATTAAAATAATTATGCATTTATATAATAATATTATAAGAGGATTGATATACTTTAAAAAAATAAAATTTTAATTAATACTAAATTAATTTGATGATATATCTTAAAAGCAATTAATTATAATAATGCATAATTGGTATAAAATAAATAATAATAATATAATATACGTTAATTTATTTTTAAATAATAATTTTTTCCCTATCAATATTTCTTAACTTGAACTTACATCATTAAAATAATTATGCATTCATACCATGATAGTATAGTAGGATTGATATACTTTATAATAGAAAAATAAAATTTTAATTAATGCTAAATTAATTTGATTGCTATTTTAAAAACAATAATTAAAATCATGCTTCGGTTGGTTTAAAGCAAAACGGTAATAAATTCCTTTAGTACAATTAATAATATATCTTTTCCTTTTTATACACATATTTTATTATAATATTAATAAAAAAAATTAGTACAACTAATAATATTTGCACGGATTTAGTTTGTGTGTATTTAATAATTTAGAAGTGTACAAAAACTAAGTTACTATTTATTATTAGTAGCATTTTTTAACTTAATTACTAAATTTTTTAAGTTATATTAGAAACCAATATAAATAAACTTATAAACTGACAAAAAAAAATTCATATTAAAAAAATTAAAAAATGACATATTCAAATTAAATATATATAAAAAATAAATTTAAACTACCTTTTAAATTTTTTAAAACTAATATAATCAAATCCTAATATTATAACTAAACTATTTAAATAATATGTAAATTATTTAAATTTGTACCTTATATTCATATTAGAGTCATTTTCGTAACGACAACAAAATAAAATAATGTCGTCATCTTGAACATTTTGAATTCATGTAAATTCAAATCATTCTCTTATTAAGTAAGCATCAGCATTCACTATTCATATAATGCGGCAAGGTATAGAATAATAATACCAAAAAATCGAATTGACTTTTATTCTCTCAATGGTATTGCATTGACACACCAGTTAGGTGATAGCTTTTAAAAAGATTACAATATGCTAAATAAATATTTTTATAGAAAATTTAAAATAAAAAATTTAAACATGGTACTAATTTTTCAAATTGCATATCTAAGTTTAATAAACTTCTTCAAAAACTAAACCTAAGACGAGGGAATTCAATTTCATTAGATGCTTCGTTTCAAAGATTTTTTAAAAAATATAGAAAGTATGGAGGAGATAGAATTTAAACTTGGTCTGTCAAATTTCTTGAAAATAATTGCTCAATAAAAAATCTAATTCCTCCTAAGAAAACTAACTTTATCCACTTTTTATTAGGTTAGTCATAATATACAAGTAGATCCAATCATCCTTTAGTAAAATAGAATTTATTGTCTTTTTATTGAACTCTTACATCTATGTAATTAGAACCCAAATCAGTAACTACAACTCAAGGTGGTATTTAATGAATGTGATGCATTATAAACGATTAAGACAAAAGACAATCGTGCTACAAAATTAGATAAATAATTTTAAATAAGAACAATTATCAAATGATCAAAAGAATAAGAATATGACTATATCAATAAAAGATTAAAAAATATTATAATTTATATTTAAAAAATTAATTTCAATAAAAAAAGAATACGTTCTCACTCTATAAAATAGTCAAAGAATTAAAACTAATTAAAAAATTAAGTAAAATGTTTTGGTTCTAATCTTACAGTCTTACACTCATAAACAATAAAAAATACTATATATAACATTTAATCATACGAGAATCAATACCAGAAATTGGACAAAGAATTAGCCAGACAGATACTTTCCTAAAGTATTACTCACGTAAATCATATTAGTTATGTAGGTATGTTTATTAACACTGATAAATCTTGGTTCATGAAAAAATTATTTGTCTATTTCAGTATTTCTACTAAAATTGACCTACAGAAAATTTGAGTAATGTTTATGATTTCCATTAATTATTAAATGTATAAAATATGATTCATCCTATAATTAAATGACTATTATTTTTATTAGATAATATAAAAAAATATGATTTAGATTTATTAAAATGATTGATAATTAGTAGAATTTTAGTCATTAAATACTGATTTTCATATAATTTTAAAGAATATTTTTTTGAAATATTTTGAGAAAAAAATATACATATTAAAATTAAAATACTCTAGCTATATCAACATTTTTTACGTTAAAATATTACCTATTGTAAAATAATATAATGATGATAATATACTGATATTTTTAATTGACTAAAAGTATTATGTATTCATACAATTGTTTAACTTGCTGAAGATAATAATAAAAATTAGGTTAAATTATTATAATAAACCAAGTTTTTGTCAAAATTATCCAGATTTCCTAAAACGAAAAAGACTATCTGAATGTCCCAAGTTGCACTTCTATATAAATCGAATTGATTAAATTCGATTTATGCAAACTGCTACTAAATCGAATTCATTACATTTGAATTGCATGCAAATAAAAATCGTGTATAAATCGAAACTAATGACTTCAAATTCAATATAAGCACTAAATCAAAACAATAAGATTCGATTTGTATTTGCATGTAAATTGAACCCATTCAGTTCGATTTAGACATGTGAAACAACTGCCCATGGTAAATCGAAGCCAATAGTTTCGATTTAATATTTTTTGTAAATCGAAACCTATAAATTCGATTTACAAGCAACATCTCCCTCAAGTAGTTCGAATCTAATGGATTCGATTTATTCTCAATGTTACTATATATACAAATCGAATTTCATTCATTTGAACTACAAAACATACAAACCTCACACCCAACCCCACCACCGAGATCCAAAATTTTCAAAAAGCCGCCCAGGAAAAATCGAAGCTGGACACATGGAGAACGACCCGAATTGTCTATATCGGCTAGATGGAGTCGCGTATATTGCTGGCGCCATCCACCTCGAGGTTAGTGAAGAAAATTTTCTTTTTTAAACAAAGATTAGTCATTCTAGTAATGTTAACATAAATCTGTGGTAGTTGGTTAGAGTCTTTAATTAGGGATTAAGAAATTTTTTTTTTAGTATAAGTGTATGTTAGAAGTTGTAATACCCGGTCTAACTGAAATTAATTAAATAATAAGTTAAGTAGGAGCGAATATGGTTGGAAGATTTGGCAATTGGAAATTGATGATTTAAATATGATATTTGGATTCAGTGAATTTTTTCCGAGTCGGAAAACATAGTTTTCTGCGTAAAAGCGCGTAGTGGTATTTTGACCGGTAGTACCGGCTGAGACCTGTCTGGTACTGCAGCTGAGAAAATTGATTATGAGTAAATAGGATTAAGAAATGATGAATTATAATTAGGGGAGGTAGAAATATTTGAAGTGCGATTTAGAGCAATAATCTTAAAAGTTTTGGTCCAAAATTAGGCCAACGGACAAAAATAAGTGAACCGGGTCTAAGTGGGCCCAAGACCCAACATATATAAACATTAGTTATGAGCATTTCAGCTCATTTTGCCTAAAGAAGGGGTGTTGGGCGCTGAATTGAGAAGAGAGAAGAGAAGAGAGAAAACCTAACTCTCTTTGATCTTCAAACCATCATAACTTGAGCTACGGAGCTCCGATTGACGAGTCGTTTGTGGTCACGCGTCGCTCTTCTCATCCTCTACAATTTTATCTAAGTTTTGTGGTGAGTATTCCATTCATCTCTGCCCAGTTTTCGAAATTCCCCACTGTTACACGTTTTTAGATATTTAGTGTTGAAATCTTGTGATTTTAGATGTTTAGAGATACTCCAACATGGATTCTAAGTTGTGATTTGTCATTTTTATGAGCCCTAGGTTGATGTATGTATGTGATATTGGTTATGTTAGTGTATTTGGTAATGTTGGTGCACAATTGGGAAATTGGTATTGCTTGAGGAGCTTTGGTGAGGCTTGGAGCTAAGGGTTGGTGGAGGCTTCCATAGAAGAGGCTCAATTGGTTTGGCTACAAGAGGTACGGTTTAAGTTTCATTTAAGTACCGTGTGGTGTGATGAGAATTCCTAGGCTAGATGCCCCTAGGATAAGTTTGGATTGTGTAAATGGTTGGTACTAATATGCATAGTTGGTATGTAATGTGAATTAATGATTGGGTTGAGAATTGTGTGGCCTTGTATGCTTGGTGTATTGAGAATTTGATGTATTAGGTAATGAGTATTGAATTGTGGTTTATGCATTTAAATTGTGAAATTGGGCCGGAGGCCATAAATTTTGGGCCGGAGGTCGGAAAGAGGTAAGGAAGGTAAGTTGATGTGTGCATTGTATGATGACACAAGTGATTGGAGAAATTTCATATAATGAATATATGAATGATTGGGTTGGTTATTTGTATAATAAGGTTTGAGGAGTTGAAGTGTGGAGTTTGGTAATTTTGGGTGAAATTATATAGATGATGTATGTTTGGTTTTGGTTGAGATATATTATGTGGTCATATAGGTGATTATGATTATTGATGCCTTGATGGTATGATGATGCATGAGAGATATGTATGTTGTGATATATGCTTGAGGAATGATTAAGGTTGATTTGTGGGTGAAACCATGTGACAGTGAGTATGATATTGATTATGTATAATGATGATTAATTGGAAATAGTATTGTTGGAAATTGGGATGAGGAAGGATGTATGACACGTTAATGTGTTTGTAATGTAGCCATTTGTTTGAAATGGGTAAAAATGGTTATATGGTGGTTTTCTGAATTGTGGTAAGGTGTTAATGCATGAGTTGAGGAGGCTTGATGTTGATTTTGATATATTTTGATTGATTTCAAAAAGGGTCGAAATTGGCATGCTTTGGTTGATTTTGAAAAGGGTTGAAAATGACTTGTTTTGAAAATGGCACTTTGTGGTTTTGTATGAAAATATGGTTTTTGGGCATACTTTGATGGAACATAACTTGGACTCCGGATTCCCGTTTTGTGCCAAACTCATTTAGAAATAAAATTGGATCCGGGATGTCCATGCCGTTTGAAGAACGGGCGGAAAACGATTTAAAATGAGAAAGTTATGTCCGTCGGAAGCTTGGGGGTTGAATCTGTGAATTCTGCAGCTTTTAACTTAGAAAAATTTTAGCAGAATGACCCCCCGCGCGTAGGCATACTTGGCGCGAGCGCGCCATTCTTTTAGAAGGCACCATCCACGCGTGCGCGTGGTGTACGCGGGCGCGCCGATGCGCTGCACCAAATGCCCAGCTATTTTTCCGAGAGTTGTGCCAGAATTGTGCCAGTTTTGTGCTTGGGGCGCAAATGCACCAACGCGTACGCGTCGTTGTCTATTTTTCAATCTGCGCGTCCGCGTGAATGACGCGTACGCGCCGATGAGTTTTGTGGCCATCCATGCGTGGGCGTGGAGTACGCGTACGCATGGCCCTGTTTTCATGCCAAAGTTAATTTTTGAGTTTTAAAAGCCAAATCTCATACTTTTAAGCCTCCGATCTCACCCCTTATATATTAAATCTTTATGATATGCCTTGCAACGAGGAAGGAGCTAGGGGATGTGGTAACTTGCGAATGAAGCAAGGGAAAAAGTTGTGATCAATGATGATCAAAGATGATTATATGAGATATGGAGGATGACGGTAGAAGTACCGTGTATGCCATGAGCCGAAGGGCTATATTTATTGATAAATGGTTGGTTCTTGATTGAACCATGAGCCGGATGGCTGAGTTATTGCCGGGTTACGGCAAAGCCATTATTGATTATGGCTGAGTATAAATGCATATATGATTAATGAACGAATGTGTTAAATGGATAATAATGGAAATTGTTGAAATGTGATGTGTGACCCTGGGTAGTAGGCAGTGGCGTTGTCCACTTGCTCTGGGTATGAGACAGGAAAGGATGTTTATGATAAATGAGTTTAATTATGGAGCTTTAAATGAATATGTTTGTGATACCTGGGTAGTAGTAAGAGTGGTGGTTCGTCCCGCTTGCTCCAGGTTAATATTTGAGATTTGATAACAATGAACGAATGTATGTTTTGAGATCCTGGGTAGTAGCAAGGGTTGTGGTTTGTCCCACTTGCTCCAGGTCAGAGATTGTGTAGCGGCAGTAGTGGTGAATCCACTCGCTCCAGGTTGAGCTTTTAAACACCCGCCTGGGTAGTAGCTGCAGTAGTGGTTGTTCCACTGGCTCTGGGTTGAGCGGGTAGTAGCAAGGAGGTTGTAGCTCAAACCTACTTGCTCCGCAAGGGGTGTTTCTGTCCAATGGTTAGCTACCAAGACATGTCGGGTTGGCTATATAACTGACAGATGATATCATCAGCCATAGGGCAGGCATACATCATTTGCATATGTTTGAATTGTTTGGGTTTGCCTATTTGTTTTGGATTTCTACATCATATATGCTATGTTACCTGATTATGTGCTACTTGTTCTACTTGTACCTTAATTGTGTATTACTTGCCTGTATTGCTTGTGTTTGTACAACTGAGAGGCCCCTCATGTTGGTGTCGGTGGATGTTGAGGGCTGTTCTTGATGATATGAATTGATGATGCGATTGCATGATGATAATGATTTTTGAATGAGATATCTTGAGCCCCCTGGGTAGACGCAATGATGTGATTTCACTAGTCCCAGGCGAGGGTATGATGCATTGATATAGAATTGCTGAGGCAGAACATGTGAGTCTGATGGTTTTGTTTATGATTCTGAGTTTGATTCGTGGAAGAGTTAGCGAGATGGGAAACATGTGAAACATGAATTAGATTTAGCACTCCTTTATGACAGTTGCCTATTTATGGATTAGCGAGAACCTAGGATGGATAATTGGTGAAGAAGTTTAGGATGCTTAGTGAGTTTTTATTGCAGTGCATTGTATTTATTTGGCACTTTTACCGTACTGGGAACCCATGGGCCCGGGATTCTCATTCCGTATATATCTCTTGTTTTTCAGATACAGGTCCAGGTGCTCAGAAGTGAGCTGTGGTTCGTCTGAGAGACGGCGAAGATCTTTATTTTCTCTACTTTGTATTTTGCTTAGAATCTCTCCATATTCGTTTTGAAAAGATTATATTATGTATTGAACTCTTTGATACTTATCTATAGAGGCTCTTATGTTTCCTTTGGGAGAGATTAGGATATACTGTTGTCAGCTACTTTCATACTGTACCCTAGCCGGCATAAACTTTGTGGGTCGCGACTAGTGGCTATTTACTTATGTTATATATATCTATCTGTTATCTATCTCTTAATCTCCTTTATGTCTTGTCCATATATCGCTTTCGGCTTCACGTTTTATCTTTTTATTGTCGAAACGTGAGTGATACGTCTTCGCAATTTTATTCTTACTCTTTTCAGGCTTCTCGATTAATATTCCTTTCGAATTTACCTATATTTATATATTAAAAATCCACCTGAGAGTCGTACCACCGTAATATCATTGACTTATGACTCGAGCATAAGGATTTGAATATTAGGGTGTTACAGAAGTAGTAACTAGTAAGCTATTAGGTGGTTAGATTTTGATAAGTTGAATGGTACCTAAGAAGATTGTTTTGGAATGTAGGATATGTTAGATTTTGAAATTCTTAGTCTTATGTGCAACGAGAGTTGGTTTATGAGTAGTGATAGCTATAAATTTCTTGAGTTCTTTGAAAAGAGTAATATAATTATTTTTTGTAATTGTGATTTTTTGAGTTATAAAGTTATGATCATAAATGTTAGGATATGTTAGATTTTTTTCAGTTTTTTAATCATTTTTGTATTCTCTCTGTAAACATGTGGGACTAAATGCTTTGTTTTTTTTTAATGGAATTTGTTCATGAGTTATTCAGAGTTTTGTGTTTGGTTCGATTACTAAAGTTTGGGCGATATTGTAAACAAGCTTTTAAAGTTAGAGCATGCCATGTTTATCGCATGTGGATTTTCAGGCATTGAAAATTTGTATTGTGACGGTTGTGATAACGAATTTTCTATATTTGTGCAGCCTCATCGTTGCATCAGTAGCATGAGACGGCAACACGGTATGCTGTTAAACAATAGGATCGTTCCGTACTTGCAGATAGCAGGTTTATACCATCTTGCAAGACTGAATGACATATGGTTTCGACTGGACAAGCCATTGGTCAATGTAGTCGTGGAGAGATGGCAGCCTGAGATGCACACTTTTCACATGCCGTTTGGAGAGTGCACGATCACGCTCCAGGATGTGGCATACCAGTTAGGGTTCCCTATCGATGGTCAGTATGTCAGTGGATGCCTTACGGACTTTGCGCGACATATTGAAGGAGGCTGGTGCGAAATTTATAACCCACAAACTAACCGGCAAGTGCACCGGGTCGTACCAAGTAATATCTCAGGTGAGCGAGGGTCGATCCCACGAGGATTGATGGACTAAGCAACAATGGTTAAGTGATTTACTTAGTTAGACAAACAAAAAAGAGCATTTGGGTCTAAATTGCATCAAGCAGTAAATTCAAAAAATTAATAAAACAAGCAATAAACAAGTTGTGAATAATATATGGAGAAAACAGTTAAGGCTTCAGAGATATCTGTTTTCCAGATTGACTTTTCTTACTAACTATTTTAATCATGCAAGATTTAATTCATAGCAAATCATATGTGACTAAACCCTAATTCCTTAGACCTTTTTAGTCTCCTCTAAAATTCATCAACCGCCAATTCCTTGGTCAATTAATTCTAATTAGAGGGTGAAGTTCAATTCTAGTTTATATGCCACAAAAATCTTAATTATCCAAATATAAGAGGATTATATGTTACGTATCTCGTTAAGTCCAGATAATTAGAATTTAGGAGAAATTGTTTTCAAGCTGTTGTTCAAGTAAAGAGCTTTTCCAAGTTATACAAGAACTCAATTAGAAAGAGGGTCATACTTCCGTTCCACCCAAATTCATAAGATAAAGAATGAAAACAATTCTTGAATTATAAATCAGTACATGAATTAAAAAAGAAAAATAATAGTATCAATCCATACAATAGACAGAGCTCCTAACCTTAACAGTGGAGGTTTAGTTGCTAATGGTTCAGAGAGAAAATAAGGATTCAGGTAAACTGTAAAGTCCGGAGAGAGTTAGAAGAGAAGAAATTCTTTTCCCTTTTATATCTAATCCTAATTAATGTAAAATATATTTCCTAAAACTAAATAATATCTTTTCCTATTTTTAAATAAAATAAAGTTTCAATAAGAATTAATAGGAGATTGCGTGCTTGCTTCTTGGAGAGTTAGGGACCACTTCATTCCTTAATAATCCACGCCTAACTTGAGAAATCTCAATTTAGGCGCAGCCTTGACCGAATTGATGGAGAAAAAGTATGGACTATTATATATCATTGGCAAGATCTGGAAGTTATCTTTCCAACGCCACTAAAATCACGTCAATTGGAACTATGTAGTTCGAGTAATTCAGGTTTGAGTGCAGAGAGGTCAGGGTTGACAACATCATTCGCCTTCTTCTCTTTTCTACGGAAACTCCATCAAATCCATCCGAATGCTACCTAAAATAAACAGAATTGCACACGACTCAAAGTAGCATCCATACTGGCTAAAAGATAATTAATTCTTGATTAAACTCAACAAATTAAATGCAAATTCACTAGGAAAAGATAGGAAAGATGCTCACGCATCAGGGGCCGGCCAGCGTGGGTATGGTTTGAGGAGCTGTTGGGTGTTTTGCCTTCTGCGAATTGCATCGACAAGTTCACGGTGAAGTGTACATGGTTTCAGGAGATATTTAGTGAGCTGTCGCATGGGGCAGACGACAAGACAGTTAGGAGGTATGCCCGTGCGTATATCATGATGCTCCTATCCACACAGCTGTTCGAGGATAAGTCAGGCTACCCTATGTTGCCAGACTAGAGGACATGGGTCAGTATAGCTGGGGGTTTGTTGTACTGTCATGGCTATTCAGGTGCATGGGCCGTGTGGCGAATAGAAATGTCATCAAGTTGGCCGGTCCATTGTAGCTCCTCTAGTTGGGGATCTTCTGGAGATTTCTTGGTTTCCGCCCAGACGGATTTGATGTCTTCTATTGGCTGTTGGCGTCCAGGTACTCTCCCTTTAACTATGCATCATCTTTCTAAAAATATGAGTGTTTACTTTATTGTTAATTAAATGTTGTGCATTTTAGATGGTCAGGTTATCAGGCCACATTGAGCGACAAGGGGCCTCGTGTAGTGCTTTGGAGGCTTAGGATAGATTTACTCCAACCCGGGGATGTGACTATCTTTTGGTTTCAATCTGAACATAACTAAATTAGTATTTGTATCTTTTACTATTTATGCTGACTAACGATAACTACTTACATGCACAGTTCTTGTGGATGCTGTATAGCTTGCCGGGTGTTGTTCAGACAGTGCACCTCGAGATATTGGAGCCACGACATATGTCGTTGTGGAGGGATGCGACAACATTGATCGATTTCGCTGTCATTGAGTGGCATCCGGTAGATCAGGTGCTGCCGTAGTTTGGTGGGGTTTAGGGTAGACCTCGTGCTGCCTTGAACATAGATTTTTTTATGTCGAAGGGCAGAAGAGGCGGAGATCAGTGGTTTTCTGATACGCTACAGAGTTGGCACATTCATTGGGCCAACAGGGTGCAGCATGTGTTACAGTTTGACGTGGTTGCGGAGGACCAGGTCAGGCGTGCATATGCACAGCAAGCCAAGGCAGGACGACATGGATAGTGAAGTGTTTGGAAATAGCTGCAATCACATGTCTAATTGGTGAGGGATACTCTGTATGTGTGATAAACGAAATTTATCATGCCGATATAGAATTCAACAATGGATATAATCGTGAGTATAGTCTAATCGACATTCAAACTTCGCATCAAACAATCCTACAATCTATAACCGAGAGTACTAGTCTCCCGAGTCGTCCTCCCTTGGAATTGCTAGAGCATGCATCTTATTGATTAGGAAGCCTTGTTATGATTCTTTGAAGGTTTAGCAAAATAGATGACAAACAATCAATCTTTAAAAGACTCGGCCTAGGGTTGGCATTAGAAATTTTATCCTTATAGTTCCTTCAATGATGACAACAATTAGGCCTTGCTTCATTTAGTTAACCCCTAGGTATAGAGGAAAGTCAAATGAGAGTAATTAACTTGAGTCACAAGTTCTAGCTTTACCTTAGGGAAATCTAGCTTTAGTGCACTCCAAGTCAACTAGCAATTTCTAATTCCAAATCAACAATTGACATAAACTATTCAACTCCTTCTAATGGTCCAAACCCTATGCCAAGTAAGAACTTTTACTCCATAACTAGTGTTGGCATTTTATCAAACAATTGATGAGCAAGAATGAAAGGCATAGTAAGAATGAGAAGAAAGTAGAATTAAAATTGCTTCAACACAAAAAACTAACAACAATTAACAAAGAACAACAATGGAAATGAAACTCTCAAGAACTTGATAAAATCCAAAACTACAAAGTTGAATCTAGGATCTATGAAAATGGAGCAATTACAAACACTAATTGAGATTGGAGAAGAAGATCTATGACATGAACAAAGTAAATTGAGAATTGTAATGGATCTCACCAAAGAGTAATTGAAAATTCAGAAAATGGATGAAGATGAACCCTAATGAGAACTTCCTTCTCCAAGAGTGTAACTAACTATAGCAAAAATATCTAGAACAATCACAAATGAGCAAAAAGTCCCTTAACCCTTCAACCTTTGGTCTTCTTAAGTTCTTCCCGCCAAGGCACTTCCCCAAGATGAGATCCCCAACTGTCTCCACGCCTAGGTCACGTGACTCTTTAAAAAATCATATTCGAGCATCGGCGCGCACGCGCAAAGCACGCGTGCGCGCCACTGGGGCATCTTGTAATGCGCGCGGAGGCGTAACGTACGCGTGCGCGCCCATGGAGATTATGGCCTAGCCGCTACACAAGCCGGCTCATGGCTTGGCTTCTAGCTTTGACTTCTAGCTTTGACTTCTAGCTGCGCAATCCACGCGGGCGCGCCAAGTACGCGCACGCGCCCTTGCTGAAGTTTCCAAAGCTCAATTTCTCATGCTCCCTTCCTTTGCGCCCGTTCTCCTTCTCTCTTCCGGTTCATCCCTGCCCTATATTCTGAAACCACTTAGCACACAGGTCACGGCATCGAATGGTACCAAGAGGAGATTAGAAATGTGTCTAATTTAGTGCAAAATAAGCATGTTTTCATCCATGAGGCAAAAATTAGGAAAGGAACACAAAGTCTTGTATTTTCATATGAAAAGCGTGTGGAATCATTGATAAAACCCCTGAAATCGATACAAGATAAACCCTCAAAATGGGGTTTATCAATGTGCCCAGTGAAAAGCTCTCTATCGGAGTGGTCTCTGCCATAGTAAACTCTGAGTTGTCTCTGTCATACAAAGTCACTGTGAAACACCTTGAGGCCTTCAGATTTGCCTTAATTGCCTTAATCAGATGCTGACTAAACTGCTGCCTGGTTCCTAACTGTGCCTCGGCCTCTTTGCCTTTCCAGATGAATAGCTCGGCCAATCTCTCATAAGTGGCCTTCACCAACACACAGACTGGAAGGTTCCTCACACCCTTTAGTATCGAGTTCACACACTCAAATATATTCGTAGTCATGTGTCCAAATCTCCGACCTTCGCCCCAATGTTGAGTCCAATGTGCATAGTCAATCCGATTAGTGCAGTCGCACATAGCAGGATCTTCGGCACGAAGAATGTCAAACCAGTAGTGAAACTTGACATCGGTCTTGACATAAGCAGCATTCACTAACCACCTCCGTGCATCCTTGCCCTTGAAACTCAGCGCAAAATTTGCAGCCACGTGTTGGATGCAAAAAGCCCTATATACAGTAGGCGGAAGCCAGCCACCGTTAGGAGCTTCCAATGCAGCCTTTATCCCATTGTGCCTATCTGATATGACAAGTATACCTGGCTGAGGGGTCACATGCTGTCGCATGTGAGATAGAAATAATGACCACGACTCTGCATTCTCCCCCTCCACAAGTGCAAATGCAATAGGAATGATGTTGGAGTTGTCGTCCTGTGCAATCGCGACCAACAGTGTACCACCGTATTTCCCATACAGGTGGGTACCATCCACACTGACCAATGGCTTGCAATGTCTAAACGATTCAATACACGGTGGGAATGTCTAGAAAAGCCGATAAAAATAAGCTGCAGAGTCATCCACCTACCTACCAACCCGCACAGGACTCGTCTTTAACACCGCAACACTACCTGGCATCGTGATCTGAACACCCAATACCCATCGTGGCAAGTAATTGTATGACTCCTCCCAATCTCCATACATCTGGGCCATGGCTTTCTATTTAGCCATCCAAACCCTCCTGTAAGTCAGTCTAAACCCAAAGTGTGCCTCCGTGGCATTCTGCAGTACCTTTATCGAGACGGCAGCATCAACTCTAATCATGGGCAGTATAAAGGCCGATATGACATGATAATCAAGCTTCCTGTGATCACTAAATATCGATGTGGCTAGACAAGTGTGAGGACCATTGTATCGTTTTACCTTCTAAATACCTATGCGCTGGCGGAGGCTAACTCGAATGAGCCATGTGCACCCGCTGCCAAACTCCTTGCACTTGCCATAGTACTTGCGATTATTGAATTCCAATACCTTGTACTCAACCCCACGGTGAATGCTATAAGTCTTCACGCTTAACACGACTTCTTCTTTATCCTGAAACTACTGACCAACTTGAAATTCAGATACAACTCTTGTATTATGTGTCTTTCTAGCCCCGAACCCAACAGGTACTCCTGGATCCCCCTGAGGTGCCATGGCATCCAAGTCCAAAGCTGAGAAGTGTGAGGGAAACTGATTATTACCCAAACTAGATGCTCCCCCACCCACAGCTGGAGTCGGCCGTGGTGTGTCATCGTCACTATCATCTACTATTGTGGCGGACTCCACACCATCATCATCATCATCATCATCATCATCATCATCATCATCATCATGCGGTGCATCCTCAACCCCATCGGGTACTCCAACCTCTCCAAAGGCCGGGACCGTTGCAGGAGAATCGGGCGTCGCAAATGCTACCTCCCCCAACGGTCCAGTTTCACCAACTCTGGCATCACCACTATGGTTTAGATTGAATGCAAAGGAAGGAGAAGCAACTAAAACTGCCTCGGGTGCAATGACTGGCGCAACCGACGAGGCACCAACAGGCATGAAACTAGAGTAGTCTGGATGTCCTGAGGATTGAGGATTTTGATTCGAACCTCCAGAACTAGATACCACATCTATAAGCTTAGCCAACAGTTCCGGAGTTCTCACCTCGGGAAACTAACAGCGACAATGGTGCAGAACTTGCAAGTCTTTGTCACTGCCAATAACAAATGAATCATATTTCACATCATCGCGTAACACGGATATGGGGATTCTACAGAACAACTTCTCCAACTGTTTGACGCCAAGCATACCTAGTTTCTGGAGTATAGTATCCTTAAACTCAGCAAAACTCGTCGAAGGTTTGAGAAAAATACTCAGTAGGTTCTTATCAGTAAACTTAATATCTGATCGCGTTTTTTTCTTAATGGACCCTTTATAGTGCACAAGAGCTACAAAACTCTCATCACTAGCCATTGTGAATCTCACTATGGTAAAAATTTCACGTTGAGCTCGTATTTATAGATGTTAATAATGTATAAATCGAATTAATTGCATTCGCTTTACTCACATAATGTAATACATACTAAATCAAACCTATTAGATTCGATTTACCTAAATGGCCACGTATCATTATAAATCAAACTGAATGGGTTCGGTTTACATACAAATACAAATCGAATCTTATTGTTTCGATTTAGTACTTGAAGCCATTAGTTTCGATTTATACATAATTTTCATTTGCATGCAATTCGAATATAATGGATTCGATTTAATACTAGTTTGTATAAATAGAATTTAATCAATTTGATTTATATAGAAATGCAACTTTAGTCGTTCAAATAGCCTATTCCATTTTAGAAAATTTGAATAATTTTGAATTGAACTTAGTTTATTAAAATAATTTACCCTAAAAATTACACATAAAATTAGGTATTGAGATACTTTCCTAAAACATTATTCATGTAACATGCCTATTATTTTTATTAAATGTCCAAAATCTGATTCACAAAAATATTAATTATCTATTTATGCTAAAACATGATTTACGAAAATTTAATGAATGTTTATTATTTCTATTAATTAGTAAATGTTTTATTGATGATTCACACTATAATTAAATTGTTTAAAACAATTTGTTTATATTTAGTATGTAACTATAAACATATTTTTATCATTATAAATTAATCATAAATGTTTTTATTTTTTTAAAATATAGTTTCCAAAAATATCTAAAGTTTGATAAAAATTTAACTAAAGTCAATAAATTTTAGCTGTCCCGTATTAATGACAAAAATCAACGTAATTATATTCATAATTCATATATTTGATGTATATATTATTATCTGTATATTTTATTTTTTAATAAATATTTAACTAATTAATTCAAACAATAATATGTATATATATATTTTTTATAAATCATATTAATTAACGTTGATAAACAATAAAAAATATAAATTAGATTTTAGTTATTAAATAATAATTTTTGTATATTTAAAAAAAATTTCTAAAATATTTTCAAAAAAAATATATATTAAGACCAAAATACGTCTAACCAGCATTTTTAGCCCCAAAATATTCTCTCTATATAATTATAAAATAATATAATAATTAAATATTAATTTTTAACCTTTTTTAATAAACTAGGCAACGCCATTTAAACACCATAACAAAATGGTTATGCCATGTAAATAGGTGGATACTATAATGAAGATGGCAAAAATATCTTCTCATGTAAATCTTATATATGTATTGTAAGAAAGGAACACAAAGACAACACAACTGACAACAGAAAATCTCACGCGGAGAACACTATACTATACACACAAGTCCTCTTTTTTTCTTCCCTCTCTTCTCTCTTCTTCTTCTTCTTCTTCTTCTTCTTCTTCTCACTTCCCTCACATACCCAAATTTCGCTTCTTCTTCTCTCTCTAGGGTTTCGGAGGATCATAAGCACCTTCGAATTCTCACCTTCTTCCAACAAAACGTGATTCTCTTCGGTTCATGCTCAATTTTTAGTTCTCTTAATCCCTATAAGTATCTCGATAATTTAATTCCGCGGCTTCGCGCCACTGCTTCCCACGGTTTTTTCCTCCGGACAAGAAAGCTTTCAAGCTGAGGACTCAAAGGTACTGCATGAGAATCTTTCGGTTTATTATTATTATTTTTTATAAATTCTGTGAGTATCTGAATTCAAGTAATAAAAAATTCAATCATATGAAAAATTGGAAATTGCATGAAAAACGAGGGGGGATCACTCTTTTCTTTTTAAAAAAGGAAATGATTTTCCCTTTTTGTGTGTGTGTGTGTGTGTGTGTGTGGTGAGTAAAAGTCATAGCTCAATAGCTCATGCACATCTATGTAACAATTCTAATACTATTTATGTATATGTAGTTGCATTGGTAATGTGCACAAAGGATGGTAGGTAGTGTGTGAAGTGCCCAACACTGACGTTGAGGAAATGGATTCGGCGAGGAGTTGGTTTCAGAAGTTTCAGCCTCGTGATAAAACAAAAGGGTTTGGAAAGAAGAAGGAGGATGATAACAACGGAGGAGGAGCAGACGATTCGAGTGTAGTGGTTGATGAAGCTTCTCTTTCCAATGACACAAAGCAGAAGGTTGCAGCAGCAAAGCAGTATATTGAAAACCATTACAAGGAGCAAATGAAGAATCTTCAGGAGAGGAAGGAGCGGTACGATTTCCTACTTTACTGGTTTTAGTCTGTTCAGATGATAATTGATTTTCATACATGAAAGTGCTCAAGTGAATCTAACTCACTTGTCTATACCCATAGCTGGCATGACAGTGTTGGTTGATGCTAAATCTTAGATTCACTAGTCATCCTTAGTCAATTTGGGTCTGGCAATATCCACTCCCATTTCTCAAATAAAATTGTCATTAAACCATCATAACTATTTTTTTCTCACATGATTTTGTAAATATGTGAAGAGTGCTTGCTGACATCGTTATCTTTTGTTTTTTTGTGGGAATGCCATGATTCACATTAATACAATTCAATTTGCAAAAAGAGCTGTTGAATTTCACAATATTGTTTTAGCTTGTATTTCCCATGAACATTAAGTCAGTTCTAACATACTCGGGTGGATATTCAAATGAAGTGCGACTTTGGAGATTGAAAGTGGCTTATGTATCATTTGGAATTCAGTCTAATAAGTTCATGTGTTATAATTTCACCTGTTTGGGATCCATGTGTTTTGAAGGGCTAT
Organism: Arachis stenosperma; assembly: GCF_014773155.1. NCBI lineage: Eukaryota > Viridiplantae > Streptophyta > Magnoliopsida > Fabales > Fabaceae > Arachis > Arachis stenosperma. The sequence goes on along the minus strand of NC_080379.1, from coordinate 105,395,627 downwards.
TTGTAGAAACAATGAGTTGCCCTAAAGTCCTAAACACTAAAATAAGCTGTTAAATATCTCTCTCTTCTCTGTTCTTGAGGAAGGAACTCTCATGATCCAAGGTCCTTGGTTCATTTCACAAAGTTCTAGTATTGTGGGTGTTATGAGGTTGTAATAAGTTAATGGGTTCAAAATCTATTTCTGTGGGAGATGGATAGATGAGCAGTTATGACTGTAGCGGTAGTTATTCTCCCCGTATCCTTAGTGAAGCATTTCAAGATTGACTGGACTGGAACAACTATCTTTGCTTGAGTGGTAGTCTGTATTATATAGTTGCTTGCAAATCTTATGGTAAAATTTTATAGTGTAACTTGTTTGTCACAGTCGGACCTTTTTGGAAAAGAAGTTGGCTGATGCTGATGTCTCTGAGGAAGATCAAAACAACCTACTTAAATTTTTGGAGAAAAAGGAAACTGAATATATGCGCCTTCAGAGGCATAAGATGGGAGTTGATGATTTTGAATTGCTGACTATGATTGGCAAAGGTGCATTTGGTGAGGTATGTATCTACTTACATGGTATTTTTGTCACCTGATGATTGCTTATGCTTTCTTCTTCCGTGTTATGATTATTTTGTATTGGTGGACTGGCTAGTTGCTTCCATTCATAAAAATTAAAAATGAAGTTAATTTTCTGCAGGCTACTTTGATATATATTTAAAATTATGCTTTTTTGTATACTCTTGATTTATTATGTGCATATTAAAACTGAGGTAATTCTTAAGAGAGATACACAAACAATAAGATATTTTAATGGTAATATGGGCTAGAAAAGAGCTTATGAGGCATTCATTTATCTAATGTCCTGTTGGGGGTATCATCATATTTATTTATTTGTTTGGAAAAAAGAGAGATCTAGGGATATCATGGTTTCATGTGAATAATTGGGACAATATGCATTAGTATATGGCCAAGAATCCAAGACTACAACATCCTGTTGTTAGTCATAATTTTTGTATACAATTAATTAAGTAGGAGTACCAACTCTCAGAATATATAACCTTGCTGCTTTGCTGGATAAATAACAAATCTAAAAGAAAAATTCTGTTTCTGCTATATTTTTTTCCTTCAAAAAGAAACTTGAAAAGACATTTTTCATTATGCTGAAGAGACTTGTGCCTACATATAAAAGAGCTGATTTCTACTGAAAGAAAAAAAAAAGTTGTTTTCTGAAACACACACTCTTTTATGAACTACAAGTTCATTCATGGAACTTGTGCAAAAGAAATATTACCCTGTTGAGTCTTATCCCCTCCTCCCCCCTTCTTTTCTCTCCTGTCCCCCTCTTGATTTGTGTGTTTCTGTCTGCCAGTAATTTAACTTCTCCTAAAACTTAAACTGTTGCAGGTCAGAGTCTGTAGGGAAAAGACTACGGGTCAGGTTTATGCAATGAAAAAGCTAAAGAAATCAGAGATGCTTCGCAGAGGCCAGGTTTGTTGTCATTTGTCTTGCTAGATTATTCTCTCCTATTGAATATGATTTTTTACACTTTATGTCAATGTATCCTTCATTATTTTGTAAATTGTCAGGTTGAACATGTCAGAGCTGAAAGGAATCTACTTGCTGAGGTTGACAGCAATTGCATAGTCAAACTATATTGTTCTTTTCAGGATGACGAGCATCTATATCTTATTATGGAGTACCTTCCAGGTGGGGATATGATGACACTGCTTATGAGAAAGGATACCTTGACAGAAGATGAAGCCAGATTTTATGTAGCAGAAACAATTCTGGCTATTGAATCTATACATAAACACAATTATATACATAGGTATGTAGATCTCATTCATTATTTGCTTTCAAAAGGTTCCTGTTTCCTCAATTATACTATTTTTAACTTTCTTATGTGTGATTTCTTATGTGTGATTAGCTTCTAATGAAACATTGGAGCTTGATATAACTCCCAAGTTACCTTGATAGATAATGTTAGAATTATAAGGCTTATCATGATTGCTACCCGCCCACATCATGTGACAAGAATTTAATGCTGAAATACTTAGATCAATGAAGTCCCATTTATGTTTATGCATATTTCATAATGTTTAAAATTAGAGCAACTCTAGTCTGTTGTAAAGTATAAATATGAATATATCTTTTTCAATATTGCTTTGCAGGGATATCAAGCCTGACAACTTAATACTGGATAGATATGGACACTTGAGACTGTCTGATTTTGGACTTTGTAAACCATTAGATTGTAGTACAATTGCAGAAGGGGATTTTTCTGTGGTTCCGAATGTGAATGGATCTAATGAACGTGTTATTTCAAAACGCACACAGCGAGAACAATTACAACACTGGCAACAGAACAGGAGGACACTTGTAAGTCCACTGCTTTATTTTATCGCAATCTATTATTTGTTAGTCTGTGACAGTGTCTAATTGGAAAGGTATGGTTGTTTTACTTATGATCTGGTCAAAGGTTGAAGTTTTGCATTGATAATTTGCACTTTTCAAACAGCAGATTATAGTTTTATTCCCGTTTACGTACTTTCTGTGTAATAAAGAATGCATAACATTGCAGGCTTATTCCACTGTTGGTACACCAGATTATATTGCTCCAGAAGTTCTATTGAAGAAAGGTTATGGGATGGAATGTGATTGGTGAGTTTTTTTCATGTTGATATTTTCTGGTGTTCATTTCTGCCTGATATGTATGGTGTATCATAGCATCATTATTCATTTGATTCATTACTGGGAAGTCTTTAAGAAAAATTTCAGCCTAGTTTCGGATTCAAATTTCTTAACTTCTTTACACATGACACCGTTTGTAACATTGCCCTTTGCTTTTTCCCCCTCTTTCAAGTCTTCTCAAAGCATGTTGGATTTTCTTCATTTATGTTTTTGGAATAAGTGATATAAGGTTAAGGGTTATATGTTTTATTTTGACAATGATGGCTATAATATTCACAGGTGGTCACTTGGAGCTATTATGTATGAGATGCTGGTAGGATATCCACCATTTTATTCTGATGATCCGATGACAACATGTAGGAAGGTATTCTTTGCGATAGAAAACTACTCTTTTTTTTTTTTTTTTTCACTACTGTTATAAACCATTGTAGTATACTTCTAAGTTAAATTGATAATTCTCTTTCGACTTCTAATCAAATGCAATTTATACTGCTGTGTTAGGAAATGTTATCACACCAAATAGGCTAGCAGTGACAGTGCTGAAAGCATTTTATCTTTTTCTTATTCCTTTGGCTGTTTGGCAGATTTTTTTTCTTGCCATGAGGCATGTTTTGCTATGTCATCTCATCTGATTCCCTTCTATGTTGCTTGTCGGTTGAGAGTTAAAAATCTGTACTTTTAGATATGAAAAGTGAAAACCATTCATTGACAATATTTATGGCATCGTGCAATTTTTGCCACTATTTGAACTATTTGGTTGGAGCGTAATGCACACGCTTTCAATGACAGGTTTTCTTATAAGCATGTTTTATGGGATAGGATTAGCTGCCTAGCATCTATTGGTATAAACCTCATGATCTTTAAAGGGGACTTTCCTTCTCAGATATGTTGAGAGATTGGAAAGCTATATTTTATAAATAAATCTTTTGCCTTTATTCTTTTGTACAGGGGAACCCTGATCCCTAATTTATATTATCATTCTTCTCATATTATAACCGACCTCACCTAGTAGCATAAGGCTTTGTTGTTGTTGTTTCTTCTCATATTGATGAGATTCTTTTTTCTTATCTACAAAAAAATATATAAAAACCATTCATGTTTCTTGACTTATCATTTGAGCTTTTGTAATATTGTATCAAAACCTCTACTTCTCTATCCAAGAGGTCTAGATTCGACTTTTGCCAACCCATTTTTCTAATAAAAAAGTTGAATTTTAGCATATGCATGTTAATTACTCATGCTTCAAATCCGGGGTAGGCTCTTGCATGAGGGTGTATTAGATGTAGGAACCATTCATTATTTATCAGTTTCTGGATTTATGCAGATAGTAAACTGGAGATCTCACTTGAAATTTCCCGAAGAAGCAAGGCTGTCCCGAGAGGCTAAAGATCTAATTTGTAAACTCCTGTGCAATGTAAACCACAGATTGGGGTCCAAAGGTGCAGATGAAATAAAGGTGTTGTACGGTGTGTCCTTTTCTAGATTCTTAGATTTGTTATATTATGTATCTGGATATATAGGTTATCTTTGTGTTGTCTCCAGGCTCACCCATTCTTCAATGGTGTTGAATGGGATAAGCTGTATCAAATGGAAGCTGCATTTATTCCGGAAGTAAATAATGAGCTAGATACTCAGAACTTTGAGAAGTTTGAAGAGGTATTTGACTATTTATGTTCTTTCATAAACTCCCTTATTTTGTGTTGCCACTTATCTAAGCCCATTCACATTATTTGATTTTTTCTCTTTTTACCTTTTGCATCTGCAGTCAGACATCCAAGCTCAATCATCATCAAGACATGGTCCGTGGAGGAAGGTAAACTTAGTTATTACCTTCTCTCTTTGAAATTGTCATCAAGTTATCCGTAGGATCAGCTTAGCATCTGCTCAACATTCTGTTGGTTGATGATCTCTTATGTTGTTTTAATAATGCTTTGGTACCTGGCAGTATTCGGAAGAACAAAGTATATTAGTTATCGATTTCTCATTACAGATATTTTCCCACTCCCCATTTCCTTTTTCTTATTCTTTTGTCTTGCTTGTCTGTTCATTACAGATGCTTTCATCTAAGGACTTGAATTTTGTTGGATACACATACAAGAACTTTGAAATTGTTAACGACTATCAAGTTCCTGGGATGGGTAAACTGCTATTTCTTTTCTTTTCACTTATTCTTATTAATTTATTATGTTGATGAAGTCTGCTTTAATTAGAATGCTTATTTGAGATTTTTTTTCCCTAAAAAAAAGGGATAGTAATGTTTACATTTGAATTACGAATAAGGAACTCTTGGTTAGGATATTTCTCTAGATACACTCAGTGAATGGTTCAATATATTAAAAATCATTAACATGATTAACCGTTTCTATGTCTAATTAATTATCTTACCATTGGTTTCTAAATGACTACATCAGTGATTCTTCCTTCACTTCCATAAGTGGAAAAAGATCACTTCAAAATAGCATATTCTCTATTAAGCTTAACTGTTGAAGTCATATCAACTAGCTAGTTCAACTGCATACAATTTCCTTTATTTCTATGCTCATCTGTTGTTTGAAGCATAGAGTTTAAATTTTCTCCTTAATAAATATACAAGTGTGTGGAGCTGGAAGATCACTATTCCTTCTAATAGGTAACTAAATAATAAAAATCTTGTCATCAGAGAAGAAACTATTAAAAGCATTAATTATCCAACCAAAATTACTAGTAAATAGGTCTAGGTTAACCTTTTTGGAATAACCAACCAATGTGGAAGATTTGGTCCAGAACTTCATGTTAAGAAACTTGTATGATATTGTATTATTCTTCCCACCTTGAAACAAAATATAATATTGCAATTCAAATCAATTGGGTGGCATGCTTCAGGCAGAATGCAAAGCCCAAGTTGGTAGGCCTATACAGAAAAGATAAAGATATTTTGGGTTTCGGTGTATATGCTTGCTGATTCATATGTTATCATCCTAAAGGAAAGATCTTTTAGTTTTTATTATTTTAATTTTTATGTCATTATGATATTGCAAAATGAATTTTTATATTTAGGGTTTCATCATGGATTTATTTATATTATAATTTATTATTACCTAAGCTCCAATAACTAAGATAAACTCCTGAATTTGATTTCCTTGGAGACAAGCCTTCGTTCTTGACCTTGCTATCCACTTATTTTGCAGCTGAACTAAAGAGGAAACAGAACAAAACAAATAGGCCATCCATTAAGTCACTTTTTGGTAGGCTCTTTCTTCTGTGACCATTTTAATTATTTCAAAATTCAAACACTGTTTTCATTTATACCATTTTTTTCTCTTGTTTTTTGTATGATACCCTTCTGTTTCTTGCAATGTAACCATAAATTCTGTCATGCTGATTGTGACAGAGTCTGATTCAGAGATATCAGAATTATCTGAAGTTCCTGAAACATCTTCAACCAGACAATCTTCTCAAGGAAGCTTTATGAAGCTCTTGCCACCCCAATTAGAGGTATCTAACAGTGAGAAGAGGATTTCTCCTAAGTCATAACAAACAAGTCAATAGTAATGTTGGAGCCATACATAACTCATGCCCTAGCATTTTGACCAGTTACATGTTTTAAAATCACTTTTGATGCTATATTACATAACTAATGGTTTAAGAGGAAAATTTGAAGATCAAAGTGCTCTATCTCAAGGTG